>NC_073381.1:12379436-12722770 GCF_028641065.1 Leucoraja erinaceus
AGACTTATGACTTGCTCTAACACGTCCAGGCTAAGTATCTTGTTGGTTAATTATGTATGCCTGAACTGGACATCAAACAGGTGTCTCAAAGACATTATGAACTCTGGTCTTCCTCTGGGATTTCAGAGGATGACTGCTGCTCCGTCTGGATATAGAATACATTTTAAATACACTATTTCTGGTCTCTGTCTTTTCCCTGATGCATTTAACTGGGCAGCGCCCCAGCACTATTAATATATTACCAAGGTCCTGTGCAATTCATGGCTCCGGTATTATAGTTGTCAATGAAGTACTCCAAACCAGAAAGAAGACATTGTCACGGTCATTATTGAAGAATTAAACCTTCTGGACAAAACTGCAGCAGTAAACCAGGCTGCTTGGTTTTAATTACTTTCCTCCTGTTTCTGCCTGATGGAGAATTAAATTTCACTTTTCAGTCCATGCCTTTTACAGCCACTGGGGAAAGCAATTAACATTTTGTATAAATTAATTAAGCTGAGTTACTTATGTTAACCATACGTTTTGTTCTCTTGTTGGTATTTTTCAATGAGGAGGAGCTATTTTTCTAAGAACTGATCTTTTCCTTGAATATAATCAACATTTATCATCCCTAACACGTGTTAACATTTATGTTTCCAAATTTGAAGATAATCTTCATAATTATAATAATAATAATAATACATTTTATTTAATGACACATTTCAGGACACTCAAGGTCACCTCACATCACGTAATATCAGTAATAAACATACAATAAGCAGCAAAGCACCAGTAATTAAAAAAATCAACAATAAAACATACAATAAGCAACAAAGCATAGCACAACGAGTTAAGATTGATATAAAATAAGATAAGATGCAGTTGTTGCAGTTAAAATGAGTATTAATTGTGACCTTTCAGTTCATTTATGTCTTGGTATCCCTATTGCTCCATGAAATGAAATGAAATGAAATGATTCAATTTATTGTCATTGTCAGTGTACAGTACAGAGACAACGAAATGCATTTTTAGCATCTCCCTTGAAAGGGAGACACCATCATCCTTCTGTCATCAATGGAGAGAGATTTGCCTTTGATGGAAGGTGTTAAAACCATTGAGGTCAATGTAACCAAATGTTCGAAGGTGAGAGCAACATCAATGAGTTGAGTATAGCGTTATCACAAGAATTCAGTTTGAGAAATCTATGAGTTAGTTCTTCCAAAAAGAATCTGAAACTGCAAACGGTGTTTTTTAACTGAGATTTGATCGGCTTTTTGTGAAAGTTCAATGGTTTATTTTGCTTTCACATTCAATGTTCATAAATATAAAGAACAGCAGTAGAATTTCTAGAACAACCTAAAGGGTATTCTAGGTCATAGAAGCAGTATACCCACAACGAGTTTGCTTGTGAGCTCATCCCTGATAACATAACTAGCACCTGAGCCCTTCTGAATGTGCATTGTACTTTCTTGATCTTGCCTCGAATGTGACTGAGCATGGAGATTGGAGGGGCAAGAACACTATGGTTGTAAAACTGATTGCACTTAGGCTAGGGTTGCCCTATAAGTGATTGGGGAATAAGATTGAGTAGTCTGGTCCTCGAGGGGGACTGTGACAGGATAACAGAGGGTACGGCAGTGACTGCTGTGATGGAGGTTTTAAAGTAATGGACTTAACTAACTGAGATCCCCTGTCTGGTCTCTCCCACCATGTAAATCTGGTTTCCAAGAGTGCTGACTATTGTCATTACAAGGACAGGTTAGCCGATGTTCCCCATAAAACAGGTAGTGATATAATTTGCTAGATGGCTTGAGAGGAACTGGTACCAGATGTGCAATGTGAGGCATCTTGAAAAGGTTCTGGTCATATTTCTGGGATTGTATAAAATTACTTGGAAGTGGTCATCATCATTATTGCGATCTGTGATAAGCACATTTTCAATCATTGAGTAATTGCATATAATTTTATATTACACTCAACTCAACCTGTCACATGGGAGGCCTGGTTCCCCAATACAACCCGTAGCCCAATGGAATATTCCACTGCTTACCCGTTCCCCAACGCAATATTCCACCACTCATCCATAGCCCCCAACTGTGCAGAGGCGGCTCATTTCCCCTTAATCCCCAGAAATACCTCCTCTCCTCTTCACCCTCCCTCTTCTTAAATTTTAAAACATTGATTTTTCATTTTAAAAAATCCAATTGCACGTGCTCCCAGGATTCCGTGTCCTGGGATTTGCAACGTTGTAATGGGCAGGGCCATCAAGTTGGCAGTTTATGTAAATGAAACCCCATTGTGACGTCATACCTGCTAACTGGCACTGCAACTTCACAAATTGGATTTTGTAATGTTAAAAATGGGAATAACTTGTAAAATATACTATCAATCTGAACAAAACCTGACACACCACACCACAGGACAATAGTGACTATGGTGGTTCAAAAATTGTAGCATTATACTCTACCGTTTTGGCATACTTTCCGGATAACATATGCAGATATACACACACAAATACACACAGACAGAATCACACACATAGAAACAAACAAAATGAGTTTTCATAATATACTTGACCATGGGACCCGTTAGGCCCCGTTCCCCCAACGCAACATTCCACCACTCACCCATAACCCCGAACTGCGCAGGCGCGGCTAAAGTTTTTAAAGTTTTAAATGGCAATAACATGTGAACGCATCTCACTCTCCCTCTGCAGTCCCCTATTTCCCTCTGGCAGTATTCTACCTCTCCCCATCCTCTACCATCCCTCCTCTGCTTCCTCCCCTCACCTCCTCCCTCCCCTCCTCTCTCTTCCCCACCTCCCTCCATTACCTCGCCATCCCTCTTTCTCCCTCTTCTCTTTACCCTCTTATTTCTCCTCTCCTCCCCCCTCCCCAACTCTCTCTCTCACCTCTCCCTCTCTCTCCTTTCCCCTACTCCCAGTCATTCCCTCTCTCCCTCTATAAACCCTCTCCCCATCCTACCCCCTCCTTTCCCTCTATCCCCCAGCTCCTCCTCTCCTCCTATCCCACCCCCACTTTCCCTCCTCACCTCCCCCACTGCTCTCCTCACCACCCTCTATCCCCCAATCCCCCTTCTTCTCCCCCAATTCCCCTTACTGCCCCACTCTGCCTCTTTACCTCCCCCTCCTCCCCTCCCTCTCCCTTCCTACCCCTCTCGTCACAATAGACAACAGGTAGAGGAGGCCATTTGGTCCCGAGCTAGCACCGCCATTCAATGTGATCATGGCTGATCATCCCCAATCAGTACCCCATTCCTGCCTTCACCCCATATCCCCATGCATTCGCTATTTTTAAGAGCCCTATCTGGCTCTCTCTTGAAAGCATCCAGAGAACCTGCCTCCACCACCATCTGAGGCAGAGAATTCCACAAATGAAAGCTCCCTCCCCCCCCACCCACAATGAAAATCACAATGTGTTTTTTTTTAATGTAATTCTCTATGAAGATCACTTTTTTTTTGACATTAACAATGTTAGCTGTTAATGAAACCAGAAGAATAGAATTAAAACAGAGGTTTTTATTATAATTCCATGTGATTTTCTAATGTAAATGAAATTCGGGATCCCATTGTGACGTCGAACGCAGCTGACGGGCAGGGCATGTGGAAAAGAGGTTTTGTAAAGTGGTTTTTGTAAAGTTTAAAATGTCAATATTGTAAAATATACCATCAATCTGAATAAAACTTGGCTGTTGCACACCCAAGATAATTGGTGAGTGAGGTGGGCCAAAAATAGTAATGCTATCGTGTACCGTTTTGGCTGTGTTTCGGGTAGTCATTCACATGCAAACAAACAAACAAATAAACAAACAAATATGATGTCAGTTTTAGTAATATATACACTAAACCAAGGGAGTCACATGAGAGGCCTGGTTCCCCAATGCAAGCCGTTCCCCAAATTCAATATTTGACCACTCACCCATTGCCCCCACGGGTGGCCTGCTTCCCAACACAACCCGTTCCCCAATGTAAGATTCTACCACACCCATTCCCCTAACACAACCCGTTCCCCAAATGCAATATTCCACCACTCACCCATAGCTCCCAACTGTGTAGATCGGCTCATTTTTTCACCCTCCCTCATTAATTGTTTTTTTTTTTAATGCAATTGCACTAACATTTTTTAATTCTTTATTGTGATGTAGGTGCCACCAACAAGGCCATTAAACGTTGCTGTGGCTTTGCAATCATAAATGTGCTGGGTGAGGCTGTCAGATTCTTCCCCTGAATGACATTAGCTGTCAAGGACAATGTCCTGGGATAGCAACATTGTAGTTAAGGCATTGTGATGTCATAGCTGATATTCAGCTAGTTCAGATTTTAAGAAATCCTTCGCAAAGTGGGATTTTGTAATTTTTTAAAATGTCAATAACTTGTGAAATGTTACATCAATCTGAGCGGAACTGGACACAAATGACCACAGAACAATTGTGAGTAAGGTGGTGCAAAAATGTTAATGCTATCGTGTACCATTTTGGCATAGTTCCGGGATCACATGGATATGCGCACATGTGGATAGATAGAAACAAACAAGATGAGAGTTTTAGTAATATACTAGACTAAGTTGGAAACGTTGGGTCCCAGTCACATGGGAGGCCTGGTCCTCCATCGCAACCCATTCCCCAATGCAATATTTCACCACCAACCCGTTCCACCAATGCAATCATTTCCCCCAACGCAAAATTCCACCACTCATCCATAGCCCCTAACTGCGAAGGTGCGGCTCATTTCCCCTCATCCCCCAGAAATCCCTCCCCCTCCTGATTGTATTTGCCGATGATACGAATATTATTTGTTCCGGTGACAATTTGAAGCAGCTTTTGGTGGTCATCACATCAGAAATGAATACATTAGCGGAGATAATCAGCTCATCTGCGGAGATGACGAATCAATGTACAGGGAGGAAATAAAACAACTAGTGGACTGGTGCGGCAACAACAATCTAGCATTAAATGTCGACAAAACAAAGGAGATGATTGTCGACTTCAGGAGGGCGCAGCCAAAATACACACCCTCAACATCAGTGGCACCACAGTGGAGAGAGTGGAGAGCATAAAGTTCCTCGGAGTGCAAATTACAGACAATCTCACCTGGTCCAGGAGCAACACTGGGATTGGCAAACGTGCCCATCAGCGACTGCACTTCCTGAGGAAACTCAAACAGGCCTCACTCCCCACCAACATCCTCAGGACTTTCTACAGGGGCACGGTGGAGTCTGTACTCACGTACTGCATAAATACGTGGTACTCCACCTGCAACTGCTCAGACAGGAAGGCTCTGCAGAGGGTAGTGAGGGGAGCAGAGAGGATCATTGGCGTCTCCCTACCCTCGGAACAAGAACTGTTCCAGAGCCGCTGTCTGAAAAAAGCTCTGAGAATAGCTAAGGACAAACTGCACCCCCTCCACACACACCTGGATCTCCTGCCATCAGGCAAGAGATACCGTAGCATCAAAGCCCGGACTACCAGACTGCTAAACAGCTTCCTACCACAGGCTGTGAGGCTGCTAAACAGTCACTCTGTACTCACAGTCACTTGATTCTGCGGCTTTGCACTGACATTTTAATAACTCTGGCACTGGCCACTCAAATCAGCTGCCTTGGACATTTTAATGATTGTTTTTACTGTATTTTAATGTTGCTGTTTTACCTGCTTTTAACTATTTATACTGTTTCATCAGGGACTGGATTGTTTTTACTGTTATTATGTGTGAAATGTTTTAAGTTTCATTTGCGATGCTCCGGTATTCCCTGGGAAATATCTTCTCATTTTGCACTGTGCAACTGTTGCTTTGCAAGATGACAATAAAGATTGAATGAATGAATAAAGGTAAAAACAGTGGTTTGATGTCAACAAATTGTCTCTAAATTTAAGCAAAACAAAGTGTTATTAGCTTGAGACAAGAGTTTATTGTTATAGTTCGATACATGCATTTTGTTATGTTTGAACAATTTCTCTTTCCCGAACCCATCCACTTTCTTAGCTCATCATTTTCTCGACCAGCTGACATTTTCTCACTCAGCAGGGCAGTTTTGACCTGTAACTCTTTATGCTATTTGGAAAACATTAAACAAACCCTCAAGTACAATTGATAATAGATAATATAAATAGAGAAAGACTATATGAAAATAAATTTCTTGGTGTGATTTCAGATCACAAAATCTGCTGGAAACCACATATAGACCACGTCAAAGCAAAACTGGCAAAGTCTATAGCAATATTGGGAAAATCAAGACTTATTCTGGACCACAAATAATTTCATACTCTGTATAATACACTCATATTGCCATATGTGAGTTACTGTGTGGAGATATGGGGTAGCACCGACAAAACCAACCTACAGCCGTTATGCACATTACAAAAAGGAACAAGAATCATCAATAACGTTGGATTTCTTGAACATACCAATTTAGTTCACCGATCTGGTTAAATTTAAGACTGCACAAATCATGTACAAAGCAAGAAATAATTTACTTCTGGGAAATATACAAAAACTGTTTATGGAAAGACAGGGGGGTAAAATTTGAAAGGGGAACTTAATTTTTAAATACTCAATGTCAGAACAACTCTTAAAAGTATGTGCATAGCAATCTGTGGGGTGAATTTGTGGAATGGTTTGGAACAGGAGATAAAACGTAGCACAAACATAATTCAGTTTAAAATGATGTACAAAAACAATGTTTTTTTAAGATATTGTGATGAGGATAGGTGATTTTGAGTGGGATATTTGTTATACTGATTGTATTGGGAAGGGTGATTATAGGGTAATGTGTTAACTATATGACTAAGAGATACTGTATAGTACAGGAGGGTTTTTTTCTTTTTTCTTTTTTTTTGCTCTCTTTTTTTGTGTGGCTTTGCAAATATTTGATTAGTGTATAAATGTAAATAATTTGGTGTACATATGGAAATAGGTGTTTATAGCTGCTAAATTTGTATAAGATAATTATAAGTAGGTAGGAATTAATAAGCTTTGGCTTCTTCCTGCTCCTTTTCGGACACGTACGATTCATTTATTTATAAATATTGTTTATGACATTTTATAAATATGAGCGAAAACAAATTTCACAACAGATTAGATGGTATTGCAATCAGTCATCTTAAAGTTAAGATTATTGATCACCCTTCCACAGTGAATTCACGGACAGCAATTTGAGCGTAATTTAGGTTGCCTTTACAAATACTGTTGACAATCTTCAATTTCAATGATGTAAATGTAATCTTCGCCCTATGAACAATTGTAAATTATAACACAACCTCTTTAGGATTACATTCCATGGTCAGAATGCAAATTTGATCTTTCTTGCTGCTACAAACAAAACAAATTAGTGTTTCAAGAATGGACTGTCTTTGTGAGGAATTATGTGGCTCCAATTTGATAAAGGGATAACTACCTGTTAAAAATATCAGATTGCATCAGGATTTTCTGTGCAGTTGAACCTTCCAGTAAGTGGATAGCGTAGTCAAAATTTATAGCTGATATTTCCATATCCATTCTGCTGCCATTGACTTGGGGCAGAAGCAATATGACTCCTGGAGTGGATTTTATGATTTTGAATATTTCTCAAGCTTTTGTACTGCTTTTGAAAGAGTAGACTAATAGGTATTCTGTGAAGGGAAGGCCAAGTGCAAACCAGCAAACTATTTATTTTACACCTAGTACCTGACGAAAAGGAGTAGATTTTTTAATGTGATTCTATCTATTTTACTATCTTTGCATAATTTCAAAACAAATGAATCGTCAATATGTAACCTTTTAACTTTTAGGCCAATCTTCATTTCTACAAGTTAGTATTCACTAAACCTGCTGGAAGTAATCTTGAGGAAAATAAATTATTTTCCTTTCTGATTTAAATGTTAATGTAAGCTATTTCTTGTCCTTTTTCTGCAAGCCATACAGGGCAAAACCTTGACCTTTGGTACAACTTTTCTGTTGGATGTTGGCTTGTTGAGTTGCAGGTCAAAACTGCCCTGCTGAGTGAGAAAATGTCAGCCGGTCGAGAAAATGATGAGCTAAGAAAGTGGATGGGTTCGGGAAAGAGAAATTGTTCAAACATAACAAAATGCATGTATCGAACTATAACAATAAACTCTTGTTTCAAGCTAATAACACTGCAAAAAAACACAAATCTTGGTTCAGTGCTTCATCTATTCCAAGCAAATGAGAAAGAAATTAAGCCTCTATTGCTCAGTTAACTACAATTGATCTCATATGGAGCCACACCAGGAAATATCTATTCAATTATTTATGATTGCTACATTCCACAATTATTTTCTTGCCAGTACGGGATTTGAAGCAGGTACAATAAGCACTGGTGTCCAGGTATTTCAGCATATCAAAATTTGTGCATAGTAGTTCAGCTGGGTAAAAGTGACCTTTGAGTCCCCACAATAAATTTAAATATTCCAAAGGCTAGACAATGTTAAATCTAAGAACATAAGAAAATAGGAAGAGAGGTATGTCATTTGGCCCTTGAACCTGTCCTGCTGTTCAAGATCATTGCACTTTTCTACCATGTGATGATCGGACAATTTGGATGACAGGAGCTCGGGGTGAAGGGGTGAGCAGGATTTTGGCTGAAGGATGTACAGTGTAACTTTGGCAGGGTAGTTGGTGGTGGTGGCATGGGTTGGTGGAGGGGGATGGCTATATCCAAGAAGTATTGATGTTACAAAAGGAATTCATTGTCTTGGATGAAGTATAGAATGTTGTGGGGAAATGACTTTGATAAATAATAAGGTCAAGGAGGATTTTGTTAAATGGAAATAAGGCTTCACAACGGATCGGTGCCTCAACCTGAGACTTTTTAGTGGGAACCAAAACCCAGAGCAGAATATTAAAAAATGATTGTGATGTTGAGTCACTGGAAATAGCAAGTAAGTGGGTGAATGGTATTGAAGATTAGGACCTCCATCAAGATGTGTGAGGGAATGTTGGATTGGAAACTTGGACCTATTCAGTTGTTACATGATAGAGTGTTATTGTGGGGATGAGGACAGAGGACATTGGAACTATAAGAAAACTCTTCCCTCCCTTCAAGCAAAAGGTATCGAAATGTGAAAACTCACACCTCTATATTCAGGGACAGTTTCTTCACAGCTGTTATCTGGCAATGGAATCATCCTACCACAACCAGAGAGCAGTGCTGAACTACCATCTACCTCTTTGGTGACCTTCAGACCATCATTGATTGGACTTTGCTGGCTTTATTTTGCACTAAATGTTATTCCCTTATTGCATATCTGCGCAGTGTAAATGGCTTTATTGTAATCACACATTGTCTTTTTGCTGACTGGATAGCAAGCTACGAAAGCTTTTCATTATGCCTTGGTACACATGACAATAAATAAACTGTTAACTGAAATGGCACTCTCGAGGACCTTTTATATGGAGAAATTCCATATTCCTCCTCGTAATCGCCCAGCATGATCTTGTATTGTCTACCTGAGAAACAAAACAGTTCAATGTCCCATCTGCATGCTGAAATCTTCAATGATCTGCCATGGCATCTGATAATATTGAGAAATTTGTCATGAAGTCAAGGAAATGTGTATTATCAAAATGAGAAGACAAGTTGTTAAATGTGGGTAAATAAAAATTGCAGAGAGAATCCCAGGTTATTTGATGTGTGACAAAAGCAATAAATTATTTGGAATCCATACAATCTATTTGTTAGGTTACAGTTAACACCATTGGTATTTTAGGATATATTTCTTTGGTCTGGATATCCAGACATAGAGAGTGATCTAAATCAAGAATAAAAGAGGATTCTATAAGAATTAAGAACCAAAGAATTAAAGCTCTTTGCTGGAAAGCAAAGAAGGTTAAGAAAATAAATGATAGAAATATTAAATAGAGTGACTTGAATTACTATTAAAACACAAAATGCGTTCTATAAGGTTCACAAAAGTGCTGGAGAAACTCAGCGGGTGCAGCAGCATCTATGGAGCGAAGGAAATAGGCAACGTTTCGGGCCGAAACCCTTCTTCGGACTGATGGGGGGTGGGGGGGAGAAGGAAGAAAAAAGGGAGGAGGAGGAGCCCGAGAGCGGGGGGGTGGGAGTAGACAGCTCGAGGGTTAAGGAAGGGGAGGGGACAGCAAGGGCTAGCAAAATTGGGAGAATTCAACATTTATGCCATCCGGACGCAAGCAACCGAGGCGGAATATGAGGTGCTGTTCCTCCAATTTCTGGTGTTGCTCACTCTGGCAATGGAGGAGACCCAGGACATAGAGGTCGGATTGGGAATGGTAGGGGGAGTTGAAGTGCCGAGCCACCGGGAGTTCAGGTAGGTTATTGCGGACTGAGCGGAGGTGTTCGGCGAAACGATCGCCCACCCTCCGCTTAGTCTCCCCGATGTAAATCAGCTGACATCTAGAGCAGCGGATGCAGTAGATGAGGTTGGAGGAGATACAGGTGAACTTTTGTCGCACCTGGAACGACTGCTTGGGACCTTGAATGGAGTCGAGGGGGGAGGTGAAGGGACAGGTGTTGCATTTCTTGCGGTTGCAACGGAAAGTGCCCGGGGAGGGTGTGGTACGGGAGGGAAGGGAAGAATTGACAAGGGAGTTGCGGAGGGAGCGGTCTTTGTGGAAGGCAGACATAGGGGAGATGGGAAGATGTGGCGAGTGGTGGGGTCTCGTTGGAGGTGGCGGAAATGGCGGAGGATTATGTGTTGTATTTTCCGGCTGGTGGGGTGAAAGGTGAGGACTAGGGGGACTCTGCCCTTGTTGCGAGTGCGGGGATGGGGAGAGAGAGCAGTGTTGCGGGGTATGGATGAGACCCTGGTGCGAGCCTCATCTATGGTGGCGGAGGGGAATCCCCGTTCCCTGAAGAACGAGGACATTTCCGATGCCCTGGTGTGGAACGCCTCATCCTGGGAACAGATGCAGCATAGGCGGAGGAATTGGAAGTAGGGGATGGAGTCTTTACAGGGGGCAGGGTGGGAAGACGTGTAGTCCAGATAGCCATGTGAGTCAGTTGGTTTGTAGTGTATGTTGGTCAGAAGTCTGTCCCCTGCGATGGAGATGGTGAGGTCAAGGAATGGTAGGGAAGTGGCGGAAATGGTCCAGGTGTATTGGAGTGCCGGATGGAAGTTGGTGGTGAATTGGATGAAGTCAGTCAGTTGTGTGTGGGTGCAGGAGGTGGCCCCAAAGCAGTCGTCAATGTAATGGAGGTAGAGGTCGGGGATGGGGCCCTGGTACGTATTGAACAAGGATTGTTCAACGTACCCGACAAAGAGGCAGGCGTAGCTGGGGCCCATGCGTGTGCCCATAGCTACGCCTTGTGGAAGTTCTATAATACTAGGATAAGCACATAAGAAAACCAAGCCCGATGCTGAAGTAGTATCTGAACTATCTGTACACACGGATGCTGTAGGGCAATAACTAACCATATTCAGTAATAAGCTTTCTACATGTTGATGATGACACAAGCTAAATATTTAAACATGAAACCCAATCCCAATGCCATATGAGAATCTACAATGCCTTTTCACAGTTAAACTACAGGACAACTAGCACGTAGATACCTGTGCATCATTGGGATTATCAAGTGGGCACCTCCCTTCACTGGTGCTTCGTTAAGTTCTCGGGAAGACTCAACAGTTAGTTCTGGCATCATATAACCGCCCCCCTCAACACATGGTTTCACCACCTATACTACCAGTGTGCACTGCTAGGAAACTAACTATGTAAATATCTAAGGTACACAAAATTGCTGGAGAAACTCAGCGGGTGCAGCAGCATCTATGGAGCGAAGGAAATAGGCGGCGTTTTGGGCCGAAACCCTTCTTCAGACTGATGGGGGGTGGGGGGGAGAAGGAAGGAAAAGGGGAGGAGGAGGAGTTCGAGGGCGGGCGGATGGGAGGGTAGGAGGAGACAGCTAGAGGGTTAAGGAAGGGGATGTAAAGAAGTCTCAACAACACATTGTGTCTTAACTATAGTTTATTAACAGTTCACAAACACTACTGCTCTAGCTGTACGTGGTCTGTCACCGGAGCTAGAGAGAGAGGGCTAAGGGTGGGAAGCATGCAATTATACACCTAATAGGGGGAGTGGTTAGTGGTGGTGAGGTCACTATGTTAAAGGCACATGCACTAGCCATCTACATCCTTCCTCTTAGAACAAAGCAATATAGTAGTGACTGAACGACCACGTCTCATGCGCTACAAGCAGGCATACAACAATTACAGAACTAAACGAAATCCCCATACCGGACAGGCGGCTTAACCAGCCTGCCAGACCGGGTGCGATGTTCGCCACCTCCTCCCCCTGCAGGAACAAGAGGGGCCGGAGCCGGGGCAGGCGAGCGGACCGGGGAACCAGGGGGAGTAGCGGCAGGCGAAGACAGCGGAGCGGGCACGGACACAGCCGCCGGCGGGGTGGAGGGAGAACGAGGGCTGGGAGGCGGAGAAGGCGGCTGGAACAACTGAGAAGGCAGGGATCGGGGCATCCGCGGAACAGCAGGAGGTGCCTCGGTCAAGGGAGGGGAGAAGGGAGCAGCAGGCGGAGGTGGGGGCTCGTTAACGAGCAGCAGATGCTGGCGGGAGCGGCGATAGATGACGCCATCGTAGTCAACCAAGTAGGACCGGGGGGAACCAGCATCGCCAACCACCATGGCGAGTTTGGAGTGACCAGAGGCAGTCTGCATCCGGACGATTTGGCCGGGAAACAGACGCGGCAGGGGGTGGCAGGAGCGGTCGTGGGAGCGCTTCTGCACGTCGTGTTTTGCGGCAATACGCTCCTGGACAGCAGCGGGCTGGAGAACGGTGGGCATAAGGGACTGTTGGGCAACAGGTAGAGGGGGGCGAGTCTTGCGAGCCATCAGGCGCTGAGCTGGTGAGCCCAGGGCAGGGTCGCGGGAGATGTTGCGGAGATTTAGGAGGGCCAGGTGGAAGTCGGACTTGGACAGCCGGCAGTGCTCCAGCAAGTCCTTAGCACTGCGGACAGCACGTTCCGCCAGGCCGTTGCTTTGCGGGTACTCGGGGCTGCTGGTATAATGTTTGAAGTTCCATTTAGAAGCGAAACGCTGGAACTCGGCACTGGTGAACTGGCTGCCGTTGTCAGATTGAAGGCGAGCAGGGGAGCCAAAAGTGGCAAAGTGGTGGCGCAGCCTCCCGATGACAGCTGAGGAGGAGAGAGAGTGGTGTTGGTCGACTTCAAACCAGCTAGAATAAGAGTCGACGAGGACCAGGAAGTGCTTGCCACGCCACTCGAAAATGTCAGTGGCGACAGCCGTCCAGGGGAGGTCAGGGGCAGGTTGTTGCAGCAGAGGCTGACGTTGTTGATGAGGAGCCAGGCTGTTGCAAGAAGGGCAAGCAGAGACCCACTCCCGGATGTCGTGGGCCATGCTGGGCCAGTAGAACTGGCCCTGGGCATCGAGGACTGAAAAAACAGTGGCCGGGCCGACCTGTGCGGCGACGTCCTCTACTGTGCGCATCGGGTAGTGCGGGCGCTTGATGGCCAGGTTCAGGTCCTTGGGGTTAATACAAATGCGAATCTCAGATTTGTCCTTCTTCGCCGCCACCACCATGGTGGAGACCCACCGGGTGGGCTCGCTCACCTCTTTCAGGATGCCCATGGAGACCATGTTCAGTAACGCAGACTTCACCTTGTCCTTCATGGCGAAGGAGACGCGGTGTGGCGGGCGGATCACAGGCTCTATGCTGGAGTCGACAGCAATCTTGTAGCAGCTGGGCAGCTTGCCCAGCCTGTCATCGAAACGGTCAGGGTATTCGCGCAGGGGGTCCATGAGGGTCCGCACCTGGTGGATATCACGGTGAAAGGAGACCAAACCGAGGGCCTGGCACGCCCGGGCGCCCAGCAGGGTTACGTTGTCGGAGTCTAGCAGGTAGAAAGTGAGGGGCCGAGAGGCCTCCAGGACTTTGCAGTGCAGGGTTGTCTTTCCCACGGGAACGAGTACGGCTCCCCCATAGGCATGCAGGCGGGAGTGGGCAGCAGACACTTTCTCACCAGACCTTATCTGACGAAACAGGCTTGTTGACATAACATTCGTAAAAGCACCTGTATCAATCTTCGCTGAGAAGGTCGTACCATTGACGGTTACACGGACTGAGGGGTTTGCTATCAACGCATGAGAATCCAAAAGTGAAAACACGCTGGCCTCCCCTTGGGAGGAACTGGTATCAGAAAGGGTGAGATCGTCAGGCAGGGGCTCGGAGCCAGGCACGCTATCAGCTTGAGCAAGGTTAACAGGCACTCTCCGAAAAGGGGGGGCTGGATTCCCGCGGGCACGGCAGGCTGCAGAAAAATGGTTCAGCTTTCTGCAGAAGTTGCAGGTTTTCCCCAGGGCAGGGCACACATTGAACTGATGGGTGGCAAAGTTGCAGTTGGGGCAACGGCGAGCGACGCCGGACCTGGGTGGGGGTGGACCCTGTTGCCGCCGTGGGGCAACGTCCCGCCGCCGGTCGGCGGCAGAGGCAAAGTTGACAGTATGGTCATCGGGCGGCATGGTGGAGGCGACAGCCTCAGCCATGCGGGAGGCGTGCAGAGCCTCTTCCAGAGACAGATCAGGCTTCCGCAGAAGTTCTGCTCTCAGTTTAGCATCACGGAGGCCGTATACGAGGATATCTCGGGTCACCTGTTCGGGGGTCAGGGCATCCAGGCGACAACGCCGGGCCATGTGTCTCAAAGCGGCGATATAGTTATTGACCGACTCGTCAGGGTTTTGACGTCGGCTAAACATTTTAAAACGCTCTAAAATGCAGTTGGTGGGAACGTCACACAAGGCAGTGAACTTAGCAATGAGACATACCGGGTCACGGGCATCTTCACCAGCAGCATACACAAACGACTCGGACCGTTCCAGGGTGTCGGGACCGGCCAAGTTGAGGAGCAGAGAGGCTCGCGTCTCAGCAGTGGCAGCAGGGTGGGCGATGGTCACATAATGCTGGAAATCACGTCGGAAGACATCCCAGCGATGGGCAATGTCCTCATCAAAGACAAGCGCATCGGGCTTGCGGCAAGAGTTGGCCATGGCACGAGAGAAGGAAATCGGGAAAGGGTACTGGGGCAGAAAAACAAAAACCGACAAACAGGAGGCGCGGAGTCACAGCTGTGACACCATGTAAAGAAGTCTCAACAACACATTGTGTCTTAACTATAGTTTATTAACAGTTCACAAACACTACTGCTCTAGCTGTACGTGGTCTGTCACCGGAGCTAGAGAGAGAGGGCTAAGGGTGGGAAGCATGCAATTATACACCTAATAGGGGGAGTGGTTAGTGGTGGTGAGGTCACTATGTTAAAGGCACATGCACTAGCCATCTACAGGGGAGGAGACTGCAAGGGCTAGCAAAATTGGGAGAATTCAATGTTAATGCCAACTGGACGCCATCTGGACGGAAAATATGTAAATATCTACTAAGTAACAGAAACTACAGACAATTGATTCAACATTCAAAAAATCCTATCTAACACTTATCTTAACCCTCCATTAAACATGTGCCATTAAATCGTGCCACAAATATCAACCTTGTATATAAAACCAAGAGGAATACATTTGCCGTGCATTACGCATTTCCTTTCTGCCCCCAAAGGAAACTCTTTCTCCTCCACCATATCCACCTACTAACCAGTCATTAGCTCTCAGCTGACCTCATTCATGCCTCTCTGAAAACTTGATTTCACTCCCTCATGGACAAAATGATCTTGGTTGAGTTTACATTTAAGAGTAAAACTGGTCAGAACATCAGTTGCCAGTATGTTTAACTGGGTGTCACTGACAGACTGAGGGGAGGTTACTTAAAAAAAAAAAGCTATATTGCCCTACCAGAAGGTGTGATGAAAGCAAAGTCAAAGTTGAGCTTAAAAATAAGTTGTTAGCATTAAGGAAAGCACACCTATTTGGGTGAGTTGGTTTTGGAATAAGTTGGCAGGTCTTTTAAGAGCTGGTGCTGTACAACGATTCAAACTGTAAACTCCTAATTATGGTAAATGTTGTGATTTTTATCTCTCAAAGTACAAACTAGATTGTAATCCCAGCAGCCAATATTAGTTTAGCTTATGTCTTTGGAGAGGAACTGAGCAAATGTTTGGTTAGGAACCAGATGCATGGCGCAGGATGATCAAAGGCGATCCAACATCCCAAGAGCCAATGATAGCTTCATTGGTGTGTCTGCAAGGAGAAGCAAGCCAAGGCTGAACAATCAAGACCTGGCATTGTTTTCAATCTGAAGATTTTAGTCCTCTTTGAAGAATTGTGGAATTGCTTTGATGAGTTTAGCAATGACTTTCAGGAGATTAGAAAGGTGTGCACAAGAGGGATGACAGAGCAATTTGATCCATTAACAGTACTTCTCCTTCTGCTTATCTTTCCATAGTCATATTCTGCTGTTAGATTACTCATATTAGGCAAAGGCAACCTTCTGAGCAATTTATTGATTCTGATCCCTCCAGCACTATTTTAGTGAAGGTCTAATTGTTAGAGGTGTCTTCATTAAAATTTTCTTTCACCCTTGATTGTGAAGCAGCATTGAGTTGTATTAATTGTTTCATTACGGCGCTCAACAAAATGGTGCAAAGGTCACTGGAACTTATGGCATAATATAGTGGTACCTGCCATTCACTCAGTTCCTGAAATGTTGCATCTACAATAGTGACCTATGTTGTTGATATACCATTACCATTGTCAAAAATTTGGAGGAAATTCTAAATCTTTTATTAAACCTTGTGATCTGCAAACCTTTGATTCATGGTAAGAAATAATAAGAAATTATTTTTTTGTTGCTCACCTTCGCAACCCAATGTCCAATTTGCAATAAATGTTCCCATTATGAATGTCTGTGATTGTCAAAGAATTATGATAACTAATGATTTGCATAACTATTCACCAGACTACAACCAGTTTTTTACTGAATCATTGAAGCGCAAATTCATGGACATATGTAGGCTAAAGCGCCTGTTTGTGGGTCACGCAGGTGGCGTGCGAAGATTTTGTGAATCCCAAAATCCTGGGACGCCACGTGCGACTGCGCGTCACTGCCTACGTCACCATGCACCATGCGCGCATATCGTGCACGTCACGACACGCGCGTCATGCGTCGTGCGTCGTGACACGTAAATTACGTTGCATAAATGACGCGCAAATGACGCCCAAGTGGGAAGGCCCTTTAGAGGACTGACATTTTATTGATTCAATAGCATTCTTTTTTCAGTCATGACAAGTGAAAAACCAATCCCATGAATGCAATCAGTAGCTATCGGGTAAGGCAACAGATTTGAGCAATATGACTAAAGTAAAATGAACAATTTATTCCCTAGAATCTCAGGCTCTTGTAGGTTTTACATTTAGAAGGAAGGGAAAGGAAAATTGAAAGTTTTTGAATATATTATCTTTTTAAATGTAATGGGATATTTTCTGGCTTTTCAACTATGAAGGGCATGTCTACCACCTGCATGAAGGGCAATTGGAAAATCACATGCCAAGTGGCATTCAGTCCTATTATCATTCAATAATTGGAACTTGATGTACGGCACATACCCTATCAAGCACAATGGCCTTTCATTATTATTATTTCTATTATTTGTGAATCTGTGGATTTCTTTGTTCCAGAATGCTGTGGAGGCAAAGTCTGTGCATATATTTAAGGCAGAGAAAGATAGATTCTTAATTAGCACGGGTTTCAACGGTTTTGAGGAGAAGGCAGGAGAATGGAGTTAGGAGGGAGATACAGATCAGCCATACTTGAATGGCAGAATAGTCTTGATGGGCTAACTGGCCTAATTCTTCTACGATCAATTATGATCCTATGAATTAAACAAGAAAACACTATGATAGAAAAGCACTATCATCAGCACATTTTTTGGCAAATTTGAAAAGTAAGTCCAATTTTCTTTTTAAGAAACTGCCTATTAGTCTCTGAAACAAATGAAAAAAAATTCATACAGTTTCTGAACATTACATAATGCATCCTATTAGATGCAAGTACATCACTATCTTGCTACAACATACAGTATAGAAACAGGCCATTCATCCCATGCATTCAATATTTATAACAATGCACAAGATTTCTCCCACCTACTTTAACCTACTCCACAACTCTTTATTATTTTTACCTAATTTAAAGTCTCAATCATTTTAACACGCCCACAGATTGTGGAAGCATTTTCCACATTTTCACCTGCCTTAATAAAGAGGTTGTCTTCAGAATCCACAATTGAATTTATCAGTGATGTTTAATATATTGTAATGGCTTGGTATTAGTCTCTCTTCGTGAATGTTTGTTCAGCCTGTTGAGCCATTTCATTATTTTGAATATTTCTTTGTTATGTGTCAGCTTGCCAAGTTCTTCAGTGAAAAGATCATGGTAATCCATGAGAATACGCTATGTGGAATCCAGAACTGTAGTTAGTTGATGCACAGCCTTGCTGAAGGTAACCAGTCCCATATCTTTGCAGGCAACATAGCCTAAAAGTGGAATAATTTTGTGGTCGACGACATAGAATAACAACCAGTATGGTTGATCCCTCAAGAGGCACTACAGCTTCACAATACCGACCGTAATGGCCTCACTTCCCCCACATGCGAGAAGAGTGGTTTTGCTAGCCCTTGCTGTCTCCTCCCCTTCCTTAACCCTCGAGCTGTCTCCTCCCATCCCCCCGCCCTCGGGCTCCTCCTCCTCCCTTTTTCCTTCCTTCTCCCCCTCACCCCCCATCAGTCTGAAGAAGGGTTTCGGCCCGAAACGTCGCCTATTTCCTTCGCTCCATAGATGAGATGATTCGCTCCACCCACTGAGTTTCTCCAGCAATTTTGTGTACCTGTGAGAAGAGTAACATTGGTGGGTTTTAATTGCTCTGTGTTCCTCAGACCATGGAACTGTTCTCAAGACAGAACATTGCAGTTTGCTCCAATATCGATTTTCATCTTGATTACTTTATTGTTCACTGTTATGGTGGCCATTGGCTCACCATTCTGCACATTTTGTGCGATAATATGTGATAACATGGTGTCGGAGGTTGGATTTCGGTTTGGCTTTGGCTGTCATTTACAAGGCTTTTCATAGTCTCAGACATGGCTGATGGTTTCAGAAAACCTGACCCACTTGTTTTCGATAGCAGAATCGGACAGCGGTGGCCTTTGAGCGACACCTTTGAACGACAGTACGATTTGTTCTTTGCTGCACCTTCTCATGTCAAGCCTGCAGTGGTCCGTGCAAGTATGCTCCTTCTACTCGCAGGAGATGAAGCTTATAAAGGAGTCAACAGTTTGTGTATGCTGGGGAAATAACTCATCAACCTGTCGATGGTGGAGCGCCGATCGTGACTCTCGCTGAGTCGCCGGACAACCCGGAGTGTCTCAACAGAAAGGTATGACAGTTGTGTGACCCTAAAGCTAATCCACTCATTTAACAAAACTTTTGAATCTTTTGTTATCAAGAAGGCTGCAGGAAATTGCAGATTTGGCGATCTCAAAGACAAATTTATTAGATTGGTTGGTATGGTTGGTATGTGGTATTTTTAATGACAAGCTGAGAAGGAAGCTTGTCCACGATCCTGCAATAACTCTGGATAGAGTTATTATGAGACTTATGAGCTGTCGATTTGTAATGCCCAAATGGCCAACATTCCAATGTTGCTGCAATGGTCTCACCGATCTACAACTGTGAGACCAAGCGGAGGCTTGGCGATCGTTTCACCAAACACCTTCACTCGGTCCGCAATAATCAACCTGACCTCCCGGTGGCTCAGCACTTCAACTTCCCCTTCCATTCCAAATCTGACCTCTCTGTCCTGGGTCTCCTCCATGGCCAGAGCGAGCAACACCAGAAATTGGAGGAACAGCACCTTGGGGAGTCTGCATCCTGGGGGCATGAACATTGAATTCTCCCAATTGTGTTAGCCCTTGTTGTCTCCTCCCCTTCCTATCTCTCCCTCAGACCTCGGTCTCCTCCTCCTTTTTCCTTTCTTCTCCCAGCCAACTTCCCCCATTAGTCTGAAGAAGGGTTTTGGCCCGAAACGTTGCCTATTTCCTTCGCTCCAAAGATGCTGCTGCACCCGCTGAGTTTCTCCAGCATTTTTGTGTACATTGATGTTGGTTGTATACATTCCAGTGTAGGAGTTGATAGTGTTCTAGCTCCGTTTCCAAGGCAACGAAGGCAGCAGCAAAACCAGACACGGATCAAATCAGCAATACTGTTTGATCTACAGTCATAACTATATCTCTGGTTATTTATGCATCTGTACTACATTTAAGAAAAGGAGGTGGGGTAGCGTTCCTGGTTAGAGAGGAGATTAATGCAATAGAAAGGAAGGACATTAGCTTGGAGGATGTGGAATCGATATGGTAGAGCTGCGAAATACTATGGGGCAGAAAACGCTAGTGGGAGTTGTGTACAGGACACAAAACAGTAGTAGTGGACTTGGGGATGGCATCAAACAGGATATTAGAAATGCATGAAACTAAGTTAAAACAGTTAAAATGGGTGACTTCAATCTACATATAGGTTGGGTGAATCAAATTGGCAGGGATGATGAGGAAGAGCATTTCTTGGAATGTCTGCGGGATAGTTTTCTAAACCAACATCTTTACATTGAGTAATGATGTATTGAACAGTTTGTTTTCTTCGGTATTCACCAAGGAGAAGGATATTGAATTATGTGAGGTAAGGGAAACGAGTAGAGTAACTATGGAAACTATGAGGATCAAAGAAGAGGAAGTACAGACACTTTTGAGAAATATAAAAGTGGATAAGTCTCCAGGTCCGGACAGGATATTCCCTAGGACATTGAGGGAAGTTAGTGTAGAAATAGCAGGGGCTATGGCAGAAATATTTCAAATGTCATTAGAAACGGGAATAGTACCGGAGGATTGGCGTACTGCGCATGTTGTTCCATTGTTTAAAAAGGGGTCTAAGAGTAAACCTAGCAATTATAGACCTGTTAGTTTGACGTCAGTGGTGGGCAAATTAATGGAAAGAATACTTAGAGATAATATATATAAGCATCTGGATAAACAGGGTCTGATTAGGAACAGTCAACATGGATTTGTGCCTCGAAGGTCTTGTTTAACTAATCTTCTTGAATTTTTTGAAGATGTTACACGGGAAATTGATGAGGGTAACGCAGTGGATGTTGTGTATATGGACTTCAGTAAGGCCTTTGACAAGGTTCCTCATGGAAGGTTGGTTAAGAAGGTTCAATGGTTGGGTATTAATGGTGGAGTAGCAAGATGGATTCAACAGTGGCTGAATGGGAGATGCCAGAGAGTAATGGTGGATGGTTGTTTGTCAGGTTGGAGGCCAGTGACGAGTGGGGTGCCACAGGGATCTGTGTTGGGTCCACTGTTGTTTGTCATGTACATCAATGATCTGGATGATGGTGTGGTAAATTGGATTAGTAAGTATGCAGATGATACTAAGATAGGTGGGGTTGCGGGTAATGAAGTAGAGTTGCAAAGTCTACAGAGAGATTTATGCCAGTTGGAAGAGTGGGCTGAAAGATGGCAGATGGAGTTTAATGCTGATAAGTGTGAGGTGCTACATCTTGGCAGGACAAATCAAAATAGGACGTACATGGTAAATGGTAGGGAATTGAAGAATGTAGGTGAACAGAGGGATCTGGGAATCTGGGAAGTGGAATCTCATGTAGATAGGGTGGTAAAGAAAGCTTTTGGTGTGCTGGCCTTTATAAATCAGAGCATTGAGTATAGAAGTTGGGATGTAATGTTAAAATTGTACAAGGCATTGGTGAGGCCAATTCTGGAGTATGGTGTACAGTTTTGGTCGCCTAATTATAGGAAGGATATCAACAAAATAGAGAGAGTACAGAGGAGATTTACTAGAATGTTGCCTGGGTTTCAGCAACTAAGTTACAGAGAAAGGTTGAACAAGTTAGGGCTTTATTCTTTGGAGCGCAGAAGGTTAAGGGGGGACTTGATAGAGGTTTTTAAAATGATGAGAGGGATAGACAGAGTTGACGTGGAAAAGCTTTTCCCACTGAGAGTAGGGAAAATTCAAACAAGGGGACATGACATGAGAATTAAGGGACTGAAGTTTAGGGGTAACATGAGGGGGAACTTCTTTACTCAGAGAGTGGTAGTGGTGTGGAATGAGCTTCCAGTGAAGGTGGTGGAGGCAGGTTCGTTTTTATCATTTAAAAATAAATTGGATAGTTATATGGATGGGAAGGGAATGGAGGGTTATGGTCTGAGTGCAGGTATATGGGACTAGGGGAGATTATGTGTTCGGCACGGACTAGAAGGGTCGAGATGGCCTGTTTCCGTGCTGTAATTGTTATATGGTTATATTATATTATATGGTTATGAGGAAGGGTTTGTTAGCAGTCTTGTTGTGTGTGGCCCCTTGGGCAAGAGTGACCATAATATGGTTGAGTTAGGGTGAAGAGTGACATTATTAATTCAGAAACAAGGGTTCTGAACTTAAAGAAAGGTAACTTTGAGGGTATGAGACGTGAATTGGCCAAGATAGACTGGCAATTGATTCTTAAAGGGTTGACGGTGAATATGCAATGGAAGGCATTTAAAGACTGCATGAATGAACTAAAACAATTGTTCATCCCAGTTTGGCAAAATAATAAATCAGGGAAGGTAGTGCATTCGTGCATAACAAGGGAAATCAGGGATAGTATCAAAACAAAAGATGACGCATTCAAATTAGCCAGAAAAAGCAGTCTACCAGAGAACTCGCAGAAATTCAGTCCAGCAGAAGAGGACAAAGGGCTTAATTAGCAAAGGGAAAATAGATTATGAAAGAAAACTGGCAGGGAACATAAAAACTGACTGCAAACGTTTTTATAGATATGTGAAGAGAAAAAGATTAGTTAAAACAAATGTAGGTCCTTTGCAGTCAGAAACAGGTGAATTAATCATGGGGAACAAGGACACGGCAGACCGATTGAATAACTACTTTGGTTCCAATAATCTGCCGGAAATAGCAGGGGACCGGGGGTCAAATGAGATGGAGGAACTGCGTGAAATCCAGGTTGGCCGGGAAGTGGGGTTAGGTAAATTTAATGGATCAAATCCCCAGGGCCAGATAGGCTGCATCCCAGAGTACTTAAGCAAGTAGCCCCAGAAATAGTGAATGCATTAATGATAATTTTCAAAACTCTTTAGATTCTAGAGTAGTTCCTAAGGATTGGAGGGTAGTTAAGCCACTTTTTAAAAAGGGAGGGAGAGAATAAACGGGGAATTACAGACCAGTTAGTCTAACATCGGTAGTGAAGAAAATGCTAGAGTCAGTTATTAAAGATGGGATAGCAGCACATTTGAAAGTGGTGAAATTATTCAGCATGGATTAATGAAAGGTAAATCATGTCTTACGAATCTTATAGAGTTTTTCGAGGATGTAACTAGTAGAGTGGATAAGGGAGAACCAGTGGATGTGCCATATCTGGACTTTCAGAAGGCTTTCAACAAGGTCCCACATAAGAGATTAGTATGCAAACTTAAAGCACATGGTATTGGGGGTTCAGTATTGATGCGGATAGCGAACTGGCTGGCAGACAGAAAGCAAAGCGTAGGAGTAAACGTGTCCTTTTCAGAATGGCAGGCAGTGACTAGTGGGGTAGCGCAAGGCTCAGTGCACAATATATATTAATGATCTGGATGAGGGAATTGAATGCAATATCTCCAAGTTTGCAGATGACACGAAGCTGGGGGCCAGTGTTAGCTGTGAGGAGGATGCTAGGAAGCTGCAAGGTGACTTGGATAGGTTGGGTGAGTGGGCAAATGCATGGCAGATGCAGTATAATGTGGATAAATGTGAGGTGGCAAAAACAGGAAAGTATACTATTATCTGAGTGGTGGCCAATTAGGAAAAGGGGAGATGCAACGAGACCTGGGTGTCATGGTACACCAGTCATTGAAAGTAGGCACGCAGGTGCAGCAGGCAGTGAAGAAAGCAAATGGTATGTTAGCATTCATAGCAACAGGATTTGAGTATAGGAGCAGGGCGGTCCTACTGCAGTTGTACAGGGTCTTGGTGAGACCACACAATACAATACAATACAATACAAATTTATTATCATTTGAGCCCTAGTGAGACTCAAACGAAATGTTGTTTCCACAGCCATACAAACAAAGACACTGTCTTACAGACATACACATAATTAAATTCACACAAACATCCATCACAGTGAAGCCACTGTGATGGAAGGCAAGTCTTTTCTCTCCCCTGTTCTCCGTGTCTCTCCCGATGTCCAAGCCCCAGGCGGGCGATGATGAGTCCCACGGCCATTTTAGGCCGCGCGGGGCGATTTATGGCCTGACATCCTGGAATCAGTCACCTGGAGTATTGCGTACAGTTTTGGTCTCCTAATCTGAGGAAAGACATTCTTGCCATAGAGGGAGTACAGAGAAGGTTTACCAGACTGATTCCTGGGATGTCAGGACTTTCATATGAAGAAAGACAGGATAGACTCGGCTTGTACTCGCTAGAATTTAGAAGATTGAGGGGGGATCTTATAGAAACTTACAAAATTCTTAAGGGGTTGGACAGGCTAGATGCAGGAAGATTGTTCCCGATGTTGCGGAGGTCCAGAACAAGGGGTCACAGTTTAAGGATAAGGGGGAAATCTTTTAGGACCGAGATGAGGAAAACATTTTTCACACATAGAGTGGTGAATCTCTGGAATTCTCTGCCACAGAAGGTAGTTGAGGCCAGTTTATTGGCTATATTTAAGAGGGAGTTAGATGTGGCCCTTGTGGCTAAAGGGATCAGGGGGTATGGAGAGAAGGCAGGTTCAGGATACTGAGTTGGATGATCAGCCATGATCATATTGAATGGTGGTGCAGGCTCGAAGGGCCGAATGGCCTACTCCTGCACCTATTTTCCATGTTTCTATGTTTCTCTGAATGGTATGTTAGTATTCATAGGACAAGGATTTGAGTATAGGAGCAGGGAAGTTCTACTGCAGTTGTAGGGTCTTGGTGAGACCACACCTGGAGTATTGCATACAGTTTTGGTCTCCTAATCTGAGGATAGACATTCTTGCCATAGAGGGAGTGCAGTGAAGGTTCACCAGACTGAATATTGGGATGGCAGGACTTTCATATGAAGAAAGACTGGATAGACTCGGATTGTATTCGCTAGAATTTAGATGATTGAGGGGGGGATCTTATAGAAACTTACAAAATTCTTAAGGGATTGGACAGGCTAGATGCAGGAAGATTGTTCCCGATGTTGGGGAAGTCTAAAACAAGGGGTCACAGTTTAAGGATAAGGGGGAAGTCTTTTAGGACCGAGGTGAGAAAAACATTTTTCACACAGAGAGTGGTGAATCTGTGGAATTCTCTGTCACAGAAGGTAGTTGAGGCCAGTTCATTTGCAATATTTAAGAGGGAGTTAGATGTGGCCCTTGTGGCAAAAGGGATCAGGTGTATGGAGAGAAGGCGGGTAGAGGATACTGAGTTGGATGATCAGCCATGATCATATTGAATGGCGGTGCATGCTCGAAGTGCCGAATGGCCTACTCCTGCATCTATCTTCTATGTTTCTATGTTTCTATGATTGTAGATGCTTCTCTGAATCATGCTGAATTCTTCCTCAGGATGGTGTACATATTGATGATAGTAGATTGTGGACTGAAATGATCAATGATCATCACAGGGTGAAGCGTGATTGTGTTCACCGCTCCTATGCACATGATTAATTCCTTCAAAGGAACTCATTGGATATTGTTAACAGTTACTTTCTTCCCTCATGTTATTTGATTGTTGCCAACTGATCTTAGCTAATTCTGCATCATCTTGGATTTGTGCCTATGTTTTAGATCTATAGGTCTGTTTTAGGTCTGTTTTTTTCTTTTTTTTTGTTGTTTTATTGTTGTTGTTGTTTTGTTGTTTTTGTTATTGTTCTTTTATGTCCTGTTTTAGTTTATTTTTGGTTTATTAGGTTGTGTATGTGTGTGGGTGGGGAGGAGAAACATGTTTTTAGCCTCTTCCTTCGGGGGGGGATGCGACTTCTCTTGTCGTATCCCCCGTCTCCGCCGAGGCCTAATTGCGGAGCTGGTGGCCTCGGAGCTGGGGCAGCGTTCCTCAGAGCTGGAGCAGCGGCGACCCGGCCTCGGTATTGGGGCTGCGGCGACCAGACCTCGGAGTTGGGGCAGCGGCAGCAGCCACCCGGCCTCGGAGCTGGGGCAGTGTTCCGGCGGCAGCGGCCACTCGACCCGACCGCGGGCCCAGTGGACGACATCGTCGGGAGCTCCTGGGGCACAGGTGACCTGTTTTCCGGAGCTCCCACGACAACAGCTGCATCCGCTGGACTGGAGGGCCGCAGCTTCGACCACCCTGGGCCGCGGAGTTGAACCAGCCCGTTCGCGGAGCTCGGATTCAGCCGCGGGACTGACATTACTTACCATCTTCCGGGGGGGTCATAACATCTGAAGCCTGGATCGCCTCGGCGCAGAGGGAGAATAAGAATGGATAAGACAAAGACTTAAGATTTTTGCCTTCCATCACAGTGAGGAGCTGCCTGGTGGACACTGTGGTGGATGTTAATTTGTGTTTATTGTGTGTTTTTGTCATTTTTACTATATGCAGGACTGCAAGTCAACAAAATTTCATTCAGACCTCAAGGTCTGAATGACAATAAAGGCTACTTGACTTGACTTGATATTATGTAGCTGTAAGTGTATTTATCTACCAGGGCATTATTTCTATCATGGCCAACTGCGAGCAAAACTTGTTATCCTTGATAAAGTGCAAACGATTTCAGTGACAGTCACGTTGTTTTTTTGCCAATCTGTTCTCATTTTCCAGAATGTTCTATTTTACACGTGCAACTCTACTGTACATTGTACACTTCAGAATATTGGGTTTGCATTACAGGCTACAAATATCTGACTGAAAGAATTGTTATTTCTCAAGACAGAGAGGATACTTTAGGCATTACTGAGCAGCCGTTCACTCAGGAGCAGATATAACAAATGACTGAAATAAACGGTGATTAGGCAGGAAATGGTGTTGGGTAGACTGATGGGACTGAAGGCTAATAAATTCCCAGGGCTAAATGGTCTGCATCCCAGGGTTCTTAAGGAAGTAACTAGAAATCGTGGATGCATTGGTGATCATTTTCCATTGTTCTATATATTCAGGATCAGTTCCTGTGGATTGGAGGGTAGCTAATGTTATCCCACTGTTTAAGAAAGGCAGGAGAGAGAAAACTGGGAATTATATACCAGTTAGCCTGACATCGGTGGTGGGTAAGATGCTGGAGTCAATCATAAAAGATGAAAATAGCGGCACATTTGGATAGCAGTACCAGGATCAGTCCTAATTAGCATGGATTTACGAAGGGGAAATCATGCTTGACTAATCTTCTGGAATTTTTTAAGGATGTAACTAGGAAAATGGACAAGGGGGAGCCAGTGGATGTAGTGTACCTGGACTTTCAGAAAGCATTTGATAAGGTCCCACATAGGAGATTAGTGTAGCAACATTAGGAAAAATGGTATTGGGTGTAGAGTGCTGACATGGATAGAACATTGGTTGGCAGATAGGAAACAAAGAGTAAGGATTAACAGGTCCCGTTCAGAATGGCAGGCAGTGACTAGTGGGATACTACACGGCTCGGTGCTGCGTCCACAGCTCTTTACAATATACATCAATGATTTAGATGAAGATATCCAAAGTAACATTAGCAAATTTTGCAGATTACACAAAGCTGGGTGGCAGTGTGAAAATTGACAGGTTGGGTGAGTGGGCAGATGCATGACAGATGCAGTTTAATGTGGATAAATATGAGGTTATCCACTTAGGTAGCGAAAACAGGAAGGCAGATTATTATCTAAATGGTGTCAAGTTGGGAAAAGGGGAAGTACAACAGGATCTTGGAGTCCTTGTTCATCAGTCAATGAAAGTAAGCATGTAGGAACAGCAGGCAGTGAAGAAAGCAAATGGTATGTTGGCCTTCATAAGAAGAGGAGTTGAATATAGGAGCAAATAGGTTCTTCTGCATTTGTACAGGGCCCTAGTGAGACCACACCGGGAGCATTGTAGTCAGTTTTGTTCCCCTACTTAGAAACAGAAAAATAGAAGGCCCTTCGAGCCTGCACTGCCATTCATTGTGATCATTCCTGATCGTCCCCAATCAATAACCCGTGCCTGCCTTCTCCCCATATCCCTTGATTCCTTTAGCCCCTATAGCTCTATCTAACTCTCTCTTAAATTCATCCAGTGATTTGGCCTCCACTGCCCTCTGTGGCAGGGAATTCCACAAATTCATAACTCTCTGGGTGAAAAAGTTTTTTCTCACCTCGGTCTTAAATGGCCTCCCTTTTATTCTAAGACGGTGGCCCCTGAGGAATTTGAGGAAGGACATTCTTGCTATTGAGGTAGTGCAGCGTAGGTTCACAAGGTTAATTCCTGGGATGGCGGGATCGTCATATGCTGAGAGAACGGAGCGGCTGGCTTGTATACTCTGGAATTTAGAAGGATGCGAGGGGATCATATTGAAACATATAAGGTTATTAAGGGTTTGGACACGTTAGAGGCAGGAAACATGTTCCCTTTGTTGGGGGAGTCCAGAACCCTTATTTTAAGAATAAGGCATTTAGAACGGAGATGAAGAAACACTTTTTCACATTGAGAGTTGAGAGTCTGTGGAATTCTCTGCATCAGAGGTCAGTGGAGGCCAGTTCTCTGGATACTTTCAAGAGAGCGCTTGATAGGGCTCTTAAAGGTAGCGGAGTCAGGGGATATGGGGAGAAGGCAGGAACTGGGTACTGATTGTGGATGATCAGCCATGATCACATTGAATGGCGATGCTGGCTCCAAATCCGAATGGCCGAATGCATCTATTGTCTATTGTCTAATGTGATCATACCTCTGTTATTTCATGAGCATCCTGCTTGAAAATAAAACTCAGTCATAGATCCATAGAGCACGGAAACAGGCCCTTAGACCCACCTCATCCATGCAGACAAAGATGCCCGTCTAAGCTAGTCCCATTTGCCTGTGTTTGCCCATATCCCAATGAAACTATTTTATCCATGTAACTGTGTAAATGTCTCATAAATGCTGTAACATTGCCTGCCTCAACTACCTCCTCGTGCAGCTCATTCCATCGACCCAACACCCACTGAGTGAAAAAAGTGCCACTCAGGTTAATATTAGACGTTGCCCCCCTCACTCTTGTTCTTGATGCTGATACCCTTGGTAAAAGACTGTACATTCACCCTATCTATTCACCTCATGACTTTATGCAATTCTATAAGATCACCCCTCAGCCTCCTGTGCTCCATGGAATAAAGTCCTAGACTGCCAAAGCTTCTTGTATAGCTCAGACTCCTGAGTCTTGACAACATCCTCATAAATCTTCTGTGCACTCTATCAAGCTTAATAATGTATTTCCTATGGCAAGGTAACAAAAACTGAGCCCAGTACTCCAAATGTGACCTCACCAACATCTTGTACAAGGATAACATGTACTCACATTTTCCGTGCTCCATCATTTATCAGGCACGACAGGAAGGTGACAGTGCACATTTCATTTATCTAGAAAAGTACAACATCAACAGCTCTCAAAGAAAACTTTTATGGACTTATAACCTTGATAAATTAGGGATTAAGCACAAATAACACAACATGCTTCATTGTGTGTTTCACTACTGGTTCATCATCCACAGGAGGTAACCGACCGAGGTTCATTTGTTGGTCAGTTTGGGGGATTTATTTCATCAATGTGAAACAAAGCCCACTGCATGCTAGTCAAGATTTCTATCATAGCCATTCTCATCTGAAATTTGTCCCCTGCTATTAGTCCTCCATTTATTTTCTTTATCGCTCAGTATCTTCCCATCAGTATCTCTTATGTTTGTCAGGTTACCTTGGTCAAACTCTTTCTCCATTCACTCCTTTGAGGCTGTGGAAACCAAGTCAATGGGTATTTTTAAGGTGGAGATTGACAGATTCTTGAGTAGTACGGGTGTCAGGGGTTTTGGAGAGAAGGCAAGAGAATGGAGATGAGAAGGAAAGATAGATCAGCCATGATTGAATGACAAAGTAGATTTCATGGGCTGAATGATCTAATTCTGCTCATAACTTATGAACTTTGAAGGTACACAAAAATGCTGGAGAAACTCAGCGGGTGCAGCAGCATCTATGGAGAGAAGGATATGGGCAACGTTTCGGGCCGAAACCCTTCTTCAGAATTTTGAGCTTGTTTTGCCTTCAATTACATCACAGCTGATCTGTGAATTGCCTCCACCTGCTTACCTTGCTTCTCAACTCTTAATAACTAATTTCTGTTTGGAATTTTGTGCAGACCAGTAGCTAAACGGGAGTAGATTTCTCTGTTTTCCTCAACTTTGCAAAGAAACATTACTCTAGTTTCAAGGTTATGTCTCCTTGCTTGGGATTTTGCCAACGGAGAAAAATATTCCTCCTGATCTACCCTTTCTTTCAAGTTGTAATGCATCCTTCAACTTGAAAAACATTTTGATTACTAAGCTGCTGAAACCATGCAAGCTATAAATGTTATGGTGTGCAAAGCTGTTTTTGTACAACCTCAATAGATTCATCAACCTGAAGGCCATCGTGCTAATCAATGAAAATTACAATGGAAGGACTGAGACATTGGGGTTGGGGGGTTTCATTAAAGATCTTTCAAATCAGACCTTTCCATTTTTTTTTTAAATTTCAAAAGAGAAGTAAAAAGATTATACTAAGAAAGCGAGAGACCAAAGGAGAATAAGTGAGAAAGATATAAAACTTCATAGTTCATTTTTAGAAATCTCCTCTGAAAATTCAAAACCTGACTGGATAATACTCCTCATCAATTATGTTTCTGAATCCAAATTTCATTTTGAATTACAGGTTTTGCGTGTCTCAACAGTGTTGTTTTAGTTTTGGTTTTAGAAGTTGGAGTTGTTTATCCAATTTGTAAGAAAACACAAAGCAAGCCTGAAGAGATTTAATATACCCTTCAATTGTTTCCCCCCTCTAATATACTCTTTAGTCAAAAACCTGTAAAAAAAAACCAGATAATCTTTAACATAAACAGATAAAATGTAATCTATAACAAACAATTTAAAACCCACACATTTTAGAGCAAGTTTGTTTTGTTTTATACTTGATTAAAATTGTTCATTGTTAAAAATGTAAATATGGCAGACTAATTTATTTCAAAAACATAGATCATTGATCCTTATTGATTATTCAAATAATGCAGTGAGAAGTCTAAGTAGTAGCAATCTGTTGCCTTATTTAACCATTTAGTAATTTATTGTTATTGAAATATAACCAATTACTCGATTATGAATCTGTCAGCCAGTTGGAATCTTGCAACTCCAGGAACATCTCTTACAAAATATGTATGTGGATGTTATTGCTTACGCACATATACTTATAGAAGTTTATATATTACTAGGCTAAGTGGGACCCATTGGGTCCCATGTTCACACGGGAGGGCTGGTCCCCCAATACAATATTCCACCTCTGCACCAATTCCAATATTGGTGGCCAGTGGGGGGGGGGGGGGGGGGGCTTTCTGGAGCGCTGGTATGGGTGTTGTGGGCTGAAGGGACTGGTCTCCAGAGGGATAGTATGGATATTATGGGCCAAATAGATTCTTGGGGTGGCATCTCATTCCCTCCAGCCTGATGTGCTGGCAGCTCACTCACAGCTGGTGGGCTGGCAGTTGACTCACGGCTTTTCCTTGAAATTCCATTTCAAGCAGGGTGCAAGGCCACCAAATGCAAATCCATTTTTCTAGCATTTCAAGCAGGGTGCAAGGCCACCAAATTCAGGTGCAGTTTCCTACCACTTCAAGAAGGATGCAAGGCCACCGAATTCAAGTGCAGTTTCAGACCACTTCAAGCAGGGTGCAAGGCCACTGAATTCAATGCAGTTTCATACCATTTCAAGCAGGGTGCAAGGCCACCATTTTGAATTACAGGTTTTGCGTGTCTCAACAGTGTTGTTTTAGTTTTGGTTTTAGAAGTTGGAGTTGTTTATCCAATTTGTAAGAAAACACAAAGCAAGCCTGAAGAGATTTAATATACCCTTCAATTGTTTCCCCCCTCGAATATACTCTTTAGTCAAAAACCTGTAAAAAAAACCCAGATAATCTTTCACATAAACAGATAAACATGTAATCTATAACAAACAGTTTAAAACCCACACATTTTAGAGCAAGTTTGTTTTGTTTTATACTTGATTAAAATTGTTCATTGTTAAAAATGTAAATATGGCAGACTAATTTATTTCAAAAACTTAGATCATTGATCCTTATTGATTATTCAAATAATGCAGTGAGAAGTCTAAGTAGTAGCAATCTGTTGTCTTGTTTGACCATTTAGTAATTTATTGTTATTGAAATATAACCAATTACTCGATTATGAATCTGTCAGCCAGTTGGAATCTTGCAACTCCAGGAACATCTCTTACAAAATATGTATGTGGATGTTATTGCTTACGCACATATACTTATAGAAGTTTATATATTACTAGGCTAAGTGGGACCCATTGGGTCCCATGTTCACACGGGAGGGCTGGTCCCCCAATACAATATTCCACCTCTGCACCAATTCCAATATTGGTGGCCAGTGGGGGGGGGGGGGGGGGGGGGGGCTTTCTGGAGCACTGGTATGGGTGTTGTGGGCTGAAGGGACTGGTCTCCAGAGGGATAGTATGGATATTATGGGCCAAATAGATTCTTGGGGTGGCATCTCATTCCCTCCAGCCTGATGTGCTGGCAGCTCACTCACAGCTGGTGGGCTGGCAGTTGACTCACGGCTTTTCCTTGAAATTCCATTTCAAGCAGGGTGCAAGGCCACCAAATGCAAATCCATTTTTCTAGCATTTCAAGCAGGGTGCAAGGCCACCAAATTCAGGTGCAGTTTCCTACCACTTCAAGAAGGATGCAAGGCCACCGAATTCAAGTGCAGTTTCAGACCACTTCAAGCAGGGTGCAAGGCCACTGAATTCAATGCAGTTTCATACCATTTCAAGCAGGGTGTAAGGCCACCAAATTCTTGCAGTTTCATACCATTTCAAGCAGGGTGAAACCACCATAAAACCACCAAAAGAGCACACAAAATACCACATTCACAGTTCAGTAGACATTCAGTTTGTTCAGTTGATTCACAGCTCAGACCGTCATGACCCATGCCTCCCCCATGATGCAGAGACTGAACCACACCCACACTTCCGGGTTTTATAATCCCTCCCCCCTCCCACCATAAAAGGTGTGGCCTTCATGGCGTGATTGACAGGAGAGAGATTCTCAACATTTTTTAAACACTAATAACACTTTTATTTTTCATTGATGGGAAGAATCCTCTGCACCTGATGAGCAAAGGGGGACTGAGTAAGATGGCCAAAAATCACAGCCATAAGTGGTAGTGTATCTAAAATCAATATACAGTGCAAACAGGAAGTTGTCAAGTTTAGACTTACAACCATTTGCAGTGCTTTTACTACAACCTAAACCCCCCACCAACCATTTGCAGTGTTTTTACTTCAGCCCAAACCCCCCACCAACCATTTGCAGTGCTTTCCATCAGCCCAAACCCTCCACCAACCATTTGCAGTACTTTTACTTCAAACCAACCACATTTTCATTTTCAAACCACATTAAGGGCATTCAAGGTCAGTAAAACCATAGTCACAGTTTAGTAGACTTGTGTTCAGTGTTATTCACAGCTCAGACTGAGAGCTGTGACTCTCTCACTTCCCCCATCTTGCAGAGACTGACTGAGGCACAACACTTCCGGGTTTTATAGTCCCTCACCCCTCCCACCAGCAGGAGCAGCAGAGCGAATCTCAACATTTTTTAAACATTAATAACTCTTTAATTTTTCATCATTGGGAAAAATCCTCTAGTCCTGCGCAGCGGAGGCAGACTCTGAGTAAGATGGCAAAAAAATCACAGCCGTAAGTTGCAGTGTTTTTTCTAAAATCACGAAACAGAAAAACAGGAAGTGGTCAAGATCAGACTTTTAAGAATATAGATATCGATACTTATAGTGGTTTATATATTATGCGAATAGAGGTTTTGAAATAGTGAAGGACATACAATAGACAGAATATTTAACCCAGGACAGAGGAACCTAGAATTAGAAGGCTGCAGGCGGCAGTTTAATGTGATAGGGGTGAAATTCTAAAGAGATCAAAGGAGGAGTAAGTTTTAAACATGGAGGGTAGTGGTTACCTGGAACAAGCTGCCAGAGGATGTGAAACAGTCATTATTGATACATTGATTATTCAAATAGCGCAGTGAAAAGGTTTTGTAATAGTAAACTGTTAAGTCTTATTTGACTAAGAAGTCGTAACCATTTTGTAACTTAACAGTTATTGAAATATAACCAATCATTTGATTACTGTTCATGTTTATTTACGTGTAATTTAGGTTATGCTGCGTTAAAGAAAATTTATTCCTTAAAATTGCAGAGCAGTAGGATATAAAATTAGTATATTTCAAAGGTACCAAAAGCTGGCAACACAATAGTGGAAGATGATGAGCTCAATTTTAATTTCTTGCTGCCAATGATACAATTTATTGAACGATAAAGATGCAACAGTTTACAATGCTGAAATTCAAAAGAGATCAAAGGAGGAGCAGGTTTTTAACATGGAGGGTAGTGGTTACCTGGAACAAGCTGCCAGAGGATGTGGCAGTGGCAGATACAATTAACACATTTGGATTCAGATTCAGATTAGTCTATTCAGATTCAGATTAGTCTAATATGCACTAATGTGTAATAACATTCATTGTTTACTTAACGCATACTGTAATGGGGAATACAAGAATAAATACGTTGGCGAATGGAAAACAGCAGAATTGTGCACGAACGTACTGCAAAATCAGAGTAATGCAAAGAATGTAGGTACAATAATGGAGTAACCAAAAGAGGTTGAGTTAAGAGTAAGAATCCATGGCAGATCCTCCAGAAATGGGGTGTGAAAGAGGTGATTGGTTCAGGAGTCAGAGAGCAATATGAAGAAGCTTTTCTTAAGTCTGGATGTCCAAACTTTCAAACTCCTGTATCTTCTCCCTGAACATAGAAACATAGAAACATAGAAAATAGGTGCAGGAATAGGCCATTTGGCCCTTCGAGCCAGCACCACCATTCAATGTGATCATGGCTGATTATCCACAATCAGTACCCCGTTACTACCTTCTCCCCATATCCCTTGATTCCACTAGCCCTAAGAGTATCTAATTCCAATGAATCGGCCTCCATTGGCTTCTGAGGCAGAAAATTCCCCAAAATTCACAATTCACAACATATAAGAGAGAAAAGGGAATAGCCAGGGTGACAGACATCCTTGATGACACTTCTAGCCATTTGATGCAATGCACCATGAAGATGGACTGGATGAATGGAAATGACAATGCTGTGATGGACTTGGCCATGTTTAACACAACTTGCAGGACAAGAGTGGAACAGTTGCAATATTGGGCTGAGATGCCTTGCAAATAATATTTTCGACAGAGCGTCTGTTGGAGTTTGAGGGAATCATTGTGGACATACAAGTCTCTCTGTCACTTAAGAGTAAATTTGCTGATGCACTGTCTTGATCACTGTGTCAGTGTGTGGGGACCCCAGATTAGGTTGCTGGTGAAAACCTGATTATAGTGGTCTCTCCTGGCAAACTTAATGGCCTTGATCATAATTGAATTATTGTACAGTGTAGGATCATCCTTCTTGAAAGACTTGTATCTGTTCTTTAGCAGAGAATAAATCTCCCTGTTCATTCACAGTTTTTGGTTGGGATAGACCCAAATTGCCTTTGTCAGAATGCAGTCATTAATGCATTTCTTGATGAAACCAGTGGCGATGAAGGATAATCATTTAAGCTGGATCCAATCCAATCCAACTTTATTTGTTAAGCACTTTAAAACAGCCAATGTTGACCAAAGTGCTGTACAGAAGAATAAACAAGACATCATAAACAGACACCATAACAGCTCACATGAGGCGCAAAAATTACATATGAAATACAACAATAAATTAAAAGACATAAAACATGAGTAAAAATAATAGCCATGATGGATGAACAAATCTAAAACATATTCCAGTTCACCGACTTACTTCAGTCCTGAAGTAGACCCTCAGCTTCACAGATCACTGTTTGCATTGATACCTCACATTTCAATGACTGTGTGTATGCCAGAGTAGCAGCACCGACATATGATCGGACTGGCCAAAATGAGGGCGAGGAATTAATGGATCGCCATATGTAATGATAGTGTAGATATGGTCAAGAATGCTATTGCTGCAAGTGGGGTAAGAGACAAGCAGATGGCATTTGGCGAGTGCATACCTTAAAAGGCACTCAGAGAGATACTTGGACAAGAATGGTACAGAGAGATACTGATCTAATGCAGGCATTTGACACTAGTATAGATGAGCATCATGCTGGTCAAAAAGGGTCAATTTCGGTGATGTATGATTCTATGTTTAACACACTTTTTATAAATTCCTGTGCTTTATTTTAAGATATTAGAAGAGGACATGACTTCAGAATTAAGGGACAGAGGTTTAGGGGTAATATGAGGGGGAACTTCTTTACTCAGAGAGTGGTAGCGGTGTGGAATGAGCTTCCAGTGGAAGTGGTGGAGGCAGGTTCATTGGTATCATTTAAAAATAAATTGGATAGGCATTTGTTTCCGTGCTGTAATTGTTATATGGTTATATGGTTATACTGTTTCAACACAATGCAGATGTAGGATAACTGTTGGAACCTTTAAATAAATAAAATTTCAAAGGAGTATGCTGTAAAATTTCTGATATGCTGATCTGAAAGGCTAAGAAAGAGAGTGAGTGTTTAAGTGAGAGACCAATATTCAGATAATAAAGGTCATGAAACAAATGCAAGTGAAAGGTGCTACATTTATTGGAATAGTACTCAAGATGTAGACAATAATCACCGAAAGGACAGATGAGAACTTTCATACAAATTGGATTTAGTTGCAGATTATTTCTGGCTACATTTCCCTCATGCCTCCACTGTTCTCATTCTTCCTTCAGTAAACAAACTGCTGGAGTAACTTAAGGCCTGTCCCACTGAGGCGATTTTGTTGGCGACAGCCGAAAAATAGGCTGTCACCGCATGGTCGCGGGGTGATGCTTATATTGTCGTGAGTGGTCTCCTCAAGTATCTTTACTTATTTCTTGTCGCCACTGGATTTTGAAATGTTCGAAACCTCTCGGTGACAGTGGGCTTGACGTTGCCTGTCTTCTCCTGTCATAGGTGTTGATGTAGATTGTCGCCAGGATGACGCCAGGTGACGTTGGTTGTCGTCAGGTCATGACCTCGGTGAATTCCATTGGCAACAACCTAAGTCATCCTACGTCAACCGACGGCAGTTCCGGCGTCAAGAGAAGTATTCAGTTGTCTTCATTTGTCTCCGACAGGGTCGTAGCTTGTCGCTGGTGGAGGTACGTTGGCTTTGGGTGTCCTAGGTTATTGCCTGTGTGTTCGAAGGTTGTCGTAGGTGTGGTTGTAGGTGGAAGTCCCGAGTTGCAAGGAATTGTGTCGCTGGTTGGCGTAGCTTGTCCTCGCTTGACGTTGACTAGGTGGTAGCTTGTCGTGGACATTGTCGTGAAGTCACTGACTGTCGCCACAGTTGCCAAAAACATCACTTCGAGTGGGACATGCCCTTAAGCAGGTCCTACAGCATCTGTGGAGGGAATGGATAGGCAATGTTCTGAACTCTTCTTCATTGCCTTCACAAATGCTGCCTGACCCGCTGAGTTACTCCAGCACTTGGTATTATTGTCAAGATTTCGGCATCTGCAGTTCCTTGTGTCTTCATTCCTCCTTTATCTGTTGACATTCAAGTATACACTGTTCGTTCTCCTCCATTGTTCACACTACTCTACTGTCAACGTTGGTCTCTTCTTGCATGAAAAACATGCATTATCCCTTTCTCACATTGTATCTATCTGTAAAGTCATTATTGTCTTATAGGTTCTCTCTCTATCTCTCTCTCTCTCTCTCTCACACACACGCACACGCAAATGCACACGCACATGCACACGCACACACACACACATGCAAAAATATGTCTTTAATCGTTTGGCAACTCGGCATTTATGGCCTTGATTTTATAACCACTGGAATGTTCAATGGACCTTTATAATGTTATTCTTTTTAGATCTCAAATATATTATCAAACATGCTGTTCTGCGATCCTACATTCTCAGCATGTTGATTTTGCAGATTCTTGCATTCAAGGCTTTGATATTTTGAAATAAGTTTATTGGGCTTCTGTAAATAGTATCAAGCAGTTGATCAGTTTAGGAATCAGCAGCTACTACTGAAAAGTTTGGATTCCTTACAGCTGCCAGCATTGAGACTCGTAACTTTGTGTGTTGTGTGTATTGTGTTGTGTTCAAATTTATTGTCATTGTCTCAATTTGAGACAACAAAATGAATTTCCCTTACAGGCAGCATCATAAAAAAAATCATTAAAAAAAAAGAATAAATAATAATAAATAAATAATAAAACATATTAAAAATAAAATTGAAATTGAATTTAAAAAAAGCACAAACACAGAAAGTCCACAACACAACATAACATAAGTGGCACCAAGGTGAGGATGGCACCAGAGTCCAGCCAGCCTCCACTCCGTGTTCATCCGTGGTCGGGGCCTTCCGAGCACCCGCAGTCGCCGGGCTGGTGGAACGCCGACGCCGAACCCCGACGGTGAACATCCTCCTCCTCAGCGGCCCGGACCTCCTGATCAGCCGCCCCCCGCTGCTGAAGTCTGCAGCTCCTGAGTCCACAGGCCGAGCCGGGCAGAGTCACAGGACCCCGCGCTGTCCATCAGCGCCGCCCGCGTTGGGAGCTCCGCAAACCGCAGCTCCAGGATGTCGGTGCAGCAGGTCCAGTACTCCGGGCTCCAGACGGCGACCTCCGGTAAGGCATCGCCAGCCCCGCGATGTTTCAGCGCTGTCCCGCCGCTGCTGGACCTCCGGTCGATCCCGGCAGGAAAGGCCGCGCCAATCTAGGTAGGTAGGCCGCTGTGGAGGGGGGGGGGGGCGAGGACGTGACTCGAATAATAGTCGCGTCCTCACCAAGAAGCGACTGAAGAACGGTATCCCCCGCACCGTGCCCTCTTCCCCCACATAAAAACACCAAAAAAACACAAAAAAACACACCTTTTCATAACTAAATAAACAAAAAAACAAAAAGATACCGGGCTGTAGGTGGAGGCTGCTGACACCAGCACCACCGGAAGTACAACAACTGAGACCTCACCACTGTGTGTTCAGTGCTATGAACAGTTTCTAAAGGCATAGTATGCACCACCACCTGCATTTTTACAGTTCCTTCATCATGGTAGCCGCAGAGATTCCTGAGAGCATGATCCCAGGTTTTTCAAGAACTATTAACTTCATAAGACTGCAGGAGAATTGCCCTCTGTTCTTATGGTCTGGTGGAGAAGTAGTTACAGTCTTGTTTTGCGGAGAGCTTCCCGAGACAGCCATGACCCGCAAACTGTAGTATATGATATTATCTCACCAGATACAGGCCAAAGTGATCCCAAGATAGAACTTGACTTCTACTAAGAGAATAGCATAGGAATGTATGTGAATGTGTACATGAGGTTTTACAAGGTCAAGCTGTGAGTGAAGCACAACCTGCATAGCTAATGCTTCTTTGGCAAGTGTTGTAAAAAGAATGGGTGGATAAGATGAGGATGCCAAGTATTGATGTGTCTCCCAGGACATGGCTCCTGCAGGAACCAGGGAAGCATCTTTTATACATTCATCCATCCATGAAGTGTAGACACAACAAACAGCAAATTCTGGAACCTTGAGCAAAAACAAGGTGTTGGTGGAATTCAGCAGGTCTGGAAGTCTCGCTGCAGGGAAATGGCCAGACAACATTTCTGGTCAGAACCCTCATCAAACTGATGGAGATGGCAAGAAAGATGTAAAAGAGAGACGGGGTGGAGCAATGCCTTGCAAATGATAGGTGGATAAAGGATCACTCATGTGGAGACCAGTGTCTCTGCAGCTCTCTGGGTTCACTCATCCTTCCCAACCAACTTATCCCCTCCCCAGGCATTTTCCCTGCATCCACAAGAACTGTATCACCTGTCCCTATACATCCTGTCTTGTTTCCACACTGGGCCCTCAACACCCCTTCCTGCTTTCCCAAGAGCATAATTTGGTCTGGAGAAGTGGCACGTCAAGTTTGTTAAGGTAGCAGCAGCTTGTTTAATGGTTGAAGGAGCAGCTGGTTTTGACTGTGGGCAATAAACAGAGAATGACATTTGACAGACTATGGCTGACAGACTGACTGCAGCATTGCTGTGTTTGACCCTTTAAATTGTGTCTGAGCCCTCAATCAGTGTAAAAGCTATTTATTCAATGAATAAATGGCAAGTATTATTTTTCAGTTCTCTAAGAAATTTTGGGCAATGCAATAACATTGATATACTTTAGATGACATTTGTTGCACACAATGATGCGGTAAATGATGGCACCATGTTACAAACTTCCTCTAAGAAATCCAACAACGTATACCAAATTGTTTTACTCTTTGCTAACATAGTTGTAAATTGTACAAATGCAATTCATGGTTGGTATTTGTGTCATGTCCCATTGCTCTTGGCAAAATCTACAAGATTATGGATTTTATTACTTCTCAGGAGAGATCGGGTAAAATCGGGTCAGTACATCAGTATAATAGTAAGATTAAACGAGAACTTACCAGTTTGAAGTTTGATCTGTATTTTATGAGGAGTTACGATGAGGGATTTCGTGAAGAACCCCGCTTCCACGCATGCGTGTCATTCTTCAAAGCAGCGGTGTGAGGTCACAGGAACCTATAATGATCTAACATAGTAAGATTATCAAAGAGATACCAGTTTTTGATATGATCATAAGAGGGTGGGAGCGGAGGGCACGAAATCCCTCATCGTAACTCCTCATAAAATACAGATCAAACTTCAAACTGGTAAGTTCTCGTTTAATCTTACTATTTTACTTCGGAGTCACGTGAGTGACTTCGTGAAGATTTCAAAGCCCTGTGACCTCATGCCGTGGAACGAGTCCATGCTTCACAACTGCCTTGGGTATTGGGAGAGAGCATCATTAGTAATTTTAAAACACAATTATACAAAGAGTTGTGTGGTATAACGAAAAAATATATAACATTTTTTAAAATTTGAGAATCATAGCCCTGTAACCTTTCGGGCAAATTATTTTGATGAACATAAAATGTTTTCTTAATACAATGATGGCTCCAAAAATAACTGGTTTATTATAAAACCTGTGGAAAAACCCTTTTTGAATGACCATCCTGCCATTCTGAGGATTTGGTCTGTGGGTACCTGTACAATTTTGCTGCGGATGTTGCTGCAGTCCTGGTGGAATGAGAGTTAAAACATTAGTGTCTATTCCTGCCATTTTTAGGACCTATTTAAGCCACCTTGATATAGTTTGAGTCGTGACCCTTTCATGCGGTTTTTTGTAAGAGATAAACAACTCCATACTCTGACCTCGAATGTTCTTAGTATTCTATGTATTGTTAGATGTGTCTTGCTATACACCGTCGTTTGCCATATGGGTGTACCATAAAATCAAACACTTGACCCGAGGAACCCGATCTGTTTTCTTTTATTAAAACCTGTATGACAACACCAGTTTCTCGGTGCGATGATCAGGGAGTCCAGGCTCAGTTTGCTTAATGGCTGGACTTGTTGTGCGGTAAATAACACCATGAGCATAACCATCTTCCTGGTCTGTTACTGAAGTGACAACGCTGTTATGAGCTACAAGCTCCTGAGCATGTTGAGAAACGACACCCACGTCCCAGATTTCGGAGTACCTGGTTTTCTTACCAGGCGGTGCGTTCCCACCGCGTGCCGCTCCGTTCCTTGTGATAGGTAATTGGAGAGTGCACTTGTGGCACTATTGATGGCACTGTAGCTCCATCGATTATCATAATGGAGACTTGTTAAAATTCCAATACGGCCAGAATGTTCTTGGCCTTTTGGTCGAGGTTGTTGTCCAAGCAGTATATGCCCCATTTCTTGATGAGTCCAAGGTACTGCTTCCGTGTTGACAGTCTTAGTGCAGATGAGATGAGATTCATCGTCCTGTCTGACAGCCCAATGTCGTGTAGTGGGTCTTTTAGACTCTACAAATCAATAAATCCATAGTCTTATGGCATGGATGACTGCCTCCAGTCACTGGATAAATCAATAATTTTTGGCTATGTTCATTAGGGAACATGGTTCTAACACCATCCCCTGTATGACTGAATACCATGATTTAGAAGGTCAGTCGGGTACTCTGAGAATTGCAGATGCCGAGTGTAGTTGAATTTTCCCTAGTACCCCATTGATGGGGCCGAACGGGGGAAAACATCACCCTATGGCTTTGTTTACATAACAATGCCAAGCTGGTTTTAGAATTTTAGTAAATAATATTGGGGCTAATGATTGCCCCTTCTGTAAGCTCTATATTGCCAAGGTTCCTCTTTTGAGTCAATGCCTGCCATATAGAAACCCGCAGCTGACACCAAGTCTTTATCAATAATAAGAGTATCCATCTTAAAATGAATATCTAGAACAAATGTGTTTAGGGTTAAACCCAAATGATAATCCTGCAACCCTACTCTATTTTATTTAATAAATATGTTTGATACAATTCTAATGTTCCATGAAAAGTATGCTCAATCACACCTTTCGTGTACAATTTTTTGTAGCACCATGTGGGTTTTAGATTGCTTGGTTTATGTAAGGACAAAATGCCCTTCTGGTGTATGTTGTACTGTGGTTATTGGGATGAGTAAATCCTATCAGATAACCCTGAATACTGCTGAGATTATATGAATCTGTAGTGATTATATGCCATACATAACTGTAGTGTTGCAACACCCCCTACCATCGTAGGTCCCTATTTTAACAGAATAAACCCCACCCACCTACCTCCATGGTTACCGGTGGTTGAGTTATTTCCTTGGTTTTTTGAAAAGGAGGTTCTGGTTTGATATTTCTTGTTCGGGGTTGTGTGGGAGGTTGAGGCTTCCGCATCTTCCAGGGTGGCCGCCCTGGCCATACCCTAAAAAAGGATCCTGCGGGTTATATTGATTTCTGGCACTGCCACTGGTATGAGCCACATTTTTTATGGCCTTGCCTGTGGCTGGTATCATGCCCCAAAATAGGCCCTTGCGCTGGCCTTGATGAGCCCCAGTGTCTTGGCTTTGTCCACACACGGTTCTTTGTTTGCAAATGGTAGCATTTTGGGGTCCTAGTGCTGGCTGAATGGCCGCCTTCCACGTGTAGTTCAGGTCATATTGCATATTACTAAACAGAGCTAGTGCGTCTTGATGGTCTTTGGTTACCTACGTTTAGTCCAGGGTGCGGGTGTATGCTATGATGCCTTCCGTGAATCCCTTTAAGGTTCTCTGGATCTTGAGGTCCTGGTTCCTGATGTTCGTCCCCATATGCTGCCAAATGCATTGGTTTACACTGGGCACCTGTAATGCCTCACCGTTGCCAGGTGGCAGATGTCTGGCCAGTGTCTGTAAATTTTTCTTGTTGGCGTTTGTGGCCAGACATATAGTAATACTATTGCCATCCTGGATCCAAGTCTACCCATGTTTGACTTGGCTAAAGTAATCAGCCACCATGTCCAGCAGAGTCCCTGCTGTGTTAGGATCATGGGACGCTGTATTACCAGGCTCTGGCCCATCAGGGTCCTGCCTACTCTTTTTTATAGAGTTAGAGATCTCTAGGGTCCCGCACGGGGTACCCATGTGGGGCTTAACTGCTGCCCACTTGTCTTTTGTTCTGCGGACCCCTCTTGCAAGTCAACCCAGAACTGACCCACAGTGCTCCCCTCTGATGGGGTAGAAGCATTGTGCAGCCCTCAAAGAGGTACTGCTGTGGTTTTATCACGTTGGAGCAAGGCTCCATACACCGCTTCTTCCACTCCAGCCCTCTCGGCGCTGGTTGCCGGCGGTATTATGCAAAGTCTGACCCTCTGAGTCCACTACCTTGTTTGATTTGTGTCTAGCCTTACCGCTCGGCCGCATGGATCTGGCCGGTGCGGGGCCGACATCGGGCACAGCTGATCCCACTACGGATGATCCAAGTGCCGCTGGCTGCTGCTGGCTGCCCGCTGTTCCACGGTCCTCCTTCTCCAGTTTTGTCCTTCCTTCCATGGAGTGGATATGGCCGGTGTGGAGGATAACTGGCACAGCTGCTTCCATCTATTCCTTTAACCCGGCTCCAACGCTCTCAGCACTCCTGGCTGCTCCTTTATCTTAGACCCCTGGGACCGACCCCCATACTGACGATAACAGCTACTATAGTTTTTATTTAATATATGGTCCCTAGATAAGGGACGAATCAGATATTAAACTGATAAGAACAGATACTACACTTGATCTTAGCCAAAAGGCCCAGAAGTGATTATTGTAACTAAAACCCCGCTGGGACCGACCCTGGTACTCACATACTGGTCCCTTGTAGTAGATTGCAGCCGGTCAACTGCAAAGTCCTTTGCTGCCGAGAAATGAATTTTCTCACCGTGCTGGAGCGAAGTTGGGCACCGGTGTTTTCCCTCTCCGGGAATCGATGTGCCCATGCTGCTCCTGCCGTTGCCAGCTCCTGCCGCTGCCAGCGCTCCTGCCGCTGCCAGTGCTCCTGCCGTTGTCAGTGCTCCTGCCGCTGCTGCCGCTGCCGCTGCCAACTGCCGTTACTGCTCTCCTGCCGGCTGCCTGCACTCTGCGGTTCTCCCGCCGGCATTCTGCAGCTTACATGGACCCAGTCCATGTCTGCACCTAAAGGTAAGTGGAAGGAAACGCAAAGTCTCCTACCTGCGGTTCCCGACTTTTCATTCTCCCGCTGGTGAACGTTGTTCCCTGCGTGTCTGGTTCGAGCCGCTCGGACCGACCCCGGTGTTCACGGGCCTGGTCCTTCGCGGCAGTTCCTGTACCTATGGATCGCCTGGACCAACCCCGGTGCTTACCTTTTGAAGAAGGTTTTCAGCCCGGACGTCCAGTTCCTACTCCATAGTGCCGCTGCACTCGCTGAGCGTTTCCAGCCCTGCTGTGTACCCCGGGTACTTACAGCGCTGGTCCCTGCTCTCTGTCCCGCAGCCTTCGCGCTGGCCGCTAGCGACTGTTCCAAGCCAGTCTCGCTTGAGACTGGCATACGGGACCTCTTTGCTTTGCTTCCCACCCGGCCGAGAAGTGAATTTTGCCGGTGCGGGAGCAAAGTCGGGCACAGGTTGTTCCCCTCCAGGGAAACTCGTGCTGTTGCTGCTGCCGGCTGCTCGCCCTCCACGGGTCTCCCCGCCAGCTTTCCGCAGCTTCCTAAAAGGTAAGTAGAAAAAAGGAACGCAGAGTCTCTTACCTGCTGTTCCCGACTTTCAAATTCTCCCGCTGGGGAACGCCGTTCCCCCCTGTGTGACTCGTTGCAATGCGTGTAGCGATATGACACGCATGCGTGGAAGCGGGGTTCTTCTTCACGAAGTCACTCACGTGACTCCGAAGTAAAATTACCCATGGCATAGGACTCCATACCATATAACACACTATCATGTGTCCAGTGTCTGCTCAAAATGTGTTGTTATGAATTGTAGAATTTGAGAACTAACTGTGACCTGATGCATATTATTAAAAAAAACACAAATCTTGTACATTTCTGGTTTCTTTACTGTGGTGGATTTCTCTTTGATTTGTTTTGTCAAACAGTAAGAAACATTTCCACATCTTCAACATCCAGCAGTGGGCTTTGGAGATGTATGAACATTACTTCTTTCCATGGCTGCAGAAGCAAAGGAACTTTTTGAAAAAGCATTCAATCTATAACCATTGATCTGAACTTCCATAGTGACACACGTTGCAACTCAGCCAGGCTTATCGTCATTCGATCGATCACTACTCTCCTCGTGTATTTTTCTGGCTTAGTGCCCTCATGTTCTTGATTTTAAATCCATCCAATGCTGAGTTGGATGTTTAGTCTTTGTGGAATCGAGCATTATGGGGACCAGCTGGAATGTGGAGATGTGGTCAAAGATTGGATGAACCATGATCTTCTGAATGTGTCGAAAGGAACTGCAGATGCTGGTTTGAACTGAAGATAGCTTCTCATTTTCATCCAACAAACATCCAACAATGACCTGTTTCTTTTATCATTGTTACATTTTTGATATATTTTATTCATTGTTCTTTATCTCACTACATCATCACTAAATTACATTTCCCTTATCCCTAACCAGTCTAAAAAAGAGTCTCGACCCAAAACGTCACCCATTCCTTCTCTCCAGAGATGCTGCCTGTCCCGCTGAATTACTATAGCTTTTTGTGTCTATGATCTTCTGATTGGAAGACCAGGCATGAGGGGACAAATAACTTATTTCTATACACAACTTACTACTCTTCCTTTTTATATTGTAATTTTGGGTTTAACAATGCTCCTGTGAAATATGTTGGGACGTTTCATTGAGTTTTGTGAAAGCACTGATGTTGTTAGTCCATCTGTGTCTTAATGAGTGAGTAACAATATGAGCTTTTTATTGTAACACTAGACCAAGTGCGGACCCGTTGGGTCCCATTTCCCCAACGCAATATTCCACCACTCATCCATAGCCCCCAACTGTGCAGGCACGGCTGATGTTTTTAAAGTTTAAAATGGCAATAACATAAAATATAAGATCAATGTGCATGCATCTCACTCTCCCTCTTCAGGCCACTATTCCCCTCCTCCATTATCCTCCCTCTCCCCACACTCCACCAACCCTCCTCTGCTTCCTCCCCTCAACCCCTCCCTCCCCTCCTCTCTCTTCCCCCTCACCTCCTCCATCACCTTGCTATTCCTCTTCCTACCGCTATCCTTCTCCATTCCCCCTCATCCCCAGCACTCCCTCCCCGTCCTGTTCAGCCTCCCTCTTCTTTCTCTCCTCCTCCACTCCCCCACTCCCTCCCTCTCCTTTCCCCTACCCCCAGTCACTCTCTCCCTCCCTCCATAATCCCTCCTCTCCCTCTATCCCACTCCTCCCCCATTACTCACCTCTCCCCTATCTCACCCCCCCACCACACACTCTCCTTCCTCACCTCCCCTACTGCCCTCCTCTTCCTCTATCCCCTACTCCCCACTCCCCTTTAGCCCCACCCTCCCCCTTCACCTCCCCCATTTTCCAAACCCTCTTCCTCCCTTCTCACCTCCCCAGGATTTTGATGTAAACCACCGCTGGCCCCATTTGCTCCCCCACATTGGGGGCTGCCGGGTTGACTGGCCAAGCGATCTGGAGCCACGGGCGGGAGAGGCCGAGGCTGCGGCCTAGTCCTTGCCCAGGGTCCCGCTCCTCTCCCTCCCCGCAGCAGCCCCCGGACCGCGCACCGGCTCGCACCCCAGTCCAGCGCCACGCCTAGTGCCCAATCCGTGTCTGTGTCCACTACTCAGCGCCCAAATCCTGGGCCCGGCTACAGACCCCGGGCTTGGCCTATACCAGGCCTCATCACCTTCCCTCTTCTTTCCCCTCTTCTCTTCCCGTCCCCAACTCCATCCCTCCCTCTCCTTTCCCCTGCCCTCAGTCACTCTCCCTCCCTCCATAATCCCTCTACCTCCCTGCTCACCTCCCCCCTAACCCACCCCCAACAATGAAAATTGTGATTTTTTTTTAAAATGAAAGCATTTTGAAGAAGATACAAAACATACACACACACATACAAGATGAGACAGAGGTAGATAGACAGATAGACAAATAGATAGATAGATAGATAGATAGATAGATAGATAGATAGATAGATAGATAGATAGATAGATAGATAGATAGATAGATAGATAGATAGATAGATAGATAGATAGATAGATAGCAGAAATAAAGTTTTTGTGTTGAAATAGATAGCCACGAGAGTTAGTAAGTCTTTAAAGGTCTATAAACTCTTGAGATGTTGCCAATAGTTTATAGATTTTACATAATGCACTCCATGCTGAACAACCCAAAATCCCAAGATGGCCAAATAGGAGGAAAGCAGAACACAAAGCTTGTCAAGAGTCGATAGATTACTCAGTGACACAAAACAAACCTTGATTTCTCAGAAGATACAGTACTTGGATTTATTAGAACCGGCAATTCTTTTCTCATTTATAAAAAAAAATACGTCAATGGAGAGAAAAAAAAGTTCAACATTTTAAAGTCCGATTTCCTAATGCACCCTGAAGTGTAAGGGCTTCAGTTTAAAAAAACACACAGAGCCAGCAGTGACATTGATATGGATTAGGCTTTATCTTGTGTTTTGTATGAAAAATAACGTGATGTTCCTCTTTCTTTGGAAGAGGCCAATATTCCTGTCTTTTAGTCTATGGTGGCTACAGATTTCCAACTTTGTAAATTTTAAATATAGGACATTGGCTAAACCGATATGCCAGCACAGAGACATTTTAGACACACAGAGAGTTGAGAACCCGTGGAATTCTCTGCCACAGAAGGCAGTATTGGTCAATTCACTGGATGTTGTCAGGGTTTCACGGTCAGTTTATTGTCACATGTACCAATTAAGGTACAGTGACGTTCGATTCACCATACAGCCATACTTACAAAAAAGCAACAAGACACACAACTACATAAAAGTGAACATAAACATCCACCACAGCGGATTCCTCACTGTGATGGAAGGCAATAAATTCCAATCTTCTTCCTCTTTATTCTCCCATGGTTGGGGCAGTCGAACCATCCGCAGTCAGGGCAATCGGAGCCCCACGTCGGGGCGGTCGAAGCTCCTGCGGTTTGGAGCTCCCTAAGTCTGTCTCTAACAGCGAGCGCCACAATGTTAAAGTTCACAGGCTCCCGCTGTTGGAGCTCCAAAGTTGATCCGCGGCAGTGATCGTGAGTTCCATGATGGTAAGTCCCGCAGGGTCCCGTGATTGTAGCTCCAGAAGTCAGTCTCCAGCAAAGGCCGCCAACTCCTCGATGTTAGGCCGTAGTGCGGACGGAGATACGATATGGAAAAAAATAGCATTTTTAAAAGTGTCCCCCAAACCCCCCTCATAAAACAAGCTAAAGAAAACTAAAACATACATTTAACCCATACTATGAAACAACAAAGAAGGAAGGAACAGACAGACTTGGCGAGGCAGCCATTGCTGGCGCCACCTGATGGATTCAATCTCAAGAAAGAGTTAGATTTAGCTCTTGGGGCTAAGGGAATCAAGGGATATGGAGTAAAAGCCGGAATGAGGTACTAATTTTGGATGATCAGCCATGATCATTTTGAATGGCAGTGTTGGCTCGAAATGCCAAATGGCCTACTCCTGCACCTATATTCTATGTTTCTATGTAGTCAGGAGGAAAGATTAGATGTTAGGGTTGTGTTCATTGTAGAGGGTGCACAGAGGGTTATTGAAGTGTTTACAAATATGTGGGACTAAATAGTGGGAGCTTCATGGCAGAAAGGTATGAAGGAGGCAATGACTGAAAGTAATTGATCAATGGTGTAATAGCGGAGATGCAGCAAACTAGTTTTGCCCAGAATGTTAAGTGGTCTGGAACTCACGCACTGCCGTTAAATATGATAGCAGCAAGAAACCCTGATGATCTTTCAACAGAACCCAAGGAGCACATAAAAGCTCTGGCAAACCAAGGTGAGGTTAGACTGAACTGCTCTTTTTTGACTGGATATGACCTTCACCTGCATTGTACATTTTCAATGTTTGTTTATCATTATGCTATGAAAAGTAAATGGTATTTCCATTAGAGTACATTCTACGCAGTAATTTTTTTCCAGCTACCGGTTGAAACTAAAGAGAAAGGTCACTGCCCATTAAACCTCCCTTTAGGGAAAATGACTCCTTGTATATCTCAAAATAAATACAAAAAAATCAGATTTAACTGCCACGTTTTTCTTTTATTGAGTGTCATTTTGGGTGATGAGTTGTGATGCCGTTCCTGACATCTGTATTGAATCAATTGAACTTGTGGTTATTGGTATTACTGATGACATTTTATATAAAGGGCTACTGAACAGGAATTTGTTTTTTAGCAATGGCGATGATAATCCAGGTTCTCCTTCTGTACTGCAGAATCCATTGCACTCTAAGCAATCGTTCCAGGTGCAACAGAGGTTTACCTGCATCTCTTCCAACCTCATCTATTGCGTCCGCTGCTCTAGATGTCAGCAGATCCATATCGGTGAGACCAAGCGGAGGTTGGGCGATCGTTTCGCCGAACACCTCCGCTCGGTCCGCAATAACCAAGCTGACCTCCCGGTGGCTCAGCCCATTCAACTCCCCCTTTAGGGAAAATGACTCCTTGTATATCTCAAAATAAATCCTCCATGGCCACAGCGCTGTCAGCACCGGAAATTGGAGGAACAGCACCTCATGATTCCGTTTGGGGAGTCTGACATCTGGGGGCAATGAATTAACGTGTGCCTATTTCCTTCACTCCATAGATGACTGCTGCACCCGCTGAGTTTCTCCAGCTTTTTTGTGTACAATGGCGATGATTCTCCAGCATCTGCAGTTCCTTCTTAAGCACTCTAAGTGGAACTGCAGATAAGAAAAACAAGTTGGCCGTTTATTTTTTATTCCTGGTTGTTGTTTATTTGCAAATTAAAATTATGTGAACATTGGCATATAATCAGTAGTCAGAAGGACTTCTGTGGCTGTGATATGGAGGCTCCTTTTGTGGACCTCCTTTGTGATTGAGCTCATATTTAGATTTGATTCATTCCATGGAAATATGATCAAACACATCTGACTCATGAAAGACACATATGCATATGGCAATTTTCAACAAAGAGCAATATGAATGAATGGTGAGTTTCTCTGTGCATTTTCTGGATCATTTTTGAGAGGACAATATTTTGCCAACAGACCAGGGGAGTTTATTGGTGTCTTCTAATCTAAGAGTATTAGATTATTTTGGGGGACAGGTATTAAAGGTTAAAGAAATGAAGCAGGGAATAGATGTGAGATACAGTTCAGACATGATCTCACTGCATGCCAACCGCGGTTTGAGGGGCATAATCACTCTTCCTGTTGTCATGCATTTGAATCATGTGATACCCAATAACCATTTAAGCCACCAGTAAAAATGGACTGGGTACCCTACTACAATCTCATTTGAAGGATAATCAAACAAATTGATGATATCTCCAATATTCTTTTGCAACTGCACTACACTATCTAACTAGGTTATGAACTCAAAATATGTTATTAATTTTGACAATAGTTGACTTGAATAAGATGTATGTATATATATATATATGTATATATATATATATATATTTATATATTTAGGGTATGGGAAGGAAGGAAATTGTTACACATTAAATGAAAATCTAGTTTTAATATTATTTCAATTTAAAACTATTTAGTATTTTTCAGGAGTAAAATTAATGAAAGTAATTGGATTATTTGAATAATCCTAGAATTTATGGTGTTTTTATCAGCACAATGAAGGTACTATTCCATTTAATAACAGCCTAATGGTTACCGTTCAGCATTAAATCAGTGTAATAGCTGTTCCCATTTCCAAGTGCTGTACATATCATGACTACATTTTCAGTCAAATTACATGAACTGCTATTGCAACTTTGTTTTCTTTTGACTGGAAGTTATCTCCAAAAAAATAATCAGAAAAACATATGCATTGCTTGTGCGGAGCTTATTCAGATAGGAGCATGACTCTGTCTCCTATTTCCGGTATGAATATCACATCCCTGATATCTACCTTTCTCAGACACCTCCTTCAAAACCCCTCCATTGAACATTAGGTCATGGTCACCAAGATGGTCACAAATTTCATTTTCTTGGGAGATCTTCCCTGCACAGCTTCCAGCCTAATGGTATGCCAGCACTGTATATCTACAACCCAGTCTAATGAAATGCCAGCACTACTCTCTCCTGCCCAAAATCCACGGGCAATGCAACCCTGGCAGACCCATTGCTCCTGCTCTTGGATCCACTGAATGTATTTCTCCCTACCTTGATTCTATCCTTTTCCCTCTCATTCAGTCCCTTTCCACTTATCTGTGTGAAACCTCCAATGCTCTTCACCTTCCAATTCCTAAGTTCCAGGCTAATGAACAACCAACCTCTTTACATCTCTGTCACATATCAGGGTCTGAGGGCACCCTGGTTCCTCCATGAGCTGAGGTCCAACTAGTTCCATTCCACCAATACACTCATTGGAATGGTTATATTTCACAACTTCTTCACTCACTTTCTCCAGATCAAAGGTGTAGCTCTGGGCACAGTTATGGGCCTTGTCTATTGTTCCACTAACCTTTCTTCCTGCACTTTCCTGCAAGTGCAGCCCCACTGCAAGTGCAGCCCCCCCCCCCCCCCCCCCCCACTCCCCCCCCCCCCCCCCTCCCCCCCCCCCCCCCACCTCCCCCTCCACAGATGCGCCCTGATCTGCTGAGCATTTTTGAGATTTTCTGCTTTGATTTTTAGATTTCCAGCATCTGCAGTGCTTTTAAATTAAACTCACTTTAAATTTCACATGACATGCCTTGATTTCTGTCTAAAGCTAACGAAAGTTAGCTTGGTCTAACTTTTCAAGCCTGCTAAAAGATGTGTAAAAATGCAGATGCTGAAAATCTACAATAGGGTTGTAATGTGAATGAATTTTAACATCCTGAATATTAACGTGTTGCCTCGGCATTAAGGGCTAAGAGGCATTGGAATTTTTTTGTTGTGTTAGGCCTCATGGGATTTGGGGTAATTTGGCAATTACTTTGGATTTAGATTGAACTTTGACTTGACAAAACGAGAAAAAAAGGTGATGGTAGACAACTATTTTTCTCTATCAGCCTTTCATTTGCAATATTAGATCAGCATGATTTTTTTTTGCCTTCCTTTTCTCTCCCTCTGGGCGTGGAGGAGCCCTCCTGTGCTTAATCTCCTGCTCTGGATTTTGGAACTACCACATGCTTTTTTTGCTTTTTTTCATAATAGTTCTTAAGTCATAGAAGCAGAAGTAAGCCATTTGGCCCATCAAATCTACACTACCATTCAATCATGGCTGATCTATCTTTCCCTCTCAAGCCCATACTCCTCCCTTCTCCCCCTAATACCTGACACCCGTACTAATCAAGAATATGTCGATCTCCACCCTAAAATAGTGACGGCATCCACAGCCATCTGTGTCAATGAGTTCAACAGTCACCACCCTCTGTATAAAGAAATTCCTCCTCATCTCTTTTCTAAAGGTACATCCTTTAATTCAGAGCCTGCACCCTCTGGTACTGGACTCTCCCACTAGTAGAAACATCCTCTCTGCAAATGATTTTTTACTAATGCTGTCACTCTCTGACCGATCCCATTCATTCTTTGACCCGGTCACCTTGTTTACAGCATATCTTCATGGTTACCCTGGTTTTACTCCATCACATCCATTCCATTTGCCCCCATCAACCCTGCAGCTTTATATTCATATTATTTGAAGGGATGTGGGCTTCACAGCATTTAATTTTACATTCGCAATTGCCCTTGAAAAGGTGGAGCTGCCTTCTGGAACGACTACAGTTCGAGGTATGGGTATTGGTATGTTGACAGTGATATTATGTAGAGATTTCCAGGATTTTAGCAACAGTGAGCAACACCAGCAATATATTTACGTCAGGATGGTTGTGGCTGGGATGATAACTTCCAGTTGGTGGTTCTCCAATGCTTTTGCTGCCCTTGTCATTCCAGCTGGGAGAAGTTGTGGGTTTGGAATGGTGATGTTTACACAAGATTTATTTTGTATAGCTTACAGCTCTGATGAAGTGTCTTTGGCATGAAACATTGATTCTGGTTCTCTTCCTAAGATAGTAGCCCGACCCATTGAGCATTTACTGCACGTTCTGTGTTTGTGACACATTTCAGAGGTGTCTCATTGTATGGAGAAGCAAGAATGCCTGACATCTACAATACTGCCACTTTGTGTTTGATATTTCCCACAGTATAAAGGTCACAATCAGTCCATCAAATTGATGCCAGCTTTCAGTGCACTGTCGTTAATTCCATTCCACATCTGCTTTGATTCTCTCTCACACCTATCAAGCTTCCCATGATTTTCCTATAACTCATCTGCACTAGTGGCAATTCAGAGCAGCCAATTAACCTACCAACATATTTTGCATATGGGAGAAAGGAGAAACACCGTCAAAATCTGTTGGATGATAGTGAAAACAGCACTTGAAGTCAGGATCGAAAGTGGATCAGTGGAGTTGTGTGACAAGAGCATTAACCGTTTAAATTAATCTGCAAAAGGAAATTAATTCTTCTTTGAAGCTTCCATGCTTTCGTTTTTCAGGTATTGCCAGATTTCAATTTATCTTCTAAGTTTACTTCAGCATTGCAAGGACCAGATTACTATCTAAATGGCATCAAGTTGGGAAAAGGGGAAGTACAACGGGAACTGTGGGTCCTTGTACATCAGTCTATGAAAGTAAGCATGCAGGTACAGCAGGCAGTGAAGAAAGCGAATGGCATGTAGGCCTTTATAACAAGAGGAATCGAATATAGGAGCTAAGAGGTTGTACAGAGCCCTAGTGAGACCACACCTGGAGTATTATGTGCAGTTTTGGTCCCATAATTTGAGGAAGCACATTCTTGCTATTGAGGGAGTGCAGCGTAGGTTTACAAGGTTAATTCCCGGGGTGGCGGGACTGTCATATGTTGAGAGAATGGAGCAGCTGGGCTTGTACACTCTGGAGTTGAGAAGGATGAGAGGGAATCTCATTGAAACATATAAGATTATTAAGGACTTGGACACGCTAGAGGCAGGAAACCTGTTCCCGAGGTTGGGGGAGTCCAGAACCAGGGGCCACAGTTTAAGAATAAGGAGTACGCCATTTAGAACGGAGACGAGGAAACACTTTTTCTCACAGAGAGTGGTGAGTCTGTGGAATTCTCTGCCTCAGATGGCGGTGGAGGCGGGTTCTCTGGATGCTTTCAAGAGAGAGCTAGATAGGGCTCTTAAAGATAGCGGAGTCAGGGGATATGAGGAGAAGGCAGGAACGGGGTACTGATTGGGGATGATCAGCCATGATCACATTGAATGGCGGTGTTGGCTCGAAGGGCCGAATGGCATACTCCTGTACATATTGTCTATTGTTTATTGTATATTGTATATTGTCTATTGCCTATTGTCTATTGTCTATTGTTTATTGTCTATTGTGTATCCTACAAACCTATAGTCTATGTATTGTAGTTACTTATTCATTTTCTGCAAAGGCTCCTGCTGGATGCCAGTGAATGGATTTTCCTTTTTGATGAACTACCTCTACCACACATGCACCTTTAGCCCAAAGTAATAAAAGGAAAGGCTCCAGATTCTGATGGAAGTTGTGGTGTTAAGGTAAATGTCATCAGTTCTCACCTGCATTAGGATTGCACCCAAAGATTCCAAATACTGCACACCCAGGAACAGGAAAATGCTGGAGTAACTCAGCGGGTCAGGCAGCATCTCTGGAGAAAACAAATAAGGAACATTTCAGCTTGGGACCCTTCTTCAGACTGAAATTAGAGATGGAGGTGAAAAACGGCCAGAACAAATCAGGGCCGGCGACAGATGACCTCGGGAGGGTGCAACAAGAGGGATACAAGAATGTGACCAGTGGAACTTATAGGACGACAAGGGTGGGGAAGGAGCGTGGGAAGGGAGGGAATGCATAAATCTCCTCATTTATTGCAGTTAATTAACTGAAGAAATAGACTGCAATTAATGACGGATCAGTTCAGATTTACTAGTTTTTATTCTGATTGCTATGGAAGCTTAAGATTTAAAAAAAAATCCAATGTACATTATTCAGGTCCATTCACGTCTATAACCTTGGGCAGCTATTGGCAGAGGCCACAGTTGTCAATGAGAGGACACTGGAGCAACATCATTGTCAAAAAGGACCAGAGACAAAAGGGAGAGTTTTTAATCTTTGCTGGTTAATATGGCCAAGAATTCACTCTCAGAAAATGTAATGAAACCTGATACAGCAGAATCTTTGGAAAGAGATTTGGAGGTGATGAATATTCAATAACTTATGGGGCTGGGAGGAAATGGCAGAATAATTCAGCTAACGATAGAATTATTTCCAAGAGCTGTCAGTGTCACAATGGGCTGAATATCCTCCTACTGTGTAATATCATGCTCTAATTTTATTAACTGCAAAAAGAGTATCAATTCACCTCCTGGCAGCCAGTGTTGCTCGCTTTGGAAAACAAAGCAAGTTGGCTCATCCTTGCATTCTCCTTCCAAACCTCTTTCCAGTCCTTGGGAAGTATGTGTATTTGTACTGGCTCTCCTTCCTTGTTTGGCTCTTGGCAGTCTGATATGTGATGTTATTCAAATCCTGTAGACTGAATTATTCTTGCCCAATGTCGAGAGCAGATGGCACATAATTTGTAAATATGCAATTAGTCATATGGGGACTGTATTGCCATTCCTGGCTCTTGTGCAGTTGTGAATAATTACCATTTGTTCATGAATGTAATGCAACTGCCAAAATATTTAAGTTTTAGAGTGCTTCCTACTAATTCTGTGCTCTCCTGCAACCTTTCACCACCCAGACTTTTCCAAATCCTAACTACCTGAAAAATATGTGCCTGCATCCGCTGAGACTCCTAAACCATTCCTGATGCAAATATTTTTGGAAAACACCCATATCGTTTTGAAAAAAAAGCAACCAGCGAACAAAATCAATGACGTGAGTTTCATAACCATTTGTATAAAAAAAAGAATAACATCTCCATATTTTATTTTTGGAAATTTATAATCAAAATAGATCATCAAAAGGGGCGACATGGAGGTGCAGCGATAGAGTTACATCCTCACAGCGCCAGAGACCCTGGTTCAATAATGACTACGGGTTCTGTCTGTACGGAGTTTGTACGTTCCCCCTGTGACGTGCAGGTTTGGAGGTCAATTGGCAGTGGGTCAAAAGGCTTGTTTCCACGTTGTAAATCTAAACCAAACACAACATGCATCCTAATTGTGTATAAATATCGACATGTACTGAAAAATAGCAAAGAAGTATCCTTAAAGTGATGTTTCATGAATTTAGAGCAAACATCTGATATTTGGGGTTATGAGCACCCATCATTCAGAGATGAAAAATATATTTACACACTGTTGACGTGACAGCAATTTGAGAAAAGGAGGACCGGGTGTGTCATTTTTAATTAACAAATCTGCAAGCAACCTACACTTTTGCTTGAACGGTGAATTAAATTGCGCTTATGAAAAGACATGAAACATGCCATCTCTGTTGAGATGGATGAATTTGATGCTCAGATGGGGGTTTTTCTACCTCTTTGACCCCATTTAATACAGTAAATATGTCTTGCAGATAATTAAAATAAAGATTCTTTATTTTTACTGTAAATGCGGCTCAGCGATTTTGATCATAATGCTGTTTCATTTTTTCAGTTGACTTGCAGATATTTGTGTGAGAAGCTTCATGTTTCTTCAGCGTTTGCATACAAATTGGTTTGGTCAGGTATTTGTTGCAGTTGGCAAGGTTCCCGGAGAACTTGCTCTACCTGCTGCTTTATTTGACAGCGATATGGTTTGAAGTCTTCTATTCTTTGCCAAGGCATTGACTGTTCAATATTGCAGAGCATTACACAGAGCTATGGCCCCAAGACATTAATTGAGATCATGACTGATCTAATGCCTTGACCACTTCTCTACATGATCCCCACATCTCTTTATTCCCTTATCAATCTCAGCCTTCAATATATTCAACATTTATGCAACCACAATTCTCTGATGGAGAGAATTCCGGCAACTTAAAACTCCTTGAACAAAAAAGTTTTTCCGCTTCCCAGCTCACCTCAACAGCTGTCCCCTTGTCCTGAGAACCTTAATTCAAGCCTTACGAGTCACAGGAAACAGTCTCTCTGAATCTTGTACTTCTCAGTGGAGTCACCTCTCATTCTCCAAACACTAGCAATGTTACAAAATTTTGAGATTTAAAAAATCTGTCTGCAATTTATTCAGATAAAGCATAACAATAAGTTTAATTTGACACCTAATTCACTTTCATATCTCAAGTAATAAAAAAGTTATGGCCATTTTCATACTCGGAAATTAGCATCTTGTTCCCTATTGATTTTCTATGGACATAACAAAAAAGCTGTGATCGTGGACAGTCAAAAGCCCATAACCTTCCTAAAAATTAAGAGAACTGAATGAAATTTTCACTTATCATAGATTGAAGCATTCTGAAACAAATATAAAATAATCTTACTTGGATGACCTGAAATTAAAGCATATAATTAGTTAGTTACCCAATTGTAGCTAATTTCAAACTTCAATTAATAGTCTAAACATCTATCCATTTTTTAATAAATGATTAACATTTTTAAATAGCCTAAGTGTCCAAATAATATTCACAAATAATTCACAATAAAACATGATTTTAAAATCTCATTTACATTAATTTATAGGCCAAATGGAAGGAATTTAGTGTTCATTTGCTGTAAATTAGTCAATTTAAATCGGCTTTCTAGTGGGTTCCTGTGAACGCGCTGGTTTAGAACGTTCACATTGCGCTGGATTTGTGCCTTCAAACGCCCAGAAAAATACTGCGGGATATAAAGAGCCCAAAATGAGCTACTCGCTATAGAAAACTTTATATACAGGGTTAATTACAAGCCCCATTTAATGTAAAATAAGGTACATACCTTTAATTGTTTGCCCCTTGCTGCGAGAGGTTGAGAAGCCATTATTATAAATATACTATATACAAGCCTTACTAATAATACTTTTTGCGAGGGGTCTTTCAGCGATTTTCCGTTAAACATTCTGAACATTTTCGATTGGAACAGCCTAGTAAAAATCGCGTTTTAAACTCGCCCCCTCTAAACAGCGCCAAAATCACACACAAGGTGTGGGGCAGATGCTCAGCCACGATTCAGGTACGTTTTGTAACATACCTTCAAACACCACCGAGCACAGACCTATGTAGTTCTATATTTCCTCTTTGGAATTCCAAATGTACATAAACAAGGTGATTCGGGGCAAAAGCAATGCACTCTCCTCCAAACAGGATTCTGCCAAGCCCTGAAGCATCTCAGCAAAACATCTCCAAACACTGAGAATAAAAAGAAAAGAATAGCAAGTAAAGCTTCAGATTGAAGTTTTGTCGAGCATCAGTGTTAAGGGCCTATCCCATGAGCATGCGACCCCATGCGGCAAGCGCGACCTAACCGACTTCATGTGGCAAGCGCTACCCAACGTGGTCGCTTGAGCCATACGGCCTCGCGGGGCCAGTCCCACTTCGATCGCCGGAGCAGTATGGAGTTGTGCGGAGCTGGTTAAGCACGACCTAACCAGAAGCAGGGGCCACGCGGAGGTCGAGTGAGTGACATGAAGTGCGAGTGAAGTCCGCAGGAAGTTCGCGCGTGACGTACGGCATCGAGACGGCTGCGGGCCGGCAGGCCATTGCCGCGCGGAATTTTAGAATATGATCAGTTTTTCGGAGCCCCGCGCGATGTTGGGACCAGCTCCGCACAACTGCATACGGCTCCGGCGATCGAAGGGGGACCAGCCCCGCGAGGCCGTATGGCTCATGCGACCACGTTAGGTAGCACTTGCCGCATGGAGTCGCTTAGGTCACGCTTGCCGCATGGTGTCGCATGCTCGTGGGGCAGGCCCTTTACTTGTGATGGAAAATTCTTAGACATATTACTGTGCATGCAACATGCCTTCATCTGCAACACAGAAAACATGCATGGATATCAGCAAGCCCAATGTAGTCAGTTCGGAGCCTATTCTTACCATGTTTATTGCACAAAGATGCATGTTGCATGGGGCTATGCAGAAGCTAGCAAGGGGGCAACACTGCGAATTAGCAAAAAAGTAACCTTCACATGTAATATTTAAAGTATACTCAATTGCTTGTAACTTTGCTGGGAAGCTTATTCAGCAATTAGAGTATTATCACTTATGGATCCTGCAACAGCTCTGTCACCACAACATGAATTGCCAGGGGTCTGGGGAGTCTTAGACCAGAAGTTCCCTTGGAGATCTTACTCCACTGCCTCCATGCCCAGGAAGTGTCTGGTATCTTGTTGCATCTTACCATAGTGACACACTAGACGTTGACAGATGATCCACTTAAAGTGGAAGGCACAACAGTTCTATTTGAAATTCAGCAGCTTGGCCAGTGTCCATTCTACAATTAACAAACATCTTGAAGATCAAATGTCACTGAGTGTAACTGTCAACCAGGCATGCGATGATGTATGGTTAAATAGCACATGGTGGGAAGTACTTCCTGAGAAGACTACGGAGAGTCGATATGTCAAAGAGGACTCTCTCGAACTGCTACAGATGCACAGTAGAGAGCATGTTGACTGGTTGCATCATGGCTTGGTTTGGCAACCTGAGCGTGCAGGAGCGGAAAAAGACACAGAAAGTTGTAACTACTGCCCAGTCCATCATCAGCTCTTACCTCCCCACCATCGAAGGGATCTACCGCAGTCACTGCCTCAAAAAGGCAGCCAACATCATCAAGAACCCACACCATCCTGGCCACACACTCATCCCTCCGCTACCATCGGGCAGGAGCCTGAAATCTGTTACATCCAGGTTCAGGAACAGCTTCTTCCCCTCAGCCATCAAGCTATTAAACTTGCCAATAAACAGACTCTGAACTGTAACAGCCTATTGCACTTTATCAGCTCATTTATGTGTGTATTGAACTGAACTGTTCTGTATTTTAGCTTACAATATTCTGTTGAGCTGTGGCAAGCAAGAATTTCATTGTCCTATCTGGGACACATGAAAATAAACTCTCTTGACTTGACTTGATCTTACCTTGACAGCTTGTTCTCTATCACCAAGCCTGATGTCCACAATATAAAAGAAATTTGCTAAAGACATTATGCTGAGGAAAGTACTTACCTTGCCTCCACGCACACAACCTCCAACAGAATGAATCGAAGAAAAGCTGGAAATACTCAGCAAATTGGGCAACAGATCAGAAGGGAGAGACACAGTTAACATTCCAGATCAACGACCTTTCACCAGACCACCCAGTGGAAGGACTTCAAGTTACCTGCGTTCGTTACCCAATGAACTGCATTTATATATGATGGCAACCACACCTGCAGTCATGAATGGCCTGCCCTGTCCCCATAGCCCTTCAGGGACATGGCGGCAATATTGAATGCCAGTATGTAACTCGGATGCCAGAAAGGCAACTGCCTTCCACACCTTCCTACACCTGTCGCTACACCTCCTACCTTGACTCTGTTACGGGACCCCAACAGACCTTTCAGATTAAGCAGAGGTCCCCCTGCAATTCCTCCAACCTCATCTACTGTATCCATTGTTCAAGATGTGGGTACATTGGTGAGATCAAACATAGACTGGGCTATCGTTTCGCGGAACACCTTCTCTCAGCCTGCTTGAACCTACCTGATCTCCTGATGGCTGAACATTTTAATTCTCCTTCCCATTCCTACACAGACCTTTCTGTCCTGGGTCTTCTCCATTGTCAGAGTGAAGCTAAACGCAAATTGGAAGAATGGCATCTCATATTTTGCTTGGGCAGCTTACTGCCCAGTGATATGAATATTGATTTCACTCATTTAAGGTAACCCCGGCATTCCCTATCTCTGTATCCCTCCCCCACCTAAATCGCACTAGCTTCTCGTTTTCTCCCTACAAACAACTAGCAATGGCCTGTTTCCTTTATCATCATTACTTTTTTGCATATCTTTTATTCATTGTTCTTTATCCGTCCACATCATCGTCTACATCTCTCATTTCGCTTATCCCTAACCAGTCTGAAGAAGGGTCTTGACCCAAAAGGTCACCCATTCCTTCTCTCCAGAGATGCTGCCAGTCCCGCTGAGTTATTCCAGCTTTTTGTGTCTATCTTCGGATGCCAGAACCTTGGGGAAGGTATCTTCCAACTATAAATGGAAACATCAAGCTGCTCCACCATTGAAGATGGTCCCATGTCCAATTGTCACCTGGGTGTTTGCAATATGGATTCCAAGTTTTGCAAGCCTCTTTTGGGTCAGAGGCAATAACAAGGGTGCTATCCAAATGCCTGCGGTGGAATTGTGAGTAGTGTTCGCCTGAGTGAAGACAGCAGATTCTCGCTGCAGCCAGTCAGCAGCACTATGAGGTGGGAGATTGCAACCTTCACATGGTCCGCCCTGTTTCAACAAAAGCAATCAACCTGCATGCACAATCAAATAGAACAAATTGTCCGACAACTTTAGGCTGTGCACGCCATCTGCAAGAAGAAGGAGGAGCAGTATCTCAAGCCAATCATCAGGATGAGTGTTTTTTTTCAAATTAATAATCCATACCTGAGCCGTGTAACAAGGAAAATTTATCATGATGTTTATGTAACCGTTGTGATTGTGTAATTGCATGGAGCCAATATTTGGGCATTGACCAATGAAAATAATCTCTGTAGAGCATCACTCAACTTGAAACCCATAAGAGGCTGCTTTGAGCACCTGTGTCATTTCAGCTTTTTTCCTCAAAGCCGAACATGAATCCTTGGCAAAAGTATAACAATTTTAGATCCAAATGGATAGCTATTTCTTGCAAACAAAATATTCTCTTATTTTCAGTGGATACTGAGCTCACATTTGCTTAATTATCGAGCCTGTAGTATACTGTGATCAAGCATGCACAACGTGGACCTGATTTCAGACATTTTGCTGATATTGGTGTTTTACACGGGTACCATGTACCATGTAATTCCTTGCTACCTGCTCCATGGTTGGATAGTCGGCGACTAAACCGTCTCCCCCACCTGGTTTGCCAGGTGAGGAGGGGCTGTGGACGCCCCCAACAGGAAAAAAAACAAGACCTGCCAAAGGGCGGATGATTTTCTAGCGAGCCAATGGCCATCCACACTTCAGTAGAAACATAGAAACATAGAAACATAGAAATTAGGTGCAGGAGTAGGCCATTCGGCCCTTCGAGCCTGCACCGCCATTTAATATGATCATGGCTGATCATCCAACTCAGTATCCCGTACCTGCCTTTTCTCCATACCCTCTGATCCCCTTGGCCACATCTAACTCCCTCTTAAATATAGCCAATGAACTGGCCTCAACTACCCTCTGTGGCAGAGAGTTCCAGAGATTCACCACTCTCTGTGTGAAAAAAGTTCTCCTCATCTCGGTTTTAAAGGATTTCCCCCTTATCCTTAAGCTGTGACCCCTTGTCCTGGACTTCCCCAACATCGGAAACAATCTTCCTGCATCTAGCCTGTCCAACCCCTTAAGAATTTTGTAAGCAGAAGATGCGATCACTGTCGTACATAGCATAACATAGGAATGATAAAGCACACACACCAAAATCCTATACTTCCAGCGGCGGAAGTCCGCAGGAACTGGAGGACAGAGATGTGTAGTGCGTCCGTCACCCTTCCAATTAGAAACCAGCACCACTGCGTCGCTAATGTTTTCAACGATGAATGAATGAATGAATGGTGTTTTTATCCCGAAGGTACTTCTTTACATTCGTGCTTGTGAACTGAGAAGACATCTGTCTGACAGACTAGCTTAGGCCTAGCCATTCAAGCTGGAATTGGCAAAGCCGATGTGACATTCCGATTGACAACGTAAGTGGTAACTTCATCCTCTGGGACTGGTTCAGTGTGATATGTTACTGTGCAATAAAATTTAACTTCCACTAGCGTTGTAACCCCAAGTCTGTGGCTTAGATGGAATTTAAAGAGAAAGAAGATGGTGATGTTATTGCAGATTTATTTAAGCAATTGCAATAAAAATCTTTGATTCAGTTTTGTACATTTCATATGCATTTAGCTCACAGGAGTCACATAATAGAAACAAGCCAACGGATCGAACTGATCTACAGTATGTCACTGTCTTCACTCAAACCTACTCATTGTTAGCTGCATTTCACACCATCAACATGATGTTTTTATCCTTTCTCATCCATATAGTTATCTGGCTTTCTCTTAAGTGTTGGGTCCTTTGTTGTTTGTCTTGTACATCAATGATCTGGATGAAGGTGTGGTAAATTGGATTAGTAAGTATGCAGATGATACCAAGATAGAGGGTGTTGTGGATAATGAAGAGGAATTCCAAAGTCTACAGAGTGATTTAGGCCATTTGGAAAAATGGGCTGAAAGATGGCAGATGGAGTTTAATGCTGATAAATGTGAGGTGCTACACCTTGGCAGGACAAATCAAAATAGGACGTACATGGTAAATGGTAGGGAATTGAAGAATACAGTTGAACAGAGGGATCTGGGTATAACCGTGCATAGTTCCTTGAAGGTGGAATCTCATATAGATACGGTGGTAAATAAAGCTTTTGGTATGCTAGCCTTTATAAATCAGAGCATTGAGTATAGAAGCTGGGATGTAATGTTAAAATTGTACAAGGCATGGGTGAGACCAAATCTGGAGTATGGTGTACAATTTTGGTCGCCCAATTATAGGAAGGATGTCAACAAAATAGAGAGAGTACAGAGGAGATTACTAGAATGTTGCCTGGGTTTCAACAACTAAGTTACAGAGATAGGTTAATAAGTTAGGTCTTTATTCTCTGGAGCGCAGAAGGTTAAGGGAGGACTTGATAGAGGTCTTTAAAATGATGAGAGGGATAGACAGAGTTTATGTGGACAAGTTTTTCCCTTTGAGAATAGGGAAGATTCAAACAAGAGGACATGACTTCAGAATTAAGGGACAGAAGTTTAGGGGTAATGTGAGGGGGAACTTCTTTACTCAGAGAGTGGTAGCGGTGTGGAATGAGCTTCCAGTGGAAGTGGTGGAGGCAGGTTCATTGGTATCATTTAAAAATAAATTGGATAGGCATATGGATGAGAAGGGAATGGAGAGTTATGGTATGTGTGCAGGCAGGTGGGACTAAGGGGAAAAAAAATTTTGTTCGGCACGGACTTGTAGGGCCGAGATGGCCTGTTTCCGTGCTGTAATTGTTATATGGTTATATGGTTATATGGTTAAATGCTTCTGTCCCAACTTCCGCATGTGGCAGCAAATTCCACAAACTTGGACACTCTCCATCTACGAAAATTTCTCTGAAAGTTGCTCTTGGATTTTCAGTCATTCATGACCTATAGCTTTGCCCTCCCATACAAATGTGCACATCTTGAGTTTCACTTTGCTGAATCTGATCAGAAGCTTAAAGATCTCTATATTGTGTATAGAATCTAATTGCTCAATGTTCTATTTACGAGGCAAGGCCACGTGGTTTATTTTCCATTTAAAGCATTCCAAGCATATGGGGGAAAAAATAAATTATGTGCTCCTTTCAAAGCCTCAAGATACCCCTGAGCACTTTACAGCTAGTTGTTTGAAATGCAGGCACTGCAGAACTATAGATAAACACTACAAGTACTTTTTGCACATCAAGCTCCCAAAATTGATTGTGCGATACTAGTTGGAATGTCTTTCAATTCATCTTTGTTTTTCATTTGAAGGATGTGGAACGCAGTGACTCATCCAGCATTTATTGCGCATCTTGGCTGCCTGAAAAGTTATTGATGAGCGATATCTGCGAATGAATGTAATCAGTCAAGTGACTCCCACTATGTTGTTAGAAAGGTGCTCCAAGATATAGATAATTATGTCTATGGAGAAATTACACATATTTCCAAGTAAAGACAGTGGGAGACATGGATGGGAACTCATAGGTTGCAGTATTCCCCAGAGCCTTCTGTATTTGATTTGCTTGGCAGTAGAGATCACACATTGAGAGGTGATGTTAAAGTAGCCATAGTGGGAATCCTGTACCATCGTACACCAGTGTTGATGTGTGAATTTGAAGGATGGCGCTGATCAAGCAACTGCTACATTTAATCATGTTAGTAAACAAAGTGATGGAGGAACTCAGCGAGTCAGCACTAGTTTAATACTCAGAGCCCAGAATTTGCAGTCTCTTATGCTATCTTGTGCTTGTAGCTATCATGTTGTGTGAAGGAAAGTTATTTATCTCTATCCCTTTTTCACCACCATTATACCTGATCTCTTCACCTGGCTACTTTTTGTGTCTACCACCTTCAGATTGCCTTCCCATTTGTACACCATCCTGACTTGGCAATATTTCATTATTTATTAAACCTCTTGAGGTCTGAGGCCTGCAATGTTCTCACCAGTAGCACTGAGCACAACCCAGTCTGAGGAACAGCAGTGATCCTACAATTACTGTTGGGCAATTAATGCTGACTTCACTGCAAATTCTCAGATCCTGAATCATGAATAAGTACCAAAAAATAGCATTTATTTACTGCATGTTCCACAGAATAGTCTTTTAGAGCAAGATAACTCGATCAAGTATCCAAATAAGTATAACCATATAACAATTACAGCACGGAAACAGGCCATCTTGGCCCTTCTAGTCCGTGCCAAACACTTATTCTCTCCTAGTCTCATCTACATGCACTCAGATCATAACCCTCCATTCCTTTCCTGTCCATATAACTATCCAATCTATTTTTAAATTATAAAATCAAACCTGCCTCCACCACTTCCACTGGAAGCTCATTCCACACAGCTACCACTCTCTGAGTAAAGAAGTTACCCCTCATGTTACCCCTAAACTTCTGTCCCTTAATTCTCAAATTATGTCCTCTTGTTTGAATCGTCCCTACTCTCAATGGGAAAAGCTTGTCCACGTCAACTCTGTCTATCCCTCTCATCATTTTAAAGACCTCTATCAAGTCCCCCTTAACCTTCTGCGCTCCAGAGAATAAAGACCTAACTTGTTCAACCTTTCTCTGTAACTTAGTTGCTGAAATCCAGGCAACATTCTAGTAAATCTCCTCTGTATTCTCTCTATTTTGTTGACATCTTTCCTATAATTTGGCGACCAAAATTGTACACCATACTCCAGAATAGGCCTTACCAATGCCTTGTACAATTTTAACATTACATCCCAACTTCTATACTCAATGCTCTGATTTATAAAGGTCAGCACACCAAAAGCTTTCTTTACCACCCTATCGACATGAGATTCCACCTTCAGGGAACTATGCACAGTTATTCCTCGATCCCTCTGTTCAACTGCATTCTTCAATTCGCTACCATTTACCATGTACGCCCTATTTTGATTTGCCCTACCAAGATGTAGCACCTCACACTTATCAGCATTGAACTCCATCTGCCATCTTTCAGCACACTCTTCCAAAGGCCTAAATCTCTCTGTAGACTCTGTAGACTGTAGAAAATCTACTTAATTATCCACAACACCACCTATCTTAGTATCATCTGCATACTTACTAATCCAATTTACCACACCATCATCCAGATCATTGATGTATATGACAAACAACAGTGGACACAACACAGATCCCTGAGGCACCCCACTAGTCACCGGCCTCCAATCTGACAAACATCCATCCACCATTACTCTCTGGCATCTCCCATTCAGCCACTGTTGAATCCATCTTGCTACTCCACCATTAATACCCAAAATTTGAACCTTAACCAACCTTCCATGTGTAACCTTGTCAAAGGCCTTACTGAAGTCCATATAGACAACTTCCACTGCTTTACCCTCATCAATTTCCCTAGTAACCTCTTCAATAAATTCAAGAAGATTAGTCAAACATGACCTTCCAGGCACAAATCCATGTTGACTGTTCCTAATCAGACCCTGTTTATCTAGATGCTTATATATATTACCTCTAAGTATCCTTTCCATTAATTTGCCCACCACTGATGTCAAACTAACAGGTCTATAATTGCTAGGTTTACTCTTAGAACCCTTTTTAAACAATGGAACAACATGCGCAGTACGCCAATCCTCCGGCACCATTCCTGTTTCTAATGACATTTGACATATTGCTGTCATAGCCCCTGCTATTTCTACACTAACTTCCCTCAATGACCCAGGGAATATCCTGTCAGGACCTGGAGACTTATCCAATTTTATATTTTTCAAAAGTGTCAGTACTTCTTCTTCTTTGAATCTCATAGTTCCCATAGCTACTCTACTTGTTTCCCTTACCTCGCACAATTCAATATCCTTCTCCTTGGTGAATACAGAGGAAAATAAATTGTTCAATGTCTCCCCCATCTCTTTTGGCTCTGCAGATAGCTGTCCACTCTGACTCTCTAGTGGACCAATTGCATCCCTTGTTATCCCTTGCACAAGTAGTGTAATCATATTTATTTTAGCATCAGCTTTATGCTTTTAATTTAACTCTTTACTTGGACAATTGACATGATGGGGAACGTGCTCATTTTCACCTAAAAGCTGTGCAGATCCACCATCACTTTTTTTGTAACTGACTCTGATACATGGGGTAAATTAGGGTTCCCGTAGCTCACTAGAGGCCAGCTATATCCGGTCTGTAATCAGGGAATCTGCTTGCATTATTTTTAATGCAGACTGTTATCAAGTAGATTTGGACAACTGTGTGTAATGGAGCTAGTGAGCATTTCCTTACTCACATTATCCTTGAGTAAAACCACATTAAAAAATAATATCAGCTGCATTTTGATTCTAATTCAAAAATGTTATCGTCACCTGAGGCTATAGTCATAAAATGATTCCGTAGTACTTTCCCTGATTATAAAAGTGTCTTGAGATCAGTGACTTATGTATTCTTCTTCATGTTTATCAGAAATTTCAATTTGTGGGGGAAAAAAGATCAATGTATTTCTCTTGGCAATTTCCTTCATTGAATTGAATTGAATACATTTTATTAGCCAATTATGTATATATACAAGGAATTTGCCTTGGTGCTTTGCTCGCAAGGATAACAACACGATAGACACTAGACAATTAAAAATAAAATATAATTTAAACATGCGAAGAATAATATAAAACTATTGCTGCCCTGACAAGGTTGTTTTGTTCCTATTAGGAACCGTAACCAGGGGGGGGGGGGAAACATGTTACAGCGGTGCAATCAGTGAAGAACAATCTTAAAAAAATATGTGATTAATTGTTGATTATAACATGATTTTGGTTTGATGAAAAATGTGACAACATAAGTACAAAGTAGCAGGTTCTTCCAACTCGAGCTGATAAATTCCATGTACAGCTGTGAAAGGAGAGCTTTGACTAAAGCAACTTGCATTTATATAGCACCTTTAATGTCAAACTCCCCAATGTATTTTGACAAGCATTATCAACTGAAAAATTATACCTAGCCTCATAAGGAGATATCCGGACAGGTTTGTCTTATTTTGAGTAACACCTTCAGGGAGACGATAAAAGAAGGCAAATACACAGGGAATTAAAGAGGCTGGGATATAGGCAGTCGAGGGCATTGTAACTGATGATGGAGTGCTGAAAGTTGGAGATCTTAAAGAATCCAGAATTGAATATAATTGACAATAATGATGCAGGCCAGATATTGCAGCAGGATTTTACCCAGATGACAAAGCAATGCTCTCAAGCTATACCTCCCCCAATGAAATAAAATAAGAAACTGCTTATCGAAGAATGGTTATTTCATTGTGGTATTTATTTTGGAAAAGGAAAAAACATGTCACAGTTCTATTGTACAAAGACAAAAGAGACAACAAAAGGTTGCATCTGGAACAAAAAAAATAGAACAGTGGAAATTTCAGCCGGTCAAATGGCATGTGTACAGGTAAAAGATACGTTGACATTTCCTACAGAAATCACAACATTCTTCTTTATTCTAAAATAGATTTATCATGAAAGATTTCCAATCAAAATCTCCTATTTTTCCCTCCAGTTTTCACATTAGTGAGTAATTTTGCAGCCACACATTCTAACCTGTAATTTACATTAGAACTTGTCATCCAAAAGGCAATGGTGCAGAGAACCATTTTTACCTAACTTGACTGATATTGGGGGAGTCCAGAACAAGGGGTCACAGTTTAAGAAGAAGGGGTAAGCCATTTAGGACTGAGATGAGGAAAAACATTTTCACCCAGAGAGTTGTGAATCCGTGGAATTCTCTGCCACACAAGGAAGTGGAGGCCAATTCACTGAATGCTTTCAAGAGAGTGTTAGATGTAGCTCCAAGGGCTAACGGAATCAAGGGATATGGGGAAAAAGCAGGAACGGTGTGAGTACTGATTATGGATGATCAGCCATGATCACAATAAATGGACGTGCTAGCTTGAAGGGCTGAATGGCCTACGTTTTTCTATTTTTCTATGTATATAAACTTTTGTAGGACAGTGTGGCACTGTAGGGGTAATGTTGGTGGAGGACTTAAGTGTTGCAGATGTTCCATGTAAGGGCTATCCTTCACTATTCTTCAGCAAATGTGTCAATGAAGCTTGGTGCTTGACCTCTGAGTGCATGCATGGATAATGATTATACATGTACACTGTGACTCGACAACTGAGGTCAAGTAATCCTGGTTCTGGAGTGTAGAGAATGTTGCATCACATCCCAACATCAAATGTTGAAACAACAGGTTCCTGTCAGTTTTGAATATGGGTTTACTCGTGCAATATATTTGTTGTTTGAACATGATGCACCTTTGTGGCGAGAAAGACTGAGAAATATTTGGCAACATTGCATCCTTGTTGAGGCTGCTCATTGCTGAGAGGGGGTCTGCAGTAGACCTGTTAGTTAGTATATTGGCTTGCATGCCATCATGGAGAAACATTAGATGGGAAATTAATTTCTGTTGGCAACTGAATCTGTGAATGTCTTCTACAGTCACTCACAAAAGAATCAAAGGCTTACTAAAGTGACTGCAATTTCCTTGGAGTTGTCATGCAGTGAGAACCATGTTTGCTGTGCCACGAGATGGACAGAATCAGATAGCAGCTCCAGCCTCTGGTGGCAGGGAGACTCTTCTATAGAAACATAGAAACATAGAAAATAGGTGCAGGAATAGGCCATTCGGCCCTTCGAGCCTGCACCGCCATTCAATATGATCATGGCTGATCATCCAACTCAGTATCCTGTACCTGCCTTCTCTCCATACCCCCTGATCCCTTTAGCCGCAAGGGCCACATCTAACTCCCTCTTAAATATAGCCAACGAATTGGCCTCAACTACCTTCTGTGGCAGAGAATTCCACAGATTCACCACTCTCTGTGTGAAAAATGTTTTCCTCATCTCGGTCCTAAAAGATTTCCCCCTTATCCTTAAACTGTGACCCCTTGTTCTGGACTTCCCCAACATCAGAAATAATCTTTTTGCATCTAGCCTGTCCAACCCCTTAAGAATTTTGTAAGTTTCTATAACATCCCCCCTCAATCTTCTAAATTCTAGCGAGTACAAACCGAGTCTATCCAGTCTTTCTTCATATGAAAGTCCTGACATCCCAGGAATCAGTCTGGTGAACCTTCTCTGTACTCCCTCTATGGCAAGAATGTCCTTCCTCAGATTAGGAGACCAAAACTGTACGCAATACTCCAGGTGTGGTCTCACCAAGACCCTGTACAACTGCAGTAGAACCTCCCTGCTCCTATACTCAAATCCTTTTGCTATGAAAGCTAACATACCATTCGCCTTCTTCATTGCCTGCTGCACCTGCATGCCTACTTTTAATGACTGGTGTACCATGACACCCAGGGTCCGTTGCATCTCCCCCTTTCCTAATCGGCCACCATTCAGATAATAGTCTACTTTTCTGTTTTTGCCATCAAAGTGGATAACCTCACATTTTTCCACATTATACTGCATCTGCCATGCATTTGCCCACTCACCCAGCCTATCCAAGTCACCTTGCAGCCTCCTAGCATCCTCCTCACAGCTAACACTGCCCCCCAGCTTCGTGTCATCCGCAAACTTGGAGATGTTGCATTCAATTCCCTCGTCCAAATCATTAATATATATCGTAAATAGCAGGGGTCCCAGCACTGAGCCTTGCGGTACCCCTCTAGTCACTGCTTGCCATTCTGAAAAGGACCCGTCTATTTTGAACAGCCGTGAGCCATTAAGAGGAAGTGAACATTATATGATGTTGTAATCTACAATTTGAGAGGGAGAAGGGAAAATTGGAAGTGTCAGCATTACAGTTGAGCAAAGGGGACTGTGGAGGCATGAGGGAGGAACTGGAAAGAGACCCGAGCAGATCCTGCACATTCTGGGAATAATACAGAAAAGGTGCAGGATCCGTTCATTCCAAAGAGGAAGAAAGATACCAAGGGGGGTAAGAGGCGATCATGGCTGACAAGGGAAGTCAAGGACAGTATAAAAATAAAAGAGAAGAAGTATAACATAGCAAAGATGAGTGTGAAGCCAGAGGATTGGGAATCTTTAAAAAAAGCAACAGAAGATAACTAAAAAGACAATACGGGGAGAAAAGATGAGGTACGAAGGTAAGCGAGCCAAGAATATAAAGAAGGATAGTCAAAGCTTCTTTAGCTATGTGAAGAGAAAAAAAATATTTAAGACAAATGTGGGTCCCTTGAAGACGGGAACAGGTAAGTTTATTATGGGGAACGAGGAAATGGCCGATGAGTTGTCTAGGCATTTTGGATCTGCCTTCACCAAGGAAGACACAAACAATCTCCCAGATGTACTAGTGCCCAGAGGACCTAGGGTGATGGAGGAACTGAAGGAAATTCACATTAGGCAGGAAATGGTGTTGGATAGACTGATGGGACTGAAGGCTGATAAATCCCCAGAGCCTGATGGTCTACATCCCAGGGTACTTAGGAAGTGGCTCTAGAAATTGTGGACGCATTGGTTATTTTTCCAATGTTCTATAGATTCATGATAAGTTCCAGTGGATTGGAGGGTAGATAATGTTATCCCACTTTTTAAGAAATGAGGGATAGAGAAAACTGGGAATTATAGACCAGTTAGCCTGACATCAGTGGTGGGGAAAATGCTGGATATTATAAAAGATGAAATAGTGGCACATTTGAATAGCAGTAACAGGATCGGTCCGTGTCAGCATGGATTTATGGGGAAATCTTGCGTGACAAATCCTCTGGAAATTTTTGAGGATGTAGCTAGGCAAATGGACAAGGGAGAGCCAGTCAATGTAGTGTATCTGGACTTTCAGAAAGCGTAGAAACATAGAAACATAAAAAATAGGTGCAGGAGTAGGCCATTCGGCCCTGCGAGCCTGCACCGCCATTCAATATGATCATGGCTGATCATCCAACTCAGTATCGTGTACCTGTCTTCTCTCCATACCCCCTGATCCCTTTAGCCACAAGGGCCACATCTAACTCCCTCTTAAATAAAGCCTCTGATAAGTTCCCACATAGGAGATTAGTGGGCAAAATTAGAGCACATGGTAATGGGGGTAGGGTACTGGCATGGATAGAAAATTGGTTGGCAGACAGGAAATAAAGAGTAGGGGTTAACGGATAAATGTGAAGTTATCCACTTTTGTGGCAAGAACAGGAAGGCAGATTATTATCTGCATGGTGTCAAATTCGGAAAAGGGGATGTACAATGAGATCTGGGTGGCCTTGTTCATCAGTCAATGAAAGTAAGCAAGCAGGTACAGCAGGCAGTGAAGAAAGGTAATGGCATGTTGGCCTTCATAACAACAGGGGGGTTGAGTATAGGAGCAAAGAGGTCCTTTTACAGTTGTACAGAGCCCTAGTAAGACCACACCTGGAGTGACTGGGTTTGTAGACACTGGGAATTTAGGGGATCTTATTGAAACATTAAGAGTATTAAGAAATTGGACACGCTAGAGGCAGGAAACATTTTCCCTATGTTGGGGAAGTCCAGAACCAGGGGCTGCAGTTTCAGAATAAGTGGTAGCCATTTAGAATTAGATGAGGAAAAACTTTTTCACCCAGAGAGTTGTGAATCTGTGGAATTCTCTGCCTCAGAAGGCAATGTAAGCCAATTATCTGGATGCTTTCAAGAGAAAGTTAGATAGAGCTCTTAAAGATAGCGGAGTCAAGGGATATGGGGAGAAGGCAGGAACAGGGTACTGACTGTGGATGATCAGCCATGATTACAGTGAAATGCAACTGTTGGCTATTGTCTTTTGTCTATTGTCTTTTGAGCCAGAGAATCAATTGAGTCAGTGAGGATATTAAATGTTTTTTTTCAAGGAGCATTTTAAAATGCCCTCAAAGCATTTTTCCATTTATTCAGGAAAACCCTGGATATGATGTACGTTGGCATGCTTACTCATGATTATGGTTTTGGATATGTGGATAATGTGGCCCACCTATTGGAACTGGTGGACCAGGCTGTAATCAGAGCCTCAGTGCTGGGGGATATAGAACTGGCAGAAGAAGTTGTTTCTCTGGTCCTGCCAAAAGATTTAGCGGATTATGCAGACATAGCATTGGTGGTGTTTTCCCAATGTTTTCAGATGTCTGAGCTTGAAACATACAGTAGGGCACGGATTACTGCTGCCCTGTGGACCATGAGTCCAGTGCCAGGTCTTAAATTGTGAATATGCTTTTGTTCAGATAACTAAAGAATGTACTGATGCACTGAATCATACAAGGTATTCTTTCCTCTGCCACTAACAACTCAAAAGTACAATCTACCAGAAAATGCATAATGCAGCATGATTTTATAGATTCAGTCATGGGATAAGTCAATGACTGCATATACCTCACTCCAATAGTCATGTATGCTGAACTTCATCACGTGTAATCTTGGCCTAGACTAGAACTGGCCAATTGACATACAACAGCAACAGATTAGATTAGATTAGAGATTAGATTCCTTTATTTGTCATTCAGACCTTTTGGTCTGAACAAAATGTTGTTGCCTGCAGTCATACATATAATAATAAACAACAAAACACACAACAAACACAAATTAACATCCACCACAGTGAGTTCACCAGGCACCTCCTCACTGTGATGGAGGCAAAAGTCTTAAAGTCACTGTCTCTTCCCCTCCTTATTCTCCCTCTGCGCTGAGGCGATCCAGGCCTCCGATGTTGTTACCCCACTGGGCGATGGTGATTCAGTCCCGTGGCTCAACCGAGCTCCGTGGCACAGGGTGGTTGAAACTGCCGAGATGTCGCCATCCAGCGGATGCAGCTGTTACCGGAGGGAGCTCCGTTGGACAAGACAGGGCGGACCAGCCTTAAGGATGTCCTTTAAAACGTTGCTCACACACGAGTGTGAATCTCTGGAACTCTCTGCCACAGTGGGTAGTCGAGGCCAGTTCATTGGCTATATTTAAGAGGGAGTTAGATGTGGCCCTTGTGGCTAAGGGGATCAGAGGGTATGGAGAGAAGGCAGGTACGGGATACTGAGGTGGGTGATCAGCCATGATCATATTGAATGGCCAGGCTCGAAGGGCCGAATGACGCAACTCTAGCCTACCGGAACGCACCACCGGGCACCAGCCTGCCTGCGAGCTCCCGACGAATGCCACTGCCTCAGCCCCGGTTTTCACTGCCTCAACGCCGCCTCAGCCACCGGAATGCCGGACCGCCGCCTCAGCCACCGGAGCACTGCCTCAGCCACCAGAACGGCGCCTCAGCCACCGGAACGCCACCGGATCGCCACCTCAGCCACCAGAGCACCGCCTCAGCCTCGAGTCGGGCCGCCCTCACCGGAGCACTGTCTCTGCCTGAGTCATACCGCTTCCACCGGAACGCCGCCACAGCTCTGAATTTGGCCAGCCTCGCATTGTGAGTCCTGGCTGGCTCTGCCTCCAGAGCCTCGGGGTTGGTCGCAGTTGGAGGACGCCAGCTCCGCCATTAGACCTCAACGTAGACGGAGGCAGAGGAGGGGGGATACGACAGAAAGAGGCGCATTTCCCCCAAAGGAAGAGACAGAAAACCATGCCCCCCCCCCCCTACCCACCCCACACACAACACACATAATAAACCAAAATTTGACTAAAACAAGACAAAAAAAACCAAACAAAAAGTAAAAACAGACGGACTGCAGGCGAGCCGCAGCCGTTCAACATCGCCGCCACTTCCGAAACAGCTCTTGTTTGGCATGGACATGAATGTTATCATCCAACAAAAAGACAGAAATTGTACTCAGCACCATAATAGTGACAGACTGAACTACTGCTGTGGCTGAAAGAGGTTCAGACTGAAGAAGATACTGACCCAAAACGTCACCTATATGTTTTCCAGTGATGCTGCGCTACTCCAGCACTTGCCTTTGTTTGTGTAAACCAACATCTGCAGTTCCTTGCATCACTAAAAGTTGATGTGCTGGTTAGGGGGAAATATGGTGGCCAATTTGTACATCTGCCCTAATGGTAAGAGAGTTTGAGTCCGAGAGTAAAGACATTGTACTGCAATCATATGGGCCTGTTGTGAGATCCTGTCTGAAATATTATGTACAGGTTTGGTCCCCCTTCTCACGTGATTATATAGTTCTGATAAAGGAGGTGCAGCAAAGTTCATCTGATTGATTCCTGGGATGGGCACTTGGTCGACTGTGGAGAGATTGAACAGACTGGATCTGTGCGCTCCAGTTCAGAAGAATGAGAGAGGATCTCATTGATACATACAAAATTCTAACAATGCTTGACAAATAAGATGATGTTATTCCTGGATGGGGTGATAGCATGGCACAGTGGTGCAGCAGTAAAGATGCTGCCTTACAGTGCCAGGGACCTGGGTTTGATCCTGACTACAGTTGCTATCTGTACGGAGTCTGTACATTCTCATTGTGACTGCTGGAATTTCCACGGGTGCAGTGATTTTCTCCCACAGTCCAAGTAAATACATGGTTTGTAGGTTAATTGGCTTCTGTAAATTGTCACTATTGTGTAGGATAATGCTGTTGTATAGGGTGATTGCTGGTCAGCATGGACACAGTGGGCCGAATGGCCTGGGTCCATGCTGTATCTCTAAAGTCATAATCCAAAACTGAGGGCCACAGTCTCAAGTTAATGAGTTGTCTATTCATTGCTGGCATGACAAAATACTTCTTCACTGGAGTAAATCTTCAGAATTCCCAATTGGAGAGAGCTCAGCTTTTGAGTATATTCAAATGGGATTTGATAGATTTTTAGTAATGGATATATCAAGGGATATAGGGTTAGTGTAGGAAAGTAACACTCAGCAATGATCTTATTAAATGGCAGAGCAGGCACAAGGGGCTGAATCACTTGTTCCTGCTTCTATTTCTTGTGGGTTCTCTTGTCACTGTTATGGAAGCAATTTAGTCTGCTGTTTTCATCTATCAGATATTGCACCATGATGCACAACAGTATGGGTTGAAGTGACCTTTGGGCTTTGCTTGTTGCAAACGATGAGTCCGCAAGTCATCTGCCATCTCGCTGCTGATGCTGCATCCTTCATGCACCTTGATCATAACCAGGAGCTTTATGCAATAGGCATTTCCATTTGGACATATTTAAGTCATTATTTATACCATGCTCCATTGGGTTCCTCTTGTTAATCTTTTGGATCGAAATTGTTTTTTTTTTAAGTATCTTTTGTATCTAAGTAATGAGCAGGCAGTATCTCTGGAATAAAATGCTCAGTGGGACAAGCACCATTTCTGGATAGAAGGAATGGGTAACGTTTTTGGGTCGAAACCCTTCTTTAAACAGTCAGGGGAGTGGGAGACACAGAGACAAGGAAGGGTAATTATGAAAACGAGACATCAAAGGAGAAGCAGATCAAGGAAAATGTATAGATCATTTAATCAGGATGATATCTGACTGTCCCCTGATTAAATTAAATTTTATCTCTCTGTGCTTCATTGTCACCTTCTCCTAGCTAACCTCTTACCCTTCCTTATCTCTGTATTTCCCTCTTCCCTGACTCTCAGTCTGAAGAAGGGTCTCAACCTGAAATGGCCATCCAGAGAAGCTGCCTGTCCCACTGAGTTTCTCCAGCATCTTGGGTGTAAACCATTATAGAAAAAACCGAGAAAATAGGTCCAGGAGTAGGCCATTCAGCCTTTCGAGCCAGCACAAATAATGTGCAGTTCCGTCCTACCCAGGATCTCTGGAATATTCCGCTTGGGTAGCTTATAACCCAACAGTATAGACATACAATTCTTCCATTTTAGGTAACCTCGAAATACCGCCTCTCCCCTTCCTAGCACGGAAACAAGGCATCTCGACCCTTAGTCCGTGCCGAACACATAATCTCCCCTAGTCCCATATACCTGCGCTCAGACCATAACCCTCCATTCCCTTCCCATCCATATAACTATCCAATTTATTTTTTAAATGATAAAAACGAACCTGCCTCCACCACCTTCACTGGAAGCTCATTCCACACCGCTACCACTCTCTGAGCATGTTACCCCTAAACTTCAGGGTAGTCTTAAACCCACTCAGTGGGAGCATTTCTCTCCCACATACTGTGCTCCATCTCCCAATTTTTTCCCCAATACATACATTCCTTTAGTTTATTAACTCTGTCCCATCTCTCACCTTTCCCTTTCAGTTTAGTTTATTATCACGTGTACCGAGGTACAGTGAAAAGCTTTGGGTGCATGCTAACCAGGCAGCGGAAAGACAATACATGATACAATCAATCGAGCAATACAATAGGGTAGACAAAAATGCTGGAGAAACTCAGCGGGTGAGGCAGCATCTACGGAGCGAAGGAATAGGTAACGTTTCGGGTCGAGAATGGTCTCGACTCGAAACGTCACCTATTCCTTCTTTCCATAGATGCTGTCTCACCCACTGAGTTTCTCCAGCATTTTTGTCTACCTTCGATTTTTCCAGCATCTTCAGTTCTCTCTTAAATACAATCCAGTAATTCACAGTGTACAGATACATGATAAGGGAATATAGTGCAAGATAAGGCCAGTGAAGTCCGATCAAAGATAGTCTGACGGTCACCAATCAGGTAGATAGTAGTTCAGGACTGCTCTCTAGTTGTGGTAGGATGATTCAGTTGCCAGGTAACAGCTGGGAAGAAAATGTCGATGAATCTGTAGGTGTGCGTTTTCACACTTCTATATCTTTTGCTCGATGGGAGAGGGGATAAGAGGGAATGGCCAGGGAGCGACTCGTCCTTGATTATGCTGCTGGCCTTGGCAAGGCAACGTGAAGTATAAATGGAATCAATGGAAGGGAGTTTTGTTTGTGTGATGGTCTGCGTCCACAATTCTCTGCAATTTTTTGGAAGCTGTTCCTAAGCCAAGTTGTGATGCATTCCAATAAATCCCTTTGATCTCTGGCTTTCATCTCATGCCTCCTGTTCTTTTGTTAATCAGAATCTTTCTTTTTTCCACTTCTTGCTAGTAGTCTCTTACCAAGAAGTGTTGTACATTAACTTGATATCTTGCTGCTTACTCTCTTTTATATTTGATCATTTCTCGAAATACGTACTTGTCATTTAAGAGGTGAGGTTGGTGAGCTTGATTTTGGGATCTCTCATTCCACAGACTACAGGCTTCAATGGATGGATCTGTCGTCATTCTCTAAATGTCTCAGTGTACATTAGTCACATTTGTGCGGTCCCCTATTTTACGTGCAAATGCTTTAATTTGGCAGAGGCATAAATGTACCTGCTCACAATGGGCATAGAATGTATATCCCATGGTCCAGAGATCTAATCATTCACAAGAGCCAGAGAACTGATGGATGCAGACAGTGAGTAGGATGTGGAGTGTCCTCTGCACACAGCAGAAAGAAGAGGAAACCTGAATTAATGTGCTGCTTGCAGTGATAAAGAGGGGAAAGGTTAATTACACACTGAAATTCCTATTGTTTTTGAGGCTTATCCAATTTCTCGCCGATGTTTTCTCCTCATTGCTAAACTTCTCTGTATTTCCTAATTGGACCACACTGAAAGGGAACATCTTGAGGAAGCATCTTTGTTTGAGCTTTTTGGTACAATGATTCCTTTTTCCCCAACAAAATGTATTTTAAATGTTTTGTTATCCTGGTCACCAGTTTCTGTGTATCCATTATTCTCAAACCTCCAGCTGCAATAAACAGATTGTGCTTTCCTAAATTGAATTTAATGGAACGCCTTTGGAGTGCTGCCCACAAATAATATGCGGGTTAGCTCTCTACAGCAGAATATGGGAGTGATATTATCATGCAATTATATCTGGACTAAATGTTTTACACCATCCTTTCTGTTGGCATGGAGCTTTCACGGACAATTCATGCTTCATTGGCCTGGCTTTCCTTCCTATCATTCCTTTGCTATTAAAACAATTGACTTTACATGGAATCTTTAATGTAGCGAAAAGGAACCGGGCCGCTGATTTAAATATGGGTGCAGGGGGCCATAGGTTTAGCGAGGGGTTTGCTTTGAGGGAGTAATCTAAAGGAGAAGAGCTGGAAAGTTTAGGGTAAAGATTTCAGAGGCCAATGGAGGAGTGGGGAGATATTGAAGGAGATCATTATGAGAGGATTGGCCATTGCCATGGAGAACTTTGAATAATGTTATAACAATTTTAAGTTCAATCCATTTATGTTCCCAAGGTCCCGACAAATACCCGTTTGCCACATTAAACATATGATATATTTGTTCAGTTGAGCTGCAAGATGAATTTCCAAAATGTGCACACCAGGCAGCGAACCTCACATGTTGCAATCTTGCTCTAAATGCTAGTTCATATGTCAAGTTGGTACCAAAGGCTTTTGGTGATGGTAAAAGGATGGAGTTCCTGACAGTCCTCAATGCCAATGCCAATGAAAAAGCTTTTCCACAATCTACAAGGCATGACTCAGGTGCTGCAGATGTTCTACTGATTGGTGGTATCTTCTTCATTTTGTCTGCTGGGGCAGCAGGGAGAAGGCTCGTCAGGAAGGCTGGCTCTGTCCTGAGGGTGGAGTTGGATTCATTGGAAGTGGTCTTGGAGGGGGGGATGCTTCTCAAACTGCGGAGCATCTTGGACAATACAGCTCACCTCCTCCATGTCACATTGGTCAACCTGAGGAGCACCTTTAGCAACAGACTGGTTCCATCAAGATGTGGTACAGAACACCACATGAGATTCTTTGTGGCTATCAAACTGCACAACTCCTCCCCCTTCTGTCTTGGGTTAGACTGACTCCCCTTCTGCACCTTCACGCCCCACCCCTCCCCAAATCTATGCACATCCCCAATTCTTTCCACTCATCACTTTAATTTCATGTTTCATGTATTCTGTGTTTTATGACCATTGGCAGATCAATTTCCATCCTGAGATAAATAATGTTCTACCATATCACAAGATAAACTCCAGTCGTCTGATTAAATATTGTCCAAGGATCTTCAATAAGGTAAATGGTAGGTCAAGATTGCTCCCTAGTTGGCAGGGTGGTTGAGATATCTGATAACAGCTGGGAAGAATCTGTCCCTGAATCTGGAGTCATATGTTTTCACACTTCCATAACCTTTGCCTGATGGGAGAAGAGGGAGTGAGCCTTTTCCTTGATTATGCTGGTAGCCATGCCGAGGCAGAGTGAAGTGTAGGTAGAGTCAAATGGAGCACAAATTAGCCCTGTACATTTGATAGAGACGAAAGGTTTTAGACACTGAGCAGAGGAAACTTCGGAAAGAGCAGGTTAGCTATTTGCATATCTTTGCCCATTATATTTTTGCCACATGAGACTTATGCATGACAAAGCTGCCAATCTGTAATCTGCTGCTTCTGCTTTTCCAGCTCAAAAAAACAAACAAAATACTGGACGTGATGGAATATTGAAGTAAAAGCAGAGGATGCTAAAATTCTCTGCTGTTCATGTAACACTTTTAGAGTGAGATCAGGTTACCAGAATATGAAAAAATAGCTGACAGAAAGAAAGAGAGAAAGAAAGGAAGATGCTACTAATGAAAGAAAAATTGCAAGGACGATTTTCAATGTATAAAAAGTGATAAAACGGCACCACTTGAAATCCTGCAGATTTCACTGCTTTCGACACGATGTGATCCTTGTTGAACAATGTGTTAATACACAGTTCATGAATCGGAGCCAATTGATCCAATTTCTGACATAAAGTAAATAATACGTGGTGGGCATGTGGATCACATTATGTGTACAAGATATGACATAACATTAACATCAGCCTGAGGGTGATTTGCAATGTGCCCAGTCTAATTTCACCAGGCAATGTGGCATAACATGCCTGGAATTGTGAGTCATGCCCTCTTGATGCATTTAAAAAGGTGGTCAAGTGTATTTTGTCTTTGTTATTTTTTAGGCTTTAGTTCTTCCATCACTTCTGAAACATATGTACCATAGATTTCTTGAAGATTTAAAGTGGAGGTTTGAATTCAAGTGAAGCACCATTCTGAGTTGACTGTGTTTTGTCACTCCTCCATCCATGCTGGGTCTAAGATCTGTTTATGTGTCACCAGGGTGACTACGTGGTTCATGTGGACAATTCAGCACCACCTTTTCAATGATAACCGGGAATGCGCAATAAATGCTAGCTTGCCAATGATAGCCACATTTCTGAAGTGAATAGAATTATTTTGAATGAATTAATGAATGAATGAAAACTTTATTGTCATTCAGATATACACCTAGACACAGTGCACCTTGAACGAAATTTTGTTGCATTTTACTCTCCAAAATCAGGTAATAGTTAAAAGTTCTAGGTGCGTCCATAAAAATGCCTCATGTGCATGGTTCTGTAAAATAAATATATATAAAACATTTTTTAAAAGTGTCGATATTTAAAAAGTTCTAGCCTCGGTTTTTTTGATTGTTCAGTAATCTTACGGCCTGGGGGATGAAGCTGTTGCAGAACCTGGTTGTCCCGCTCTTTATGCTGCGGTACCTCCTCCCAGAGTTAAGCAGTATGAACAGTCCAAATTGTGGGTGTGTGGGGGCTCTGGTAATGCCCTTAGCTCTAATCAGACAGCGCTTGTACCCCATGTCCATGATGGAAGGAAGAGAAGTCCCAATGATTTTTTCCGCTGTCCTCACCACTCTCTGAAGGCACTTCCAGTCCGCAGCTGTACAACTGCCACACCATGTAGAGATGCAGCTGGTCATGACCGACTCAGGATGAAATGAAATTTTGATCCGCTGTTCTGTGTTCTCTAATACATTGACACAGGGTCTTTTCCCAAAATGAGGAGCTTTGAGTCCCTGAAGTATTTACCTTGTTTTCTCAGAAGTTAATACCAGAAGGATGTGGTATATTTTTCCTCCCTACCTCAAAGGAGAAAGATTTTTTTAATTGTAAGAAGGAATGTCCTGTATATACATGGGTCCTCTGTGGTCATTAATTTGGTCGTCTGTGACTTTAATTTCTTAATGGCTTTTAAGTCTGAATTTTCCCTGGTTAATTATTTGGGAGGGCTTGTGGTTAGGATATTGGATGAAGATGTTGAATGAATCTTGTAACATTATAGATTTTGATTCAACTACAGACAGGCTTCAAGCACAATTTTTTTCCCCCACTGCTTTTCAAAGATTTACAAGATTTACATAGATGGACAATGTACATGCACTACCCCTTTGAAATCAAGCGAGGCCAACTGCAGTGGATGAATTCACAATGAGAATTGGCGACACATTAATAAAACCTTCCTTGTATGTTTACCCTGCTATTTGTTTCATTTCATCCTGAGCATTATTCAAATTACTATTATTAGTTTTGAAATTGTGCCACCATTCTGTAATTTTGTTTCAGTCAGCAATCCTGGAAGATAGGTCGACTTTCATTCCATATTTTAATTGCTGTCACGGAATACAGCTCTGCTGCAAACACATGTTAACATTTCAAACTAAATTACTTCAGAACCATAAAGGATCCACATAAAAAGATCAGTAAGTTGTAATGAAATATTTGTCTCCTCCATTACTTATTAATTAATTAATTAATTACGTATTACTTTATTCTCTGGAGCGCAGAAGATTAAGGGGGGACTTGATAGAGGTCTTTAAAATGATGAGAGGGATAGACAGAGTTGACGTGGATCAGCTTTTCCCATTGAGAGTAGGGAAGATTCACACAAGGGGACATGACTTCAGAATTAAGGGACAGAAGTTTAGGGGAAACATGAGGGGGAACTTCTTTACTCAGAAAGTGGTAGCTGTGTGGAATGAGCTTCCAGTGGAAGTGGTGGAGGCAGGTTCGATTTTATCATTTAAAAATAAATTGGATAGGTATATGGATAGGAAAGGAATGGAGGGTTATGGTCTGAGTGCAGGTAGATGGGACTAGGTGAAAATAATTGTTCGGCACGGACTTGTAGGGCCGAGATGGCCTGTTTCCGTGCTGTAATTGTTATATGGTTATATGGTTAATGAAAATCCTGCAAAATGGCCTTTTAATTGAGTACCCATCTAGATTAGGACGACTTATGGGCCTGTCCCACTTAGACAACTTTTTAGGCGACTGCAGGAGACCATGCAGTTGCCACATGTTTACGGGTGGTTGCCGGGGAGTCGCCTTCATGGTCGAGAGGAGTTCCCACATTCTGGGAACTAGTCGTAGCTTCATTATGGTCACCTGCGAATTTTTCAACATGTTGAAAGATTAGCGGCACCCAGAATGAAGCCGCCATGGAGAGCAGCAAGAATTATCGTGCTGTAGGTGGGTCACCAAGAGGTCCAAGTGGGTTGCCAGGAGGTCGAAGGTTGTCATAGGTTGTAGCCGGTGCTGACCGGTGAATTTCATTGGCTCATTGGGGGAAAAAAACGTAAGCAGTAGTTTTCAGAACCAGTAGCTTTCAGAACCAGTAATGTTAATGTCCGCCGAGCTTCACAGCCGTGTATCTCTGGCTTCTTAAAAGTTGTCTCCACTCCTTCTTCCCCCCATTCCCCCCTCTCCCCCCCCCCCCCCCGTCCCCTCCCCCTTCTTTTAAAGGACTTACCGTACACTGTGCTTTAGCCGTCTTAATTACAACGCCAACCTTCCTGTTCATCGCAGTGTCATCTTGGCTTTGCACCATGTGAATTTCACTCAGACAGCTCTTCCCCCGCTTGCCCTGTCCCCTGTCTGCATAATGGCTGGTGACGGAAGCGATGCGTGTGTGTGTTCCACTCTGGCAGTCGCCGTTTCAGTTGTCGGTTTTTCAGGCAACTGCTGGCAACTTGACAGTCGCCTGAAGTCGCCTGAAATTCACCTAAGTGGGAAAGGCCCTTTAGCCACAAAGTATGGATTTTCCACAAGTTTGTAGTTTGCACTAAACATAGAATACATCTCATTTACCAGTATACTTAAGAGTGAAGTTAAAAATAATCTGAATGTTGCATTGCTGAAAATATGCATCTCATGTTCCCCTCATTGCCAGTCATATCAAGTCTAAAATCTATTTCAAGCATAGCCTTACTTGCAAACGAATGCAATAATAATAATAATAATAATAATATTTATAAAGTGCTTTTAGACAACATCAGTTACCACAAAGTGCTGTACATGGGAAGTCAACAAAAAGTTATTACAAACTACTAAAACCATTAAGACGACAGGACTATAAAAACAGTAAAAATTAAAAGACATTAAAAGCACTAAAACAGGAACAATGTCTCAACCAGTGTCGAAAGCCAGTGAATAAAAGTGAGTTTTTAGGGAGGATTTAAAGATGGACAGTGAAGGGGCCTGTCTGATCTGCAGCGGCAAGGTGTTCCAGAGTGCCGGGGCAGCAACAGAAAAGGCTCTATCCCCTCTGAGCTTCCGCTTAGACCTTGGTACCTCAAGGAGCAGCTGATCCGCTGACCCGAGGTACCGGGTAGGAGCATATAGGTGGAGCAGCTCAGAGAGGTAAGGCGGGGCGAGGCCATTCAATGATTTAAAAACAAATAAAATAATTTTAAAATGAACTCGAAAGTGCACTGGGAGCCAGTGAAGGGAGGCCAAAATTGGTGTAATGTGCTCCCTCTTTCGAGCAATGTTTCATTCAAATTATTGGATTTTCAGTTGAATTATCTGATGAAACAAAAATGAACAGACAATTGGTTTCATAACAAATCATGTACAATACTGCCAATGACTGAGTGATATTCAACCAATGTAGTACTTTGGGACTTAAATGGCTTTTGCGGAGAATCCAATGTGCTCACAGTAATCTCCCATAAACAGTAATTAAACATTGATCAGATTTTTTAATGTGCTTTGTTAAAGACTTGTAATATTGCTGGTTTATTTAAAATTCATAATAAAACTCCCTATTCTCCAAGTTTGGATCGGTCAACCATGGTAGTCATTCATGGTAGTCAACCATGGGAGTCATTCATTGTGTTTGGATGTGGGTTAGTTCCCAATTGTACAGAATGTTTAGGTGTGTGGTGCTGTGACTTTGTACATGTATCATAAATATATGAATATACTTATTTCTTCTGGCATCTTCATTTGGAGTCTGAAGCAAATCTCCAAAACAGGAGCAGTTTGTTGGCTGCCTTTGGCTTTTAAGCTTGGTCTTCTACAATTGGATATTTGTGTATAAAATATATTCCGACCTTTAACCCTGCCTTAGGCTCAGTTTAAGGTTCACCTTTCTGTAGTATTTTCTACCTTGATGAAACATCCCTGGATAGAATGCTTATCTGGAATTACCTGGCCATGCTTGCTTTGTTTAAAAAAAAAATGACAACAGTTGTAGACAACTGGTATTTCATCACATTGAAGAAATTTGGAACAATCAATATTTATCTAATCTGAGTGAATGCTTTAATTCCCAGTGGAAGGGTGACCATGGATAAAGAGGGAGCCACATAGCAAAATGCAACAGTTTCAGAGTGGGATCAGAGGCTTTGAAGTCATGTGTTAAAGTAAGAAGTTTAATTTTAAAGATGACACGACAGTCATAAATGTACTGTGATGGATAATTATGCCCCTGTCCCACTTAGGAAACCTGAACGGAAACCTCTGGAGACTTTGCGCCCCACCCAAGGTTTACGTTCGATTCCTGGAAGTTCCGGAGGTTTTTGTCAGTCTCCCTACCTGCTTTCACTACCTGCAACCTCCAGCAACCACCTGCAACCTCCAGGAACTGCACGGAAACCTTGAGTAGGGCGCAAAGTCTCCAGAGGTTTCCGTTCAGGTTTCCTTAGTGGGCAGGGGCATTAGATAATTGTCCAGAATCTACGATATCAGACCCTGATATAGATTTTGAAATCAGCCGTGGTGATGGGTGTCTGGTGTGCAATTGGGTGTTGCTTTTATCTTTCACCCACAAGGTTGCCGTTTCAAGTCCTACATCAAAGACTTATGTCACCTGGCTTGACATTCCACCATGGAACTGAATAATTTGCACTGCTGGATATGCCAACCTTCAGCAGTAATTCTGAACTGAGCTTCAGTTGTCAAAGATACAAAATACTGCAGATGCTGGAATTCTGAGCAAAAAAACAAGAGGAACGATGTCTGTCTCCTGAGTTCCTTCAGCAGTAATGATACAGTATTTCTTTCAGGTCAAATGAAAGGTTCCAATTTGATTGCAAAGATTCCAATTTAATAACAAGAACAAAAGACTCACTGATAAGTATTTACATTATAATTCATTAAAAAATATTGGTCATTATTTAATCATCTATTATTGGAGCTTGCTACATATGAATTGGTTGGCAATCCCTACAGCAGTCACTGAAGTTCAAAAAATACTGAATTGATTGAAAATCCTTTGATATGCTTTTTGTAGCAAAAGCACTTTCTGTCCCTTTCTCATTATAATCACTTCATAGATTGTTCTGTCTGGCAGCCACTAACTTTACTTTCAATAAAATGTCCACTTACAATAGCTCATACTTTACTCTCCATTAAGGAACTGTTGAGGCATTTTTGGTGTTGATTGGCCAGATGGTTGCATTCAGTAATCTGTGACAATTCCTAGTCACACAATTGAGGCATATGGGATGCTGTTATGGGGCATTATGTGTGCTGATTTGCCCAGACTTTCATGTGTGAACCATCAGTAAACATTTAGAAACATAGAAAGTAGGTGAGTATCTATGTGTATCTATGTGACTTTTGAGTATCTAGAAAGGCGCTATATAAATCCCATCCATTATTATTATTATTATTATAGGTGCAGGAGAAGGCCGTTCGGTCCTTTGAGCCAGCACTGCCATTCATTGTGATCATGGCTGATCGTCCCCAAAAAATAACCAGTGCCTGCCTTCTCCCCATATCCCTTGATTCCACTAGCCCCTAGAGCTCTATCTAACTCTCTCTTAAATCCATCCAGTAATTTGGCCTCCGCTGCCCCCTGTGGCAGGGAATTCCACAAATTCACAACTCTGAGTGAAAACGTTTTTTCTCTAAATGGCCTCCCCTTTATTCTAAGACTGTGCCCCTTGTTTCTGGACTCGCCCAACATTGGGAACATTTTTCCTGCATCTAGCTTGTCCAGCCCTTTTATAATTTTATATGTTTCTATAATAAAATATATAATTTCTAACCTGACAGGCATTCTAAATAAATTAGATAGTTGGGCATCTGTATAAATATCTGTATAAATATCTATATCAGCTGGACAAATACAAAGTGTTTGGTGACATCAATCACAATACAAATTTGAGAACCGAACTGTCAAATTGGGTGAGAAGGCCAATATATTACTTGTGAACCACAAAGTCTCGGCTGCACAAATATGGTTTTGTGTATTGACACTGTTTGGATTTGTATACTGAGTGACTGCTTTCAAGGAAGGCACAATAGGCAAGGCCAAGGAAGCCCTGTCTAAGCCCTTGGCTGCAGCACCATGAAGAGTTTGAAGAGATGACCTGAAACAAGGTTACCTTGTGACAAGAGAAGGAAAGGTTCTGGCCATAGAGGCCCATCCCAACAGAGTGTTTTTAAATCATACCTAAATAAATGAGGCAATGTGGCTGGATGTTGTTTCATTAAGAGAATCCTCCAGTTTCAGACATACAAAATATGTCAGTGGAGCTCAATTTCATGGTTTCTGCATCTTTCCCAGGAACTCTGGGAGATGTCAACAATTCAAAGAAAAGGGAATGTATCTTATTTTGGTCTCATCAGAACTCCAAGCCAGTCAGGAACTGAAAGGAATTTTGCTCTCTGAATAATCAAAAACATTGAGACTTGTGGACCCAACCACATTATCAATGATATTGACCTGGAGAGGGTGCATGATTCTTTTATTTATATTGAATTAATATGCCTGCCTTTTCTCAGCCATCTTTTGTTGGACATATGGCAGGTTATTGGAGATTGATATGTCTTTCCTTAGTCTATTGCTCTTGACTCTGACCACGATTCTAATAAACAGATCCGGGCAATCCTTGACTGTGAACCATGGACAGAGTAGAGATCATCACATGAGTCTTGAAGAAAAGTTCTAATGCCCAGGTTGACTGCACTCTACTACACTGAGAAAATTCTCTAGTAATGCTTTTGCCCGTGCATTGCCTACATCCTTCAGAAACCTGCATCAAAGTGGATGCAGTCATACCCTGCCACATCACAGCCAGAGGAGAATAAATCTTAGTTGCACAGAAAGTTACATCATAAGATCAGGCATCTGATCCATTCTTTCCATTGCAGATGAAGATGATGGAGTGGTGAAGAAAGTGAAGTACGAGGAAGAGGAACAAGAGAATCAAGGTGACAGTTGATACAAAAGGCCCATTTGTCTGTTCTTTCTCAACAGGCAAATAACATGCCTACATGCAATTCAGATTGAATCAAATCACTTCAGCTGATGTCAGCAACTCTAAAAGTTGCACCCGCTGGACATGCTCGAATGTGATAAAAGTTCTGGTTGGCGCTAGCCAAATGCTGCAATGATTATAATGAGGTCCAAGCACACAATTCGGACGTGGGCCACAGTGGTTGAAACCATGCATGCAACTCATTCATTGATAATCCCAACTCATTTACCAATACAATGCTGGTCATCCCAACCTCTTTACAGTTCTTCTTCTTTCCGTGTCTTTGAAGCTGGTTGGTTATATGACAGTTTCCCATTCCTTTACACAGTCCTTTGCTTTTTTATTGAACACTGCAAGATCCTTTGGGCTGCACTGGTTGGGTAGTAGGGGGCAGACAAGGCAGTGCTGCATTGTATGGTCCTCTTCTCCACATTCACAGGTGGTTTGGCCAGTTTCATAGCCCCATCTGGCCATGGCAGCTTTTGATCACCCTGTTCCTGTTCTCAGGCGGTTGAGCGTCTTCCACTGGACCCATGGTGCTTCTGAGCCCGGATGGAGGGCTTCAGAAGGAGGGATACCAATGTCAGTAGGAAGGGGGTCATCCTCAAGCCTTTTTGTCCAAAGTTGGAGTCTGGTTTCTTCCCGTGATGCTATTAGGGGCTGGACATGGCTGAGAAATCTTCTCCTGGACTTCAGCCATTGGGCCGGGGGTACACATCCATAGAGGAGGTGGCGTTCATCACTTGTGGCCTTGGTCATCTCTACTCGGCTGGCGACTTCCGTCTCACATCAGCAGGGGCAATGCCAGCGAGGAGGTGCAGGTTGTTTATGTTGGTGGGCTTCAAGCAGCCAGTGATTGAGCGGCAGGTGTTATTCAACGCTGGGTCTTGTTTCTTGGCATGGGATGATCTCTCCCAAACAGGACACGCATACTCCGCAGAGGAGTAGCACAGGGCCAGAGCAGTAGATCTTAATGTGTGTGCTGTGGCTCCCCATTTGGAGTTGGTCAGCTTCCAGAGGATGTTATTTCGGGAGAGTTAACTTTCAGTTTGGTGTATTTGACATGTTCCTTATAGGAGTGAGTGCGATCCAGTGTTACACCGAGGTAGACAGGGTTGGTGCTGTCTTCTCTTTACAGTGAATTTGCCAATATGTTGGATCCAAGCATTTCTGCACTTTCCATGATTTATTTCAGTCGAAAAGTGGTTATTCAGTCAGGAGATAGGATTCGGAAATGTTTTTGTTTTACACATTACTGAAATGTGCATACTATTATACCATTGCGGTGCTATTGAATTGTGCAGCAAATTGGATCAATTGATGTAGCTCGTGAAATTGAGACAGTGAAGGCTTAGAAATTAATGTGCACTCGAGAAAACAGGCAAAAGGTTCAATGTGCAGAGTTGCAGTGATCCTCCTTATTGTGAGCCTGCCTTTGCAAACAACGTTACCAAGCATCAGGGTACTTCTGCACTGCTGTTGCACGCTGCTTCGTACAGTGTTATGCCCAGGACCAGGAATCATAGAATGGGTAGTCTGCTGTCAGGAAGCCAATTCAGGACCTGGTGGAGTCCATGAATGTTTCTGTATCAGTGTTTTTTTTGAGTCCTCAGCATAGTGAACTGTCCCTCCTAGTTTTCTGTTGTCAGCAACTATTAATATCTAACTGTCCCCAAACTGAAAATGCTGGTGTAACCAAAAAAAAACCAATGCAACCATTTGGCCAATGCCACCAAAAATGCAGCACAATTGGGAAGTAATACGGCAGAATGGGACAGACTGGGTATCTATTTGCCTGGAAAAGTAATGTTATGGAGTCATAGAGTGATACAGCGTGGAAACAGGCCCCTCGGCCCAACTTGCCCATATCAACCAACATCATCACCCAGGTATACAAGTCCCACCTGTCTGCATTTGGTCCTAATCCCATCAAATCCGTCCTATCCATGTACTTGTCTGTGTTTCTTAACTGTTTCTTAAACGTTGGGATGGCCCCAGCCTCAACTACCTCATCCGGCAGCTTGTTTCATGCACCCGCCACTCTTTGTGTGAAAATTGTATCCCTCAGATTCCTATTAAAACTTTTTGCCTTCATCTTAAACCTATGTCGTCTGGTCCTTGATTCACCTTCTCTGAATGATTCAGGGCTACATTGACGATGCTTACTAATGATACCAACATTACAGTGTGGTTGATGTTGAGGAAGGAGGTTCTGGGCTACAGGGAGATGAGATGGGGTTGAGAAAAAGCAGCAGATGGAACTCAGTTGGAGAAGTGTGAGCAGATGTATATAAGGAGTGTATGTAAGGCAAAGGAACACCTCAGATGCTAATACGTCGAGAAACAGAGGGACCTTGGGGTGAATTAAGCGCGGGGACTTTAAATTTGCCCACTGATCCACACTATTCTAAATGACGCATATAGTACGGGGAACGTAAATTAAATAAAGCGCACTCTATGGCCATTCCTCTAACCATGCTAGAACAATTCAGAATACTGCTCTTGGATTTAGATTGAAATTTGTATTCAGTATTTGAAGGTAATTGAAGTAACTAATATTGTAGCATTTTGGAAATAAAGTGTATATGATAATCATAATATCAGATTGCACACTTAGATCTGCTTGCTTGACATAGGTTTTCTTTCTCCCTTCCTCAGTAATATTGTCAATTTAAAAATATATATATTTTGCTTCAGGGAGGTGATTAGTAGTGTAATTTAATCCCTCCTAATGCTTTTCTAGGAATCAAATTATTTTGCTGCAGCCACTCTCCTCCAAATCATAATTTTTTGCAGGGCATTACGCCTTGAGCAGTATGGCATTTTGACAGACAGGACTACAGCCTTACAACACATTGCATTAGGGCAGCTTTCATTCCTATCCTGTGGTACCACCATGGAGAAACAGCTGGCAAAAGGCATGGTGTTAGTTGACTGAAATAATATTTTTGAGTTTAAAAAAAATTAGTCATTGGAACAATTTGTAACAAATCTATAATGTATATAGCACTGTTTATTGCATGTACATGTACACATTTTCCCCAAAACTTATTTGTGAAGACACATTGAAAGAACAATGTCTGTGAATTACATTTTTCCTCAGTGGAACGACTGTTTAAATGGAAACACCAACCAGGAGCATACCATAACAGCACAGTTGCTATAGCAATAAGGATTTTTACTGTGCTGTGTACTAGTGATTTAGCGACTACTTATCTGTTGTAATTATTTAGCATTTTTTGCAGTTGCCTATGAATTGGCAAATTTGCTGCATATTGATGTCACTGTCATTAATAAAGTGATACTTAATAATCTCCCTGACAGATGTTTTCAGCATACAGTTGATGGATAACCTGAAACAATTTAAAAACTACAAATCTCTAAAATAAATACCTGAACTTATCTTATCTAACTTACTACCTTGCCTACTCCTGCGTTGACTTTTTACTCTACCTGTTACTGTTCCGAATCCCCATGTTGATTAACATGGTTAATTTTTTTTAAATACATGTATTCCTCAGGATTCCACATCTCAACATTTTCACTGGCATAAAAACAAAGTCCAAAACTGCTAGAGCAACTTTGTGGACCAGGCAGCATCTGCGGGGAGAAATTAACAGATTACGTTTATTTTAGTTGTGTATGTGTGCGGGGGTGGAGAAACTTGTTTTTAGTCTCTTCCTTCGGGGGGGGGGGGGAATGTGACCTTTTCTTGTCGTATCCCCCATCTCCGTCTCCGTCTGAGCTGAGGCCTAATCGCGGAGCTGGCGGCCTCCAACTGGGACCGACCTCGAGGCTCCGGAGGCAGAGCCAGGACTTTCCAACTTCGGGGCTGTGGTAGCATTGGGCGGCGGCGACCCAACTTCGGAGGCTTGGCCGCGGGCCCAGTGGACTCGGCCGCGAGCCCAGTGGATGACATCGTCGGGAGCTTGCAGGTCCCAGGTTGGTGACCGGTTCTCCGGAGCTCCCACAACATCAGCTTCGTCCGCTGGACTGGAGGGTGGCAGCTTCGGCACCTTAGACCGCCCCGGGTCGCGGAGTTTGAACCAACCCGTTCGCGGAGCTCAGATGCGGCCGCTGGACTAACCATCACCCGGCGGGATCCCAACATTGGATTGCCTCAACGCAGAGGGAGAATAAGGAGGGATGAGACAAGGACTTTAAGGCTTTTGCCTTCCATCACAGTGAGGAGGTGCCTGGTAGACTCACTGTGGTGGATATTAAACTGTGTAAGTGCGTGTTTTGTTATTTTATTCTATGTTATGATTGCAAGGTATACAATTTTGTTCAGACTGAAATGTCTGAATGACAATAAAGGATACGTTACTTTACTTTAATCCGCGCGACGCTGACTGGCAGGAGATGAGATCGATTTACGCTGCGTGGTGTCTAAGATTTTTAAATCTCGCTAACTTTTACAATAAGCCACAATTGGAACAAAACTTGGTGCACTCACAGCACATGAGAACAGCTGGCAAAAAATCGTCGCACTATCGCGTACCGTTTTTGCGCAACATAGAAAAAACTTGCAAACCAGAAGATAACAAGATCAGAGTTTTAGAGATAGATAGATAGATAGATAGATAGATAGATAGATAGATAGATAGATAGATAGATAGATAGATAGATAGATAGATAGATAGATAGATAGATAGATAGATAGATAGATAGATAGATAGATAGATAGATAGATACAGAGATAGATATCGTGATCTTTTGGCAAGTTGGCCAAGGAATGGCTAATGGAGTTTAATTCAGGCAAGTGTGAGATGTTTCATTTTGGAAAGTCAATGCAGGGTCAGACCTTCATTGTGAATAGAAGGTCCTGGGGGGAATGTTGCAGAGCAGAGGAATTGAAGTGTAGGTACAGTTTCCTGAAAATGGCATCGTAGGTAGATAGGGTGGTGAAGAAGGTTTTTGGCACATTGGCATTCATCTGTTAGGGAATTGAGTATAGAAGTTGGTACATCCACAGCGATGGAGGCATGTTGCATTGGTATCATTTAGGCAATACCTTGGATAGGCACATGGCTGGGGTTATGGGTAAAGGGGGAAAAATATGTGACAGTTGCATAGGACGTTAGTGAGACCACACTTTGAGTATTGTGTTCAGTTTTGATACCATAAAATACTCGGAGTGGCGGCGCGGCTCTGGCTGCAGTGGCTTACCAGCAGTCCCGTTGTTTTGTGTTTTTTATGTTGTTTATTTTGTTTGGGTTAGTCTAGTTTTTTGGTTTTAGTTTGTGTTTTTGGGGGGGGGGGTTGAAACGGGGTTTGCAGTCTCTCCCTGCGGGAGAATACGACCTTTTTGTCGTATTTCCCTTCTCTGCCTCCGTCTGCGCTGAGGCCTAATGGAGCTGACGACCTCGAGGCAGAGCCCGCCAGGACTCGCTCTGAGCTCGCTCCCGTGAGGGTGGTCCGGCTCAGGGCTGGAAGAGGTTGGGATGCTCCCGTGAGGGCGGCCAGCCCGAGGGTGGAACGAGGCTCCCATCGGAGCGGCCGAGCTCGGGAAGGTGCGGCGCTGGCAGCCCGAGGGAGGTTCGGCGCCCATGTTGGGGCGGCCCGGTCCGGGGGAGAAGCGACGCCCATGTCCGGGGCGGCCCAGCCCGAGGCTGAAGACGGCGCAGTACTCACGTGAGGGTGGCTGGGACGGTGTTCTGGGGTTCGGCCACGGGCCAGCGGCTGCGTCTGCAGAACTGGTGGGCGGCAGCTTCAACCACCCCGGGCCGCGGTGTTTGAGCCGCGGGACTGTTTTTAACATCGCCCGGGGGGGTATCGCCTCAGCGCAGAGGGAGAAGAGGAGGGAAGAGACTGCAGGCCTAAGACTTTTGCCTCCATCAAAGTGAGGAGATGCTGGGTGGACTCACTGTGGTGGATGTTAATATGTGTTTATTGTTGTTTTATCGTATTGTATTATATGTATGACTGCTGCAATTTTCGTTCAGACTTCGGTCTGAATGACAATAAAAAGGCTATCTATCTAAAACTGGAAAGAGTGCAGGGAATATTTCCAAGGATGTTTCCAAGACTCAAGGACCTGAATAATAGGGAGAGATAGGGGAAACCTTTTGGAGGTGTATAGAATCTTAAAATCTTAAAGGGAATGAATATAGTGAATGTAGAGTATTTTTGGTAAGTTTGGGGAATCACGAACTAGTGCTTAATCTTAAGCCGAGAGGGTAAAGATTTAATAGGAAACCGAGGGGCTATTGTTTCACACAGAGGATGATGGGTAAATTGAACAAGTGGCCGGAGAAAGTAGTTGGGCCGGTAATATAACAAGATGTAAAAGACATTTGGACACAAGTATGGACAGGAAAGATTTAGAGGAATATGGGCCATGATTAATTGGACATGTTTAGAGACAGAATCTTACAACATGGAAACAGGTCCTTTGACCTAACTCATCTATGCAAACCAAGGTGCTCCATCTAAGCTAGTCTCATTTGTTGGATACATCTCTCTAAACCTTTCTAATCCATTGTTTAAATGGGCATCTTGATCGGCATGGACAAGCTGGGCTGAAGGGACTGTTTCTATGCTGTCTATGACTTTATGCTGCTTCACAACTCCAAAGATGCGTAGTTTTATCCTTAACCTGGCGGATATCTGTGTGGAAATGGTATGTCCTCTGTGGGACTGCGTGGGTTTCCATCTGGATCAGTCTGGTTCTTCCTAAATGGCAAAGACGCATTGACAGATCAATGTGTCCATATACCGTAATATAAATATATACACACATGAATAATTAAAATGATAAAGTGCAAATAACAGATAATTGGTTAATAACAATCAGGGTTTTGTCCGAGCCAGGTTTAATAGCCTGATGGCTGTGGGGAAGTAGCTATTCCTGAATCTGCAGTCTTCAGGCTCCTGTACCTTCTACCTGAAGGTAGCAGGGAGATGAGTGTGTGGCCAGGATGGTGTGGGTCTTTGATGATACTGCCAGCCTTTTTGAGGCAGCGACTGCAATAAATCCCCTCGATGGAAGGAAGGTCAGAGCCGATGATGGACTGGGCAGTGTTTACTACTTTTTGTAGTCTTTTCCTCTCCAGGGCGCTCAAATTGCCGAACCAAGCCACGATGCAACCGATCAGCATGCTCTATACTATGCACCTGTAGAAGTTAGGGAGAGTCCTCCTTGACAAACCGACTCTCCAAAGTCTTCTCAGGAAGTAGAGGCACTGATGAGCTTTCTTGATAATAGCATTAGTGTTCTCTTGATGTGTGCTTGATGATCAACGTGGATGATGCCAAGGGGCCTGTTTCTATGCTAGGCAATCATAATTATTCAAGGGAATATATCATACGGAGATAAAATGGCTTTAAAGTGTTGTATAAAGCAGGAAAGCAAGGCAGTAAAATTCAGCAAGAATATTCCAAGTTCAGACAAATGAAGGTAAAGTCTTCAGTGGTAGAGCAATCATAATGGGGATGTATAAGGAGCCAGAACTAGAAAGCAGAGATATTTTGGAGTGATTTTCGAAGTTGTATTAATAGTTTACTAATGCTGTGCAAACGAGGATTTGATAATAGAGCTGTGCGTTCTATATATTTTGGCAGGCCCCTGGGCGGGATGGGTCGCTGTCACTGGCTGACAGGCGGGGACAGGCCAGTCCCCAGCATCACTGGTAACAGCTGTCTTCAATTAGCTCATCAGTTGGCCCACCTGAACCTCGTCAGCCTTCTCCTTTAAAACCCAGGCATTCAAGCCAGGGGTGAGTTCTTCTTGTGAGCTGTGCTGATCTGTTGCAGCTTGAGGACGACTGGGACAAAGCCAGTACCACCATGTGGTCAGGACTGATTTGCTAGGCAGAAGTCCTTGACAGCCAGCCAGCCCCTCTACTGATGCTAATAAATAGTGGCCAGGGCAAGCCTGAGATGCCAGTGCCTCTTCCTGCCCATGGATGATGAGGAACTGTATTCACACACGGATGCAATGAATGAACCACCAGAAAAATGTAGACACCATCAAAGCTCTGCCTCTTCAGGCATGGGTGAATTGCAGGGAGAAGCCTGAGATAGCCTCCCCTTTTTCTTTGAGAGCAGGACTGAGCTGCATGTGCATGTGCACCCCAAGAGTGCCAATGCACATGTGCCCTTATGGCGAGGTACAGCACCCTCATGTGGTCCTGGACTTCATATTCACTGTAAATGAAACTTATCCGGTAAGCTCGCCCTAATGCGGGTGTTGATGTGATCATGGCTGAACCTGGTGATATCCTGATGCCACAGATTGTAATTTTGTCATTGGATGCTCATGGTGCTACTTCCAATCTTAGCAAAGTTGGGTTCAGCAAAGTGGCAACAGCTGAATATGGTACAGGAAACTGTTGTGTTTTTCTTGTTCATCCTCATGTCATTTGGTATGCCAGGTCCTGATTGAACATATGGATTAATCAATGATTAATAATAGACAAATAATCGTGTGCATATGTTCTTCACATTGGACAATTAAACCATCCAAATGGCTGAGGAGAAAAGATGGAACTTTCATGAGTTTCTAGTTTAGCTTAGTTTAGTTTATTGTTACATGTATTGAGGTACAGTGAAAAGCTTTTGTTGTGTGCCATCCAGCGGAAAGACAGTATATAATTACAATTGAGCTATAAGGGAATAACATTTAGTGCAAGGTAAAGCCAGCAAAATCTGATCAAGGATAGTCGAGGGTCACCAATGAGGTAGACAGTAGCTCAGGATTGTGGGAGGATGATTCAGTTGCCTGATAACAGCGGGGAAGAAGCTGGCCCTGAATCTGAGCATTTAGACACTTTACCTTTTGCCTGGTGGGGGGAAGGGGGAGGGAAGGGGGGAGGGGGGGGTGGGGGGGGGGGGGGTGGGGGGGGGGGGGGGGGCGTGGGGGTGGGGGGGGGGGGGGGGGGGGGGGGGGGGGGGGGGGGGGGGGTGGGGGGGGGGGGGGGGGGGGGGGGGTGGGGGGGGGGGGTGGGGGGGGGGGGGTGGGGGGGGGGGGTGGGGGTGGGGGGGGGGGGGGGGGGGGGGGGGGGGGGGGGGGGGGGGGGGGTGGGGGGGGGGGGGGGGGGGGGGGGTGGGGGGGGGGGGGGGGGGGGGTGGGGTGGGAAGAGTGAGAAGAGTGAGTGGCCAAGGTGCGACTCGTCCTTGAGTATACAGCTGGCCTTGCTGAGGCAGCATGAGGTATAACTGGAGTCAACTGGAAGGAAGGTTGGTTTGTGTGATAGTCTGGGCTGCGTCCACAATTCGCTGCAATTTTTTGCGGTCTTGGATGGATATGGTCCCAAACTAAGGTGTAATCCTTCCTGATAAAATGCTTTCTCTGGTGCACCTGTAGAGGTTGTTGAGAGTTGTAGGGTACATGCTGAATTTCCAAAGCCTTTTAAGAAAGTAATGCCCCTGTCCCACTTGGGTAACCTGAATGGAAAGCTCTGGAGAATTTGCGCCCCACCCAAGGTTTCCTTGCGGTTCCCGGACGTTGCAAGTGGTTGCCGGAGGTTGCAGGTAGTGGAAGCAGGTAGGGAGACTGACAAAAACCTCCGGGAACCGCATGGAAACCTTGGGTGGGGCTCAAAGTCTCGAAAGGTTTCCGTTTAGGTTTCCTAAGTGGGACAGGGGCATAAAGGTGTTGGTGTGCTTTGTTGGTCGTTGCTTCAATATGGGTAGTCCAGGAGAAGTTGTTGTTAAGATACTCCTGCCTTCCAGCAGAATTTTGAAGAAGTGTTCCTCTTGAGCACTCCAGATAACGGAAGGGGTTAAGATTATACTTCAAGTGGTTTCTTTTCTAATTCATTTTTTTGTTTCTCATATAATGAATATTTCAGGCTATTTTGTGGAATGGGAAGGACTGTAATGTTTGCTCAATAGGATTTTGGTTTTGTTCGTGAGATCTGTTTTTTCTTAAGGGTTGCTTGGTCTGACTTGCCATGAATATGGAATATGTTTCTTCAGAGTGTCATTGAACAGCATGATACAAAGAAAGAGAACCATGAGCATGTGCACTATTTGCGCATCATTTTGCATTCAGAAAGATAAATAAATAATAATAATAATAATAACTTTATTTATAAAGCGCTTTTAGACAACATCAGTTACCACAAAGTGCTGTACATGGGAAATCAACAAAAAGTTATTACAAACTACTAAAACCATTAAGACGACAGGACTATAAAAACAGTAAAAAAATTAAAAGACATTAAAAGCACTAAAACAGGAACAATGTCTCGGCAAGTGTCGAAAGCCAGTGAATAAAAGTGAGTTTTTAGGGAGGATTTAAAGATGGACAGTGAAGGGGCCTGTCTGATCTGCAGCGGCAAGGTGTTCCAGAGTGCCGGGGCAGCAACAGAAAAGGCTCTATCCCCTCTAAATAAATAAATAAATAAATATCCCCTCTAAATAAAGCACAGCCTTTGCTGAATGGGGCATGCCACTCATGCCTGCCAATAGGATTCCTCATTTCTTTTGATGTTATATTACTCCAGATGATGGTGAGACCAGCATTTACTGTCCATTTATCACATTGAGAAGATGGTGGTGTATTGCCTTTGTGATCGGTTGCAGTCCTTCTCATGTGATACTCCCAAAGTATTTTCAAGAGGGAGTTCCTTGGATTCAGTCAGCAACACCAAAGGAATGATGGTGCATTTCCAAGTCGGGATGGTGTATGGATTGAAAGTTGTGAAGCTCCTAGACAAATGAAGCCCTTATCTTTTTTGGTCCGTAAGCTCACATGTTTTAGAGGTGCTATTGCAATAAGCTTGGGATGCAAGTGCCATGTATTTTATGGATGGTATATAGGTACACTCATCCGAACAATTGGAGGGAATTTTATCACATTTCTCATCTGCACTTGTAGATAGTGCAAAGGATTTGGCACATCAAGGGGCAGGTATCTACCTTGTCCTTGTAGCAACAGAGGCTTTGACAGCCTCCATGCTGTTATATTCTCTTTTAGGTAAGGGAACCACTGGCTTGTACAGTTAAATTTGTTTTTGTTACTTTTTTGTGAGAAAAGGAGGTCATTAGGCCAAATAACTTTGTGCTGATTCTTGGAGTGATCTCATCAATCCCCCCCCCCCCCCCCCCCCCCCCCCCCCGTCCCAATTCTTCTACCACCCACATTAGTAAAAATACAAGAAAATAGATAAAGACCACAACACGAGGCCTCTCGAGACTGCTCCTTCATTTAATATGATTATGGTGATTCTATGCTGGTCTCAACTCCTCTTGAGCGCCAGTTCCCCATAATTTTCAAACCCAGGGTTGTGTTGCAGCAGCTCCACCAGATTTGTCTCTGTGCCACCCTTGTGGGCTAGCTCAGTCAGCAACTTGGTTGATATGGAGGAGTTGCCTATTTCTCTGATTTATAGCTTTGTAACTATTATTATGACAATCTGAGAGAAGATATTTCCATCCACTTCAGTTATAAAAGATGTGTCTCTTAATTGAAAGATATGTCCCCAAAGAGTGAAAATTACTCTCCAAAGAGTGAAAACATCTCAACATCTATTCTGACAAAATCTTTCATGTGTTTAAAAAATGTTATCCCTTATTCTTCTAAACTTCAAGGAATACAAGCCCAAACAATCTATCCTTTCTTGAGAGGACAATCCCCTCATCGCTGGAATAGCCTGGTGAACCTCCTGACTGCCTCCATGCTGTTATCTCCCCTTTCAGGTAAGGGGACCAAGCCAGTGTGCTGTATTCCAGGTGTAACCTCACCAACACTCTGTGCAACTGCAACAAAACCTCCCTATTCTTAAAGCCCAACCACTTCACTGTATAGACCAACATGCCATTGTCCTTTTTAACAACTTGTTGGATCTGTCTGCTAACTTTTGGTTAGCTCCATTCTCCATTTTCACCAGCTCCATTCTCAGGTATTTTCAAGTATCATCAAAACAGGCATGGCACTCCATCTGACATAACTCTGCATGCCTGGCAGCCTCTGTGTTTATGCATGTCAAACAGAGAAGGCAGCGCATACTTTGGAACACAGGCACAGACACACAGACATCCAAAGAGGTTTGAGTGGTGCAGCAAAATAATGCACAAGAATTTCTAGTGCCATAAATTTCCATTTGTAATGGAAATTAGGAGTTTGTGCTTCCTTAAAACAAGCCGGTTTTTGGCAAATGGCTTTACGAGTTGTTAATGTTCTTCATTGTTTTATTCTCTCTAAACACAGCTTGTTCATACATAGTAGACATCTAAAACTAAATATTTCTGAATGCTATTACCACCCAAAGAACAATGGTAATTTGTCCATTAAATTAACTTCAGTGGTTATTGCCATCTGTTTGCATTTAGCCTGGTGGGTAATTGCAAAGTTATAATCTCTGGGAAATAGTCAAGAAGCAATTGCTTTCGTAAATAAGGAGCTGCATGTCCTCTTAACAACCCCAGTCCTATTTCAAATTCCAACAAGAGGGTAACATGATGATTAAATTACCTCCCATATGGTTTGGGGAAAAAAAATCTTCTAATCATTAAGTAATTTGCTGTATTTGCTGACACCACTGTGGTACAAATGGAAAACCCACTAGCATTAGGACTGTAGCAGCCCCAATTTTGTCTGAATTGTCTATTTGATATAGTCAGTATTGACTCATTCAATTTCTCTACATATGTGTGATTAAATCTAGTTGTTTATAGAAAGGAATTTGAGGTCCAGCAAGGTGCAGTTTCAACATGACCAATTCTGCAGAACAAACGATAATAATACCCCAAGGTTCAAACAATGCATAATATTAACATCAAAAGCACCCTCTCTCCACTGACACCACCATCAATTTAGTGTAGTATATTTATTGTTCATGGCATGGTTCCTTTGCATTAGAGAAAGCAAATCCAGATTAAGTGAGTGCTTTGCAGAACACCTCTGTTTGCACGGATGAAGGCGATCCTGAGCTTCCATAAAAAACAATGTGCTGTAGTAACTCAGTAGGTCAGGCAGCAACTCTGGAGGACATGGATAGGCAATGTTTCGGATCGGGACACTTCTCCAGGTTCTGAGTGGCCTAATTGATCTAATTTTCAAATCTTCCACTCTGATTTTGGCCTATTCCACTGATCAAATGAAACCCAGTATAAGCTTGAGGAGTAGCATCTTAGTTGTGTTATCACCCTCGGATCGAAACATTGAATACAACAGCTTCAAATATCTCTCGTGCACCAGAAATCCTTGTGCATTATTTTGCTGCACCACTGAAACCTCAAAATAATATCTCTAGTGCAGATATTCCTTGACCTGCAATATATTTCTAGCTAGCATTTTCTCCTATTTCAAATGTTCAACAATTGCAATATATTCCTGTTTTCATTCATCCTCTGTTACTTTTATTTCCTGTAAGAGCAGTTAAGAGGCATTCACCATCCTTCTTCAGCCAGCACCTTTATCATTTGTATAATTTTGGGTCTCAACAGCAGTACACAGGTTGCCTTTATTCTCCCTGTCCCTTCATGCAATGTGCAATAATTTGTTTTCCTAATTCTGGTGAAGGGCAATCACTCTGAAATATTAGGCAGACAAAAATGCTGGAGAAACTCAGCGGGTGAGTTGGCATCTATGGAGCAAAGGAAACGGGCAACCTTTCGGGTCGAGACCCTTCAGACTGATGCGAGGGTGGGGGGCCAGGAAGAAGAAAGGAAGAGGTAGAGAGTGGGCTGAGGGAGAGCTGAAAAGAGGAGGAGCAAGCAGGGACTACCTGAAATTAGAGGTCAATGTTCATACTGCTGGGGTGTAAACTGCCCAAGCGAAATATGAGGTGCTGCTCCTCCAATTTAGGGTGGTCCTCACTCTGGCCATGGAGCAGGCCCAGGACAGAAAGGTCGGATTCAGAATGGGAGGGGGAGTTGAAGTGCTGAGCCGCCGGGAGATCAGGTTGGTTTTTGCAAACCGAGTGGAGGTGTTGGGCGAAATGATCGCCAAGCCTACGCTTGGTCTAACCTATGTAGATCAGCTGACACCTTGAGCAGCGGATGCAATAGATGAGATTGGAGGAGGTGCAGGTGAACCTCTGCTGCACCTGGAAAGACTGCTTGGGTCCTTGAATAGTCAAGGGGGGAGGCAAAGTGACAAGTATAGCATTTCCTGCAGCTGAAAGTGCCAGGAGAAGAGGTGATTTGGGTGGGAAGGAACAAATTGACCAGGGAGTTACGGAGGGAGCGGTCTCTGCGGAAAGCAGACAGGGGAGGAGATGGGAAGATGTGGCCAGTGGTGGGATCCCGTTGAGGTGGCAAAAATGTTGGAGGATTATTTGTTGTTTGTGACAGCTGGTAGGGTGGAAGGTGATGACGAGGGGGACAATGCCCTTGTTACAAGTGGGGTGATGGGGAGTGGGAGCAGAGTTATGGGGTATAGAAGAGACCCTGGTGAGAGCCTACAATACAGTTTATTTGTCATTTGAACCTCACATGAGGTTCAAATGAAATTTGGTTTCTGCAGTCATACAAGAAAAAAATATATCTGCCACTTGTGATAAATGTCTAGCCCAAAAGGCAACTATAACACACTCCTTAGTTTCCTGCATAAAACTTTATAGATTTTGGAATGATATTTTTGAAATATTTACAAAATTATTCAAGACAAGAATGGAACCTAATACTGAAATGATTATATTTGGTGTAATGGAAGATGGGAATAAATTGAACACATCTCAAAATCTATTCCTTAACTATGGTTTAATAATAGCAAAAAAATTAATACTTAAATTTTGGAAGGGTACATCAATACCAACGCTTAAAATTTGGATTGCAAGTATGTTGGACACAGCTCATCTTGAGGAAATGCGATTCCTCCTAATGGATAAATCTAACCAATTCATAACGAGTTGGTCTCCATTCTTCGTTTTTTTGGAATCCTATGGTGCAACTCAATTGTAAAAGAACTGTTTCAGGACTGGACGAGGGTTGGTCAAGATTATAAATAATGATCTCCTTCTCTTTTTTATTTTATTTTCTTTTCTCTATTTTCTCTCTCAGCTTTCTTCTTTTACTCGTTTTCTTTCTTCACACACTATATTTCACATCTTTCTATTCTTTACAATCTAACTTCTTTTTCTTATTCTAATCTTTTTTCAATGTAACAAAAAAAAGAAGTTGTACATAAAATGTATTATGAAAATATATTAGGCACTTTGGTGCCATATGACTGTACTTCTAATAAAATTTAAAAAAAAAAAAAAAAATACAAGAAAAGAACCAAGACACACACCAACACAATTTATACAAATATCCATCACAGTGAATCTCCTCCTCACTGTCATGGAAGGCAAAGTATTGTCTCTCCCCTGCTCTCCATTCCTCTCCTGAAGTCAAAGTCAAAGCCGCCGGCGGGCGCTAGCTAGTCCCACGGCCACTTAAAGTAAAGGCCCTGCTCCAGGTCACTCTCAACCCCGCAATTCGGGTGGGAGAAGTCGCCGTTGCCGGTGCCCCGCAAAGCGGTCTCCCACCGGGGACCCGCAAGCTCCCGGTGTCACCATCCACTGGAGTCGGCGCGCCACCGCAGCTCTCGACACTCCGAAGCCGGCCAGCTCCACGATGGTAGGTCCGCAGCTCCGCCGGCTCCGTGACTTGAGCTGTCGTTCCGGTTGGAGGCCGCTCCACAGCGCTAGAGTCCAATGGCAACGGAGACCTGACAGGGAAAAGGTCGGGTCCCCGTACAGGGAAGAGATTTAAAAGTTTTGCCCCCCCCACACATACACAGTCAAAAACCCGGTCTTGGATGGAGTTGTTCTCAAACCAGACTGTGATGCTCCCAAGACTGCAAACCTCATCTATAGTAGAAGAGGGGAATCCCCATTCCCTGAAGAAAGAGGACATCTCCAATGCCCTGGTGTGGAACACCTCATCCTGGGTGCAGATGCGGCGTAGACGGAGGAATTGGGAGTAGGTGATGGAGTCCTTTCAGGAAGCAGGGTCGGAAGAAGTGTAGTCCAGATAGCCATGGGAGTCGGTGGGTTTACAGTGGATGTCGGTCAGTAGTCTATCACCTGCGATGGAGATAGTGAGGTCTAGAAATGGTAGGGAAATGTCGGAAATGGTCCAGGTGTATTTGAGTGCCTGATGGAAGTTAATGGTGAAATGGATGGTCAGTGAGTTCTGTATGGGTGCAGGAGGTAGCACCAATGCAGTCGTCGATGTAGCAGATGTAGAGTTTGGGGATAGGGCCATGGCACGCCATGAACAAAGATTGTTCGATGTACCCTACAAAGAGGCAGGCAGAGCTTGGGCCCATGTGCGTGCCCATAGCTACGCCTTGTATTTGAAATATTAAGTCAGTTTCATTTTCCAGTGATGCACATCCATGCTCATACTGCTACTTTCAGACGTGCTGATATACTAGGATTTGGAGAACACAAAGATTTGTATTCTGTGCCATCCGTGACTCAAGCTGTTTATTAAGCAGAAGCTTCAGATACAAATACTGTAGTTGACAAGCAAACTACTTTTTTGTAGTTTGAGCCAGAAATGTCAACAAAATCTCGTCTCTTTTTTAACACCTTTGCCTGGAAGGTGCTGCCAGGGGCGGTAGTGGAGGCAGACACGATACTAGAGTTTGAGAGGAATTTAGTTGGGCATATTAATATGCAGGGTATGGAGGGATATGAATTGCCTGCAGGCAGAAGAGATTAGTTTAAATGTCATTGTAGTTGAGGTGACAAATCATCCTATATGATAATTAGGTGACATCATCCTCTTCGATAATCCTCAACACTGGTGTCCTGTATAGATGCGTTCTCCAGCCCCTTCTTTACTCCAACGGACCTTTACTTTCTTAGAAAGCTTAGGAGATTTGGCATGTCCCCACCAACTCTCCCCAACCTCTTCAGATGCACAGTAGAAAGCATTTTCTTGGGATCATCACAGCCTGGTTTGAGAACAACTCCATCCAAGACCGCAAGAGAATTGTGGATGCAGCTCAGACCATCATGGAAACCAATCACTCTTCCATTGACTCCATTTACACTTCATGCTGTTCTGACGAGTGGAAGATACCATGTATGAAACTATTTTCAGGTGGGAGAGCTGTTGTGGACCAGCTACAACATGGACTTCAGAAGATCATAAATCATAAATGATAGTAGTAGAATTAGGTCATTCGACCCATCAAGTCTACTCCGCCATTCAATCGTGGCTGATTTAAATTTCTGGGGATCAACGTCAGTGAGGATCTTAAATGGTCTGTGAACTCTGCTGTAGTTGTAAAAAAGGTGCAACAGAGACTTTACTTCCTCAGAACACTGCTAAACTGTTGGAGTCTTTCTACCGCTGTTCGGTAGAAAGCATACTGACTTACTGCATAGCTGCCTGGTTTGGGAACTGTTCAGCAGCTGACAGAGCAGCTCTCAAGAGGGTGATAAAAACTGCCCAGGGTATCATTGGACTCCCCCTGCCCCCTCTGGAGGACATTTACCACTCCAGGTGCTGCAGCGGGACCTGTAATATCGTGAAAGACATTACACATCCTTGTCACCACCTTTTCACACTGCTGCCCTCGGGAAAAAGGTACAGGTCGCTAAAGTCACGCACTGCAAGATTCAAGAACAGCTTTTACCCATCAGCAATCTTGGAACTGAACTCTGTCTCGGGAGCGGGTTATGGGGAAGGAGGAAGGGGGGGTGGGAGAGAGGGTTAATTTATGTAAATGTGAATCCATGGGTGTGTTTGGGGAGGGAGGGAGTGTAAAAAGTATGAGTATATGAATGTTTGAAGTTCTTTTAAATGGAGAGACACAGTAATCTTGTTGTATGTGACACATGCAATGACAATACAGCATTCTGATTCTGATATAGGAGGAATAGGAATACTTTATTGTCGCATGTGACTAGGCACAGTGAGATTCTTTGCTTGCTTACACAATGTATACAAATAGCAGCCACCTACAGCACTGACAAAGTTACAAAGCATGCTGGCTGCCCCTTTTGCCGAGCCCCCCCCCCCCCCCCATTCCCCTCCCCCCCCCATTGTCCATTTTTTTTTTCCCTCCCCCCTCATTGTCGGCGTGTTCCCCCCCCCCCCCCCCCCGGTGTTCCCCCCCCCACGCCGGGTCCTCCATTGTTCTTCCCCTCCTCATGGGCATCCTCCATGCTCTCATCGACCATGGGCCGACCCGAGAGGGATTGCCGCCACCGCGAGACTTCACCACCGCTGAGGCCCCATCGTTGCGAGGCTAAATCGCGGTCGCTGCTGAGCTTCACCGCTGTCGACGCCCCACTTCACGCCTCTGCGGTGCCGACCCGGGCCCCAGCCATGGGCTCTGTCAGCTGCTTCGCCCGACCTGGGCTTCTACCCGCAAGGCCCCCCCTGGGCCCCACCCGTGCTTCCACACGGCGATCCAGGAGGCATCTAGACAACGGCGCCTCGATAAAGGCATCCAGCCACATTCCCATCTATCTCTCCCTCCTAACCCCATTCTCCTGCCTTGATTCGCTGACATTGCCTCCACAATCCTCTGTGGCAAAGAATTCTATAGATTCACCACCCTCTGACTAAAGAAATTCCACCTCATCTCCTTCCTAAAAGAACGTCCATTAATTCTGAGGCTGTGACCTCTAGTCTTAACCTCTCCCACCAGTGGAAACATCCTCTCAATATCCACTCTATCCAAGCCTTTCACTATTCGGTACATTTCAATGAGGTCCCCCTTCATTGTCAGCTTGTCAGAGCAGTCTTGACCCAGGGGTAAGGAAATCTTTATCATTTCAAATCAAGGTAGTATTGCACTAAGTAGTGAAGTGTGAGTAATGACGGGGAGGGAGGAGTAACAACGGATTGGTGATGGTGACATATTTATCGAGTTGAAGAAAGGCTGAACAGGTGACCAACCCATGAGAAATCCCTGCATTCTCAGGATTGTGAACTCTCTGAAGAATATCGAGTAGCATAGGAACAGGCCCTTCAGCCCGCAATGTCTGTGTCAATCATGATATCTTTAAACTAATTTAGTTTGGTTCATTTCTAGTTTAGTTTATTGTCACATGTACTGAGGAATGGTGAATAACGTTTTTATTGTGTGCTATACCTGATTACAATCGAGCTGTCCACAGTCTGCAGACACAGGATGAATGGAATAACATTTAGTGCCAGGTAAAATCTGATTAAAGATAGTCTGAGAGTCTCCAATAATAATAATAATAATATCTTTTATTGTCATTGCACATTAGTGCAACGAGATTTGGTATGCAGCTTCCAACCGATGTCAAACAAATAAAAAATAAATAAACTGTGCGATGTGACCATCAGAGGGAGACAGTCCAGGTGGGATGGGGGACACTCAGCAGGGCCGGTTCAGAGCCGCTATAGCTCTGGGAATGAAGCTGTTTCTGAGTCTGGAGGTTCGGGCGTAGAAGGCCTTGTAACGTCTGCCGGAGGGAAGTAGTTCGAACAGTCCATTACAAGGGTGTGAGGAGTCTTTATGGATGCTCAATGGAAGAGTTAACTGAAGAGAATAATGTAGATGGTAGGTCAAGACCGCTTTCTAGTTGGTTTAGTTGCCTGATAAGAGTTGCAAGAAAAACTTTACCTCTATCTATTAAAGGCTGTCTCTTTGATCTTGCAACCTCCCAGTGTTTCTGCTGAACTCAGGCCACATACAATGCCATCTCCACCCACCATGTAATGAACCATCTAAATCTCAATATCTGTTTCCACACCCCATTTCCATGTACTTGCCTGTCACCAAACTATCTGGTTATGACCTCCTTGTCCATCAGTTGTCTGACATCCTGAAGTCGACTGAGGGAAGGATGATGGGGAATGCAGGGAGTTGTTGAAATATTTCCCCGGTGTCAGGAAAAATATTCTGGGCAGTTTTAGATGGTCTGGAAAATCAAAACCAGAAAGTCAACCTTTCATTTCTGTTGCTTCATATATAGCGTGTCTGTTCATGTACAGGTCCATGTAAAAAATAAACTGCCTGTTGGAGTCCCAACTGATTTCCACCCTGTTTGCATATAACACATCAATCAAAGAACCAATATGCACAAAGCATAGAAATGCAATAAATGTTTTATTTTTATTTTTACATAGCTCAAACATTCCATCTTTCACATTGTACTTGGTTGAGGAGAATGTTTGTGCTGGAAAGGCTCACAGACACAAATAAGGGCAGCATTGCCTGGGTTACATCTTAATCGCAGCCACAAATCTTGTCAATAAGCATCTCCACAGAGCAGAACAGATCCCTGTGGAGATCTCTTTACTGGTGACTAATTAGAAGCAATAATGGTCTTCTACCAAAGTCACACTTGCTGTGTTCTGCAAAGCGGACAGCCAAAGTTAACTCAAATCACTCAGCAGGTCAGTCAGTGCCTTGAGAGTAAGTGGGCAAGGTAAAATTTCCTCTATATTAGTTCATGCTTTTTGCTCTGCATTATGCTGACCTGCCTGCTGATTGTCAAAATTACTTCAAACTTCTTCGTTAGAATTGCACATTTTTATTTTCTTTGCTTTTCATTTAAATCTTTACTTGCCATTTTAAGAAATGGCATCAACTACTTGAATGTACTGTAATATCCTCAATGGAATAAAATGCCTCGAGGTGCTTCACAGAAGGATAACCAGGCAGAGAAATTAACTCAACCAAAGGAATGAAGGCGATAAATCAAAGAGTTAACTGAAGAGAATCGTTTTGAGAAGCATGTTGAAAAGAGAGAGGAGGAGAATTTTTTGGAGATGAGTGTATGGAATTGCAGAGCTTAAACTGCAAGATCTGAAGGTGGAGTGAAATAATCTGGAGAGATGCATGAGAGGGCAAAGAATCTGAATGCAGAGGTTTTGGAGTATTGCTGGATGGAGGAGTCGGAGCTGTACAGTGCTGGATAATGCCCCTGGGGCCCACTTTATCCATGCTGAGTGAGCATATTGGGCTAGTCCTTGAGATTGGAAGTGAAGTCTTGAGCTAACGTCATAGATACCGATCACCACTAAGGATCATTTGTAGTGTCACTTTTGAAAGTGAAGAAAGGAACTTCCAGTGTGCTGTCCAATATTTATCCCTTTACCAATGTCACCAGCAGACACATTATCTGATTGCCATTGCTGCTGTGTGTGAAGCTTGTGGAAGCCATTTGTGATACTTCCTAGATTAGATCAATGACTCGCATTGAAATTGGACCATTGGCTGAAGAACTATGGGATACGATGCTGCCATTGAAAGTGCTATCTCTGGGACATTGTTGTAGATTTGCAGGCTCTTATTCGGTGTTCTGATCAGGAATTTACTTTTCAAAACTCAGGCGTTCATATCTGGTTCATTTCCCAGACTGGTTTAATGATTTGGTTGACTTTGCTGCAGGCCGATTTCGGGAGCTCCATCTGCTGGAGCCAGCAGACTTACCATCATGGAGCTAGCTATTCCTGTCGGATCGGCCTCTGAGCTCCAACTGTGGGTGCCTGCGGACTTTAACATCGTGGAGCTCATGATCTGTGGTTAGAGACCGAGTTCGGGAGTTCCAAGCCGCGGGAGCTTCGATCGCCTCGATGCAGCAGCTTCAATCGCCCTGATGGATGATTTGACTGCCCTGACCGTGGGAGAATAAAAAGGATGACGATTAGACTTTATAGCCTTCCATCACAGTGAGGAATGTGGGGAATCCTCTGTGGTGGATATTTATGTTAACTTTTATGTAGTTGTATCTTTATTTTTAATATGGCTGTATGATAATTCGAATTTCACTGTACCTTAATTTGTACACCTGACAAAAAACTGACCTTGAAACCTTGATTTTGAATAGTGGTCTATAGTTTTTCTAGCTGCTGAGAATATTTGGATTAAATTAGCTGCAACATAATAATATTTGGTTCAAGCCAAAACACTCTCAATTAGAAGATTTGTGAACCTCAAGGGAGGTTAAGAAAATTACAACAAAACAATGATTTCTTAATGGATCAGTGCATTTTTTTGAACAAACCCCAAGCAAAAACAATTGGTCCCAATGAGATAAATCACTTCCAAATTAGGAGCTCCCTTGTATTGAGATTGAAGGTTAAAATCAAAATAATGATTAAGACTGATTAAATTCTCAGTGCAACAGGATATTGAAGTGTACATGTTTGAAGTGCAGATGAGATTAAAGAGGAGATATAGTTGACAGTTTTCCATGGATGGATACGCCAATGTTTGCTTCACTTGATTGAGTTTGGATACTCAGGAAAGCTTTCCTTCAGCAGCTTTTGAATAATGTATGACTCATGACATTGAACACAAGGTATCCCAAGTTCAGAATGTCCTCATCCACTTGTAATGCACATTCTTCACAGTGAATATGTGACTTCAGTGACAAATCTGGTACAACTTTGTTGCACCAGTATCGAACCTGGTATGCTCAGTTTTTATGGAATTTTGCATCAAGGTTTAAGAATAAGGCTAATATCCAATGGTTAACAGAGCAACTATAATTATATAATTTGTTTGTTGCAAATATAATTTGAAGAAGTTCTCCTCCTCTCTCCGGAACAGTTTCAAAACCTCCTCTCTAACTGCACACCCTCTGTGATTCTCCCCCCCCCCCCCCCCACCCTTACCCAGACTCGATACCACAGCCACATTTGCTTCCTCGTGGCCTGCCTGCGCCTCCATCTCATACCCCATGGCTTCCAGCTCCAGTTCCCTACCTCCCAGTTCGGACACAACCAGACCATCGGTACTGACTGGCTATCCACCGGCATACCCAGCAATTCTCCAACCGGGCACTGAGATCCACCCTGGTCGCGATGCGCCGGCACCAGCAGGACCTCACATCGACACTCCCTGAACTTCAGGCCTCACTAACCCAGACCTGCAACGGACCCCAATTTTATTTCATCCGCCGGAAGATCCATCTCTTCAATCAAAAATTCATGGCCTACCTCAACTCCACCAAGGACCTTAAATTATCCCGCTTCCAGGCCGCTACTGACGTCCCGCGACTCGACCACCAGCAGGCTCCAGGCCCCAACTTTGGCCTGCATCGCCTGCCCGAGTCCCGTGACGCCACGATACTCACCAGGACGCCGCCTTCACCGACCTCCACGTCGATGCCGCCGCCGACCCTCACCTGCCTACCGATGACAACCAGCCTCGCCGCTTCTAAGGAAACTTGGACCCCCTCCCCGTTGCTGATTCCTCCGACCCTCGCTGCCCCCCGGGACTGCCTAGCCTCATCGCCGCTCCGGGCCTAACCGACATCGCCACCGCACTGGGCCGTTCCAGCATCGTCGCCGGTCCGGGCCCACTGAACATCACCACCGCACTGGGCCCGCCTAACATCGCGGCCGGACCCGACATACCCGGCATCGTCGCTGGACCGGAGCTCCCCCAACATGCCACCGCAACGCACCCGACTCATTTCGCCGCCCACCGCTATGGCTGACCCGCGCCGCCCCGCCAACTATCCACCCACCGGGACCTCCCACGCATCGCCCGTGGGCCCCGACTCAATTGCCACGGGACTCCGACCATCGGGCGTGCTGACCCGCGCCACTGGACTCCGACCATTGGGTCCAGTGACCCGCACCACTGGACTCCGACCACTCCACCCCCCTCCAGCAACCCGCAACTGTTGCCTTACCTGGAGCCTGGATTCTGCACTGGGCCTGAAGCCTCCACGCTGCTCACTCCCTCTCTCCTGGGCTTAACTCCACTGGGTCCTAGTGCCCGTCTGCTCAGCCTTGCTAACCTCAGTGGCTGTTCCACTGCCTCTCCCCCATCCCCCTCCTACTATGTCACCCCCGCCCTTCTCCACCCACGTTACAGCCCTCTCCCCTCCTCCCCCCCTGACCGCCCTCCACCCCTCGAACACCCACAAACCCCCCCCCCCCCCCCCCCTTCCCCTCTTCACATCGCCCCGTCCCCAGTCCACCCACCTGCCTTCCTCTGGCCCCAACTCGCATCCCTGCCGGGTGTTCACCATCCCCCCCGACCTCCCCCTCTCCCACACCGAACAGTCTGTCCTCAGCAGAGGTCTTATCTTTGTCGCCCTCCATCCCCCATCTCAATGAGTTCCGCTCCCACCATGACTTGGAGCACTTCTACCGTCGCCTCCGCCTCACAGCGCACTTCCATGGGAAGGAGTCCTCGCTCCCCAATGATGACCCCTTTTCCCATCTCCAACGCACCCCCTCCTCATGGAACCCCCCTCGTAACATCCCGGCTCTGGAACTCTTTATCCAGAACTGCCGCCGCAACGTCAACTGCCTCAACTTCCCCACTCCCATCTCACTCCAATCTTTCCCCCCCTGAACGCACTGCCATTGAATCACTCCGCAAAAACCCAGATTGGGTTATCAAACCAGCCGACAAGGGAGGTGCCGTGGTAGTCTGGCGCGTCGACCTCTACAAAGCTGAGGCCACGCGCCAACTCTCGGACACCTCCTCCTACTTACCCCCTGGACCATGACCCCACTGACGAGCACCAGGCCACCATATCTAGCACCATCACCGACTTCATTCCCACGCCCTGCCCGACCAAGCTTCCAACCTCATTGTTCCCGAGCCCCGCACGGCCCATTTTTACCTTCTCCCCAAAATCCACAAACCCGGCTCTCCTGGCAGACCCATTGTCTCTGCTTGTTCGTGCCCCATCAAACTCATCTCCACATACCTTGACTCCATACTATCCCCCTTGGTCAAATCCCTTCCTACCTATGTTCTAGACACCTCAGATGCTCTCCGCCGCCTCTGCTGATTCCACTCTCTATGCCCTCACCCCCTCATGCTCACCATGGACGTCCAGTCACTCTACACCTCCATCCCCCACCAGGATGGCCTCAAAGCCCTCCGGTTCTTCCTCGACCAGAGGAGCAACCTATACCCAGCCACTGACACTCTCCTCCGCCTAGCGGAGTTGGTCCTCACCCTCAACAACTTTACGTTTGACTCCTCCCATTTCCTCCAAACACAAGGCGTAACTATGGGCACACGCATGGGCCCCAGCTACGCCTGCCTCTTTGTCAGGTACGTTGAACAATCCTTGTTCAATACGTACCAGGGCCCCATCCCCGACCTCTACCTCCGTTACATGGACGACTGCTTTGGGGCCACCTCCTGCACCCACACACAACTGACTGACTTCATCCACTTCACCACCAACTTCCATCCGGCACTCCAATACACCTGGACCATTTCCGACACTTCCCTACCATTCCTTGACTTCACCATCTCCATTGCAGGGGACAGACTTCTGACCGACATACACTACAAACCCACTGACTTACATGTGCTATCTGGACTACACATCTTCCCACCCTGCCCCCTGTAAAGACTCCATCCTCTACTCCCAATTCCTCCGCCTATGCCGCATCTGTTCCCAGGATGAGACATTCCACACCAGGGCATCAGAAATGTCCTCGTTCTTCAGGGAACGGGGGTTCCCCTCCTCCACCATAGATGAGGCTCGCACCATGGTCTCTTCCATACCCCGCAACACTGCTCTCTCTCCCCATCCCCGCACTCGCAACAAGGGCAGAGTCCCCCAAGTCTTCACCTTTCACCCCACCAGCCGCAAATACAACAAATAATCATCCGCCATTTCCGCCACCTCCAACGTGACCCCACCACCCGCCACATCTTCCCATCTCCCCTCCCATGGCTTCCTTCCACAAAGACCGCTCCCTCCGCAACTCCCTTGTCAAATCTTCCCTTCCCTCCCGTACCACCACCTCCCCGGGCACTTTCCGTTGCAACCACAAGAAATGCAACACCTGTCCCTTCACCTCCCCCCTCGACTCCATTCAAGGACCCAAGCTCATTCCAGGTGCGACAAAGGTTCACCTGTATCTCCTCCAACCTCATCTACTGTATCCGCTGCTCTAGGTGTCAGCTGATTTACATCGGTTAGACCAAGCGGAGGTTGGGCGATCGTTTCGCCGAACACCTCCGCTCAGTCCACAATAACCTACCTGAACTCCCAGTGGCTCGGCACTTCAACTCCCCCTCCCATTCCCAATCCGACCTCTCTGTCCTGGGTCTCCTCCATTGCCAGAGTGAGCAACACCGGAAATTGGAGGAACAGCACCTCATATTCCGCCTGGGTTGCTTGTGTCCGGTTGGCATGAACATTGAATTCTCCCTATTTTGCTAGCCCTTGCGGTCTCCTCCCCTTCCTTAACCCTCGAGCTATCTTCTCCCATCTCCCTCGGGCTCCTCCTCCCTTTTTCCTTCCTTCTCCCCCCACCCCCCCATCAGTCTGAAGAAGGGTGTCGGCCCGAAACATCACCTATTTCCTTCGCTCCATAGATGCTGCTGCACCCGCTGAGTTTCTCCAGCATTTTATATACCTTCGATCTTCCAGCATCTGCAGTTCCTTCCTGAACAAACTATAATTACTACATGAGTTATGTTGAACTTGTGAAAGATTTGGGAATTTTTAATAATGCTCAGAATCACGTACCATTTCCGAACTGATTGACATTTCAATAATCAGACATGTATACTGGTCAAAACTCTGCAATAGTCCAGGAATTTATCAGGCCTATCCCACACTGTCGAGGAGAGACAGAAAATCTATTTGATTGAAACGGGATGGGAGTGTGTGTGTGTGTGTGCATGTTTATACGAGTGGTATAAATATTGGCATGAACACTGGTAAAGAATCTCATTGCACTTTCTTCAAAGCAGTTGCCTCGGGATCTTTAATCTCTAACTAAGAGAACAATCTTCACTTTCGGATCCCTTTTGCCAGTATCCCCTCTGCACTGCCCTGGAGCATCAGCTCAGGTCAAAATAGATACAGAATTGGAACCAAGAAGGAGGAAAATGCTTGCTGTTGAAGAAATATTTTTCTTTCAACAATAAAGCAAATTTGCAAAAATTATATACTGGTTAACTTCCTTATGTATAACAGACTGTAATGATGATAGTTACTTCAGAAACAGTAATCAACTGGTCAATTTATGATTATCATGTGTTATTACCACAGCAACCTTTAATAGTTATTATACAATGTGCAGATTTGGCATATCTTTTCCCATTTGTTTAAACAGCTGTTCCTTTGCATTCATTTCCCTCTTGTCAACTTTGTTCCATTTCAGAAACATATAAAATATTTCATTTTCATATTCTTCCTCCCTTTGTATCTATGAGCAGCACCTGAAAATCATTGAATAGCACCACTTTTGTGAGGCTCAATGTGTTTAGATAACTAAGCACATGTGAAGAAGGAAATACATTGTGCATTTTGCTGATCTCACCTGAGAAATTTATCATTTAGCGAACAGTCTGATATCGATATATAGGTAACAAAATTAACTTACCTTTGTGTACCATTGAGCATAGAACAATACAGCACAAGAACAGGCTGTTTGGCCCACAGTTTCTGTGCAGAACATGATGCCAAGACTATCTCTTACCTACCTGCACATAATCCATATCGGTCTATTACCTGCATATCTATCTGCCTATCTAAAAGCCTCTTAAATACACCAGCATATCGGCATCAATGTGGCAGTGCATTCCAGACACTCGCCTACCTCTGTGTAACCAGAGGACATAGGTTTAAGGTGAGAGGGGAAATATTTTAAATGAACTTAAGGGCAACGTTTTGGGGAGATGGAACGAGCTGTCAGAGAAGTAAGTTGAGGCAGGTACTATAACATTTAAAATACATTTGGATGGGAAACATTTAGAGAGTCTTGGGCCAGGTGGGACTAGCATAAATAGGGCATCTTGGTTGGCATGGACACGTCGGGCCATGGAGCCTGTTTGCACGCTGTATGACTCCATGACTCTAAGGATAGGAAGAGTGATTTTCATATCACTGATGTAAAGCCAGTTGCTCTACCCGTGAATATCAAATTAGAAAACAAGTAAAAGCAGCAAAACGACAAAGAGTGCAACTAAAAGATGAGTAGTTTATTTACTTTTAAAATGTATTCATTTATTTATGTTTATTTATTAATGGATAAACCCAACAGTGACAATGTTTTTGTATTCATGGCTTCAATGCTTCAGGAAGTTGTTTTAATTATACTTTCTCACGTTTGAAATGAAGGTTGTCTGGTTAAGAGCCCAGCCTGCATTCACCCAGTCCCACGTGTGTTTGAGAAGCAAACTGGCAGTCCTATACTGGTGCTACAGCAGGTTTAAACCTACATTACTCTGTCTGGTCATGCATGTGCTTCAAGGATAAAGTGAATTTGTGATTGGAGCCTAGTGATGCAGGCAAGATACTAAACAAGTTATTTGCATCTAGGAGCAGGTCAAGGGCAGTGAGCCTAGTGTAGAGAACACTCTTATGCAAGAGCAGTTTGAGCTTAAGAAGGAGGAATTGTTGGGGCTCTTGAAGTGCATTAAGGTGAATAATCCACAGGACGATGGGATTTATCCTTGGTGTGAGAGAGAGGGAAGAAAGGTTATTGCGGGAGCCTTAATGAAGATATTTGTGTCTTCTCTAGTCATAGGCAAGGTCCTGGAGGACTGGATAGTACCCTGTGTTATTCCTTGTTTTATGAAGGAGAGTTGAGAGTATCCAGGGAATTTTAGGCTGGTGAGCTGCACTGCGGTGGTAGGGAAGCTATTAGAGAGGATTCTTCAGGATAGCATTTACTCCGATTTGGCAGAGAATGGGTTAATTAAGGACTGTCGGCGTGGCTTTTGTACATGGCAGGTCTTGTCTCACTAACTTATAAGCAGTATATAGATCAGCTATAGAAATAGGTGAAGAAATGGCAGATGGAATTTAATCCAAGCAAGTGTGAGGAGTTGCACTTTGGAGATCAAATGTAAGGGGATAATATACAATTAATGGCATGACCCATAACAGCATTGATGTACAGTGGGATCTTGAAGTCCAGGTTAAATAACTACCTGAAAGTGGCAACACAAGTAAATAGAATGGTAAAGAAGGAAAATGGTATGCTTGCTTTCATCGGTCCTCTGAATGAGTATAAGAGTCAGGAAGTCACAATTTTATTGAATTTTGGTTCGGGTTGCATTTGGAGTATTGTGTGCACTTCTGGTTGCCCCATTACAGGAAGGATTGGAGGCTTTGGAAAGGGTGCAGAGGAGGTTTTCCAGAATGATGCCAGGATTGGGGGTATTAGATACAGGGTACAGGTTGGACATACTTGGATTATTTTCTCTGGAATGCTGGAGGTTATGGGGAGACCTAATAGAAGTATTTAAAGTTATGAGAGGCTCTATGAGAAGTTATAGTTAGGGTTGACGGTCAAAACCTAATTCCCAGGATGAAAAAAAAACAAGTACCAGAAGATATTGCTTTAAAGGGTGAGGGGAAAAGTTTAAAAGAGATTGGTGGGACAAGTTTTTAACAGAGGGTAATAAGTGCCTGGTACGCACTGCCTTTATTGGTGATTGAGGTAGATCTTCTTATCAAGTCCATACACAAGATTAGAAGTTGTTCACCCAGAGCTGAACACATTCCTCGGCATCTGCATACTATGGTGCCTGTCTTGTCGTGGTGGTGGAAAGATTGGTGAAAACAGGGCCGCGATGTGAACGCTCTTTCCTTGACCCCCTTGAGGTACATGTGATAGCGGCATTTAAGAGACTTGGATAGGCCTATGGATATGCAGGGAATGGAGGGATATGGATTATGTGCAGGTAGATAAGGAATGGTCTTGGCATCATGTGCAGTATGGACCTTGCAGGCTGAGGGGAATGTTCAATGTATGAATGGGGTTAAGGTTTTGCTTTCACAGGGCAAGAGTGGTTGGATCCCAGCAAAATGGGATTGTTCTGGCAGACCCCTGTTAAACCGATTGCCAATGTGCATATGAATGGCAATTTGTTCTTGAACATATTCTCCAATTGGATTTACTAATCAATGCAGATTCTCAATGTTCTTCAACATCTCCCCAGGAACCGAGGCAGCTTCATTATAGACAAATACACGTCTCTCTTCACTTTCAGCATAACTATCGTAGTCCATCTTTTGGGCAGAATACAGATCATTTGATCCTCAGCTATCAGTTTGTACAGTTCTTTATTTTTAGAAGTTGCCTTTATTCTAGTTTGGTCTTCTTAGGGATGATTAATTGACTTTACTTCTGACAGAAGCATTCACTTCCTATCCTTCAGTTACTTTTTCTGCAGAAACAGCAACAAACAACAGAATAATCATCAAGACTCCTCGTGTCACATAGCACTTTCTGTAGCCAAAGTAAAGACTCCCATTAACACAACGGATTAATCCAGAAATTGGAATTATACCCAGAAAAGTCTGTACGCATCTACACCACAAATGATTTTCACTGTTACCTGATTTGGCATTGGTGAGGCCAATTTTGGAGTATGGTGTACAATTTTGGTCGCCTAATTATAGGAAGGATGTCAACAAAATAGAGAGAGAGTACAGAGGAGATTTACTAGAATGTTGCCTGGGTTTCAACAACAAAGTTACAGAGAAAGGTTGAACAAGTTAGGGCTTTATTCTTTGGAACGCAGAAGGTTAAGGGGGGACTTGATAGAGGTCTTTAAAATGATGAGAGGGATAGACAGAGTTGACGTGGATAAGCTTTTCCCACTGAGAGTAGGGAAGATGCAAACAAGGGGACATGACTTGAGAATTAAGGGACAGAAGTTTAGGGGTAACATGAGGGGGAACTTCTTTACTCAGAGAGTGGTGGCTGTGTGGAATGAGCTTCCAGTGAAGGTGGTGGAGGCAGGTTCGTTTTTATAATTTAAAAATAAATTGGATAGTTATATGGACGGGAAAGGTATGGAGGGTTATGGTCTGAATGCAGGTGTATGGGACTAGGGGAGAATACGTGTTCAGCACGGACTAGAAGGGTCGAGATGGCCTGTTTCCATGCTGTAATTGTTATATGGTTATTTGTATAGGTTTTGAATTCCAAGTTCCAATTATTATTTGCAGGCATTTCACTGAAATTGAAGGCTTTTTAGGATTATTGAACACACCACAAGGATGAAAATGTATATATGTTCTACCTGACATTGCAATGTTCTACAAGATACTTCTGTCATCCTATTTCAATGTGTTGGGTTTATTGTGAAATGCACAAGTACGGTGAGATAAAGGTACAATGATAATCATGCTTGCAGTTGCATCACAGGCACAGACTGTGACTTCCTGACTCTTATACTCATTCAGAGGACCGATGAAAGCAAGCATACCATTTTCCTTCTTTACCACTCTATTTACTTGTGTTGCCAACACACAATAGCAGAAGTTATACATGATGTATACAAAAATTCTGCATCAGCAAATAGAGAAGAGACTGCAAATAAACAATACATTAATGCAAAACGGAATTGGAAAATCAACAAGTTCATCGTAGTCCGTAATATTCGCTGTTGAGGTAGGATTAGGATGTGTGAGTCCGTTCAAGAACCTGATAGTTATAGGAAAGTAGATGATCTTGAACCTGCTGTGCAATTTCATGCTTTGGTGTCTCCTGCCAGGTGGTGGCAGCGAGAAGAAGGCCTTATCCGGATGGTGGGGATCCTCCATGATATATGCTGCCTTCATGAGGCTGCCTTCAGACTGCCTTCTTGAAGCCTCACCTCGTATAGATGCTTTCAATGGTGGGGAAAGCTGTGCTCATGATGAACTTGGCTGAGTCCACCACTCGTCAGCCTCTTGCATTTCCGTGCATTGAAATTACCATACTGTAATTTCCGTACCACTATGATGCAACAATAGATACTTTCTCCAGTGCATCTGTAGAAATTAGTTGGAGTATATAATGAGTTGGTGAATCTCTTTAAATTTCCAAGGGAGTAGAGGTGTTGGCACGCCACCTTCATGATTGCATCTGCGTGCTAGACCCAGGACAGGTCATCACCCAGTAATTTCAAGATTTACAATCTATTTCCTTTTTGCTCTACTTCATGCAGTGGCGTGACATTTGGATATGCATGACCAGAGCTTCATTGTTACTTGAGCCTTTCTGGGTTGTATTTATAACTGGTGCTCCCACCTCATTATTGGGATTGTAGGGTCCAGCTGGCACCAACTGCACTGCTCACTGCTTTCAAATTTATTGCTGGGTTCTGATTTCAGGAATGACATGTCCCAGCTGAAGTTAATTAAAGTTAATTAATTAAAGTTAATTAAAGTGAACTGATGACACCTTGTGCCTTTTAAAGGAGCTGCACTGCTGGAAATCATTCCAAAGTTTCCTGGTGTGGGAATACAGAGGAAGCATCTCCATTTAAAGATATGGCTTTTGACTACTTGCTGCACATGACCTAGGGATCTTGTGCACCTAGGCATACAGAAAGCCGTACTGATATATCTTGGATATGATTGAGTGGTCACAAATGGGATTAGTCAGGAATGATATCCACTGTCAGTCTGAAGGAGGATTTCGGCCCGAAACCTTGCCTATTTCCTTCGCTCCATAGATGCTGCTGCACCCGTTGGGTTTCTCCAGCATTTTTGTCTACCTTCGATTTTCCAGCATCTGCAGTTCCTTCTTAAACAATGAGATCCACTGGGCAGGACCTAGATGTAGTGCCAAAAATTCAATAAACAAATAAATCTAAACAAATTCTTAAAATCTTAAACCTCCCAAATCTTAACATGTGGACAGCAAGGTGGTGCAGCAGTAGAGTTGTTGCCTTACAGCGCTTGCTGCACCGGAGACCCGGTTGTGATCCCGACTATGGGTGTTTATATGTTCTCCCCGTGACCGCATGGATTTTCTACAAGATCTTCAGTTTCCTCCCACACTCCAAAGACGTACAAGTTTGTAGGCTTGGTATAAGTGTTAATTGTCCCTGGTGTGTGTAGGATAGTGTTGATATGCGGGGATCGCTGGTCGGTGTGGACTCGGTGGGCCAAAGGTCCTGTTTCCGCACTGTATCTCTAAACTGAAGCTTAAAATCCCATCTCCCAACAAATGCATCATTAAACTGGCACAATGATCCACTCTGTACAATGTTCCCCACTCATCCAACAACAATCTCAATCATTCATGCCTTATTGCTGTCACTTATTCACCCCACTACGGATTTGTACATGTTCCACTGTTGCAATGTTGGTTCCCACTTCTCACAACTTAGACAGTCACCTATGCATTTCAGTGCATAAAACATCCTGATGCAACACAGCAAAATGCACTCGCAAACACACCTGTGTTGTAGATGGTCCCAGTACATCACACAAACCAGCCCCCCTCCCCCCATTGGCTCAAAACTTCACAATGCTTTGGGAAAGCAGCCAACATAATCAAAGACCACTCATACCTCTCCAGTCATTCTCTCCTCTATCATGAGGCAGATGGTACAGAATTTTGAAAGCACGTACCACCAGATTCAAGGACGGATTCTTCCCCACTTTTATTAGACTCTTGAACAGACCATTTACAAGCAAAGTGGTGTATTCCCCTTCCAATACACCACATTGTGGCTTTTGCACATTTTGTCAACCTGCTCTTTCTCTGTAGCTGTAACAGTACATTCTCCACTCAATGTCATTTCAATTTGCAGTACCTGTTGTACTCGTGTTTGATATTTGATTTTAATCATGTATCGATTCCATTTTTAAATCAAGATGGCATGTAAAGCAGTGTTTCACTATATCTTGGTGAATGTGACAATAATCCAATACCCTACCATGCCCCTATCTGTTGATGGGCAATGTGGCCCACAGCCACTGACAGTGACAGCAGACTCGCAGAACCAGGTGCTGACCACCATTGGAGTAGCTTTCACAGAGTCCATGGCCATCTGAAAAGCAGAAATCTGAGGATGATGGTGTGCTCATATTTAATCCACGTTTGTCACTTCCTTCTTCGCCCACCATTCTCTGCTTTACGGAAGTTGCTGCATGTTGTCTTTGGAACTTTCAGCGGCTTCCTCCATCTCAGCTGTGCAACCTTCCACCTGGTTGGTCACAACTACTGAGTCATCACAGTACAAAGACAAAGAGCGAGGTCAAAAGCCCTGCAAAAAGAATGATTAATTTTGTTTGCATCATTATTAACAATCACTTTCAATAGCACAGGCAGAAGGATTCCTTCTGCTGCCAATTTCAGATTTCCTCAGTGTGGTTAACACACTGGGTTCGCTGGATGAAAATGGCCTTCTTTGGCAGGTCGAGCATCAAATCATCGTCGTGGGAGTATTAACCTCGCCAGCTGTCAAACCTGAACCTTTCTGGTGTCTGCATATGACACAAACAGCATCAGGCTGCTTAATCTGCCAATTAGCATTAGTTGCGCAAACAACACAACTTGGAGCAAATCTGCATTTGTTGCCCCAGAAAATCAATGCTGCTGGATCCAAAATTGCAGTCATTTTATCAGCATTTACTGACTGGGATAGATGGTGCAGTGGGAACGTCCAGGCCACAAGAACCAAGCAACGACTGATGTTCTGTGAAATTCGCTGCTGATTGAAAATTAACTTCAAATAAACTCGTGCTTGTTCAGCCAGTAGTTGGTAATCCTCTTTCTCCAGTTCATATATCCCAATCTCAGGGATGGTTATCCTATCCACACAACCAATATCAGGCTCTTTTTCTATCATGCTCCAAATTTAAAATCATTGGTGAAACCTCAGGTGGAGCACTGCTTACATTTCTGGTCACCATTCTACAGGGAAGCATGGGATAATACGGTCAAGGGTTCAGAGGATATTGACCAGGAAGTTGTTTGGATTAGAGCATTTCTATAATGAGGAGTGGCTGGAGAGGTGAGTGCTCTTTTCCCTGGAGTAGAGGAGGCTGAGAGAACATAATTGAGGTTAATCAAATTATGAAGAATATAGACTCATTTACTAGAATGTTGCAGAAACTGGGTTTCAGCAACTAAGTTACAGAGAAAGGTTGAACAAGTTAGGGCTTTATTCTTTGGAGCGCAGAAGGTTAAGGGGGGGACTTGATAGAGGTTTTTAAAATGATGAGTGGGATAGACAGAGCTGACGTGGAAAAGCGTTTCCCACTGAGAGTAGGGAAGATTCAAACAAGGGGACATGACTTGAGAATTAAGGGACTGTAGTTTAGGGGTAACATGAGGGGGAACTTCTTTACTCAGAGAGTGGTAGCTGTGTGGAATGAGCTTCCAGTGAAGGTGGTGGAGGCAGGTTTGTTTTTAAATAAATTGGATAGTTATATGGATGGGAAGGGAATGGAGGGTTATGGTCTGAGCGCAGGTATATGGGACTAGGGGAGATTATGTGTTCGGCACGGACTAGAAGGGTCGAGATGGCCTGTTTCTGTGCTGTAATTGTTATAAGGTTATATGGTTATATGGTTATAGACATGGTAGATTGCAGGAAACCTTTCCCAAAAACAGAGATGGCCAAAATTAGAGGGCATAGATTTAGGATAAGTGGTACGATATTTTATAGTGGATTTGTGGAGGACTTTTTTTAACACAGGGAGAAGTGAGTACATGGTACACAATGCTTGAGAGAGTGGTGGAGACAGAGACATTGATAGGATTGAAGAGGTGTCCATAGGTTCTCACATCACCTAAGCATACAAAGGTTTGTGTCAGATGCTGAAAGATGGAAATAATATGGACTGGGCAGTGTTTATGTGCTGGGCCAAATTGCCTGTTGGCATATTTCCATTCTGTATGACTCCAATTAACAAATACTTTTAACAGCATAATGGGGAGGAATCGGATCAAAGCAGTTATAAGGAGGTCACTCATTTTGGTCATTTTGGAGAGATAAAAATTGTTCATGATGTCAGGATTTTGTCCTTGGTGAAATAGTGCCTATTTCAGAGATCTTGTACCTGAGAGCGCCTAATAGGACTTTGATTTGGACCATACAGTATCCCTGCAGTCCTGCACTGGAGTGTCAGAATAAATTTAAAATTTAAAGAGTATCTCAAACCTCTTGCTTTGGCCTGCTAGGATTGTCCAAGGAACAATAACCTTCTCTGGAAAATTGAGTGGGTACAAGGAAGGGCAATGGTGAAAAAGAGACAAAGGAAGCGTTATTTTCAGAGGATAACAGGGGAAAGTGGCTCGCCACAATCTAAGCACTAATTTTGGGAAGTCTCTTTGAGCGAACTGATGTGAGGTAAGATTGCTTTCTGAAGGAACAGTGATACATTTTGTAAACTCATTTTACTTTCCACTTGTTGTAAATTGACCACCTTGACATTCTATAGAAATATGAAATTTGAGATCAATGCTTGAGCAAGTTACCAATAAAAATCCCCTAAAATAAAGAAGGAATGACTGCAGATTCTGTCTGCACTGATATTCAGTCTCCAGCTGTTTTTTTTTGTGTGTGCAAACCAATGAATTATTTTCTCTCTCCTGTAGTTCAGGATCGAGTTCAAAGAAGAGCTTCAAAATAAATTGCCTACATTTTCCCGCCAGCTGTTTGCTCTGTTTGCTCTCAGGCTAAGTGTAACGCCTTTTGTGGCACTGCCATTGTCATTAAAAGCGTATGCTTCCAAGCTGGCTGATCCTCAGTGGTGAGTCCCATAACTGTGGAAGGGCCTTGCATGGCATAATCCAATCACATTGGGAAAAAAACAGAACTAACCCTCCCCTCAAACACTGGGATTTTTTTTTTTAAATTGCAGATGCTGCAAATCTGAAATAAAACATCTAAATTTTGGATAAACCCAGGGGGTCAGGCTACATCTTTAGGTCCCACTTGGGTGACCTAATTGGCGAGTTTAGGAGAGTTTGGGAGAGTTTGGAAAAAATGTCATGTAATCATGTAGAAGACCTCCTTCGACTATGTTGAAGACTAACTACAACTAACTTCAGGAAAACTGGACACCGAATAGTGGAGAGTGAAGACGACTTCCTTCGACCTCCCTTCGACTATGATGAAGACTATCTATGACTACCTTCGACTACCCTCGATTACCTACGACTAACATGTGACCTACCACGACCTCCTACGAGTAAAAAAAGTCCCCATTTTTTTACATAGCGACCATTTTTTACTCGCGGGCATTTTGCAACACGTTGAAAAATATGCCGCGACCTAGCTGAGGCCTCGAGAATGAAGGAGAGTTACAAAGACCTCCTACAACTTCGTGTCGACCATGCTGCGAGTATGAGTCGAGGGCAAACTCACCAGAACTCATGGATTAGGTTGCCCAAGTGGAACAGCCCCATTAGAAAAAGAAATTCAGCGTTTCTGGTTGAAAATCCTTCAGCACAGCCATCTGAGTTTTTTCCTTGTGTTTTGCTTTTAATACCTGAAAAGTAAATTGGCACCTGGTCAAACCAGGCATCACACTCCCAACAACCTTGTTTAATCGGCTGTTAAACCTGTTAGAAATGCTGATCTTTTTAGATTGAATATAAAACAGCACTTTTTAAAGTAATGAAAAATATTTAACGAAAGTCAATTTAAACAGCTATCAATTTCCAAGCACCTATTTTGCCTTCTTGCAATTGTTACTCTCCATTCGGGGAGTCATGTTTTAGGATTATTTATGAAATCCCCTGGTGAAAATGCCACTCAATTCAGTATTCACATGGAAATTTGGGACAGTGGTATTTAGTGGAGAAAATAAAACCAGCATGAAATCGCTTGGGCTCATTTGAACGTAATTTGCAGTTGAAATTGCCGCGTCATTGCACTTTGTTTGGCAGGAATAGTGGAGCTCTGTGTGGCCCAGTGTGTTGTGGAAACAACATATCACAGAGGTGGTGGTAGCTGTACTCTGCTGGGTCAACACTTACAATTTCTTTCTCATTGGAGCACAGTGGGATGTTTCACATCTCAGTGTGATTCAGCTTTACTTAAAGTGCAGCAGTTACCTAATGATATGAATCCCAGCCCTTTCATTAGGCAATGGTCTTTGAGAACAGAAATAATCTTTGCTCAGGAGATGGCCTACAACTATCAGCTGCTACATTTGGATCATTAGCTGCTTACCCAGTCAGCACAATGCTTAACCTCATGGCAGTCACCAGTGTCTTGTTTAGTCAGAAACTAAAATGTCCGAAAGGATGGATAGCCACTGCTTTTACTACTTGACTTCAATCCTTCTACTTTTTGCAACTGTTTTCATTGAATTTTTTTATTGATTTTTTTTTATCCTAGTCGACAATGTCACCAGCTCTTTGCTTAAAATGTTCCAGAAAATCTCCCTGCTCGTCTAAGATCAGGTGTAACTGTTCATATTTTATCCCATTGGCCAAATTTTTGATCAACAGTGCTCTTCTGGACAGGAGCATGTGCTGTATATTGCACAGAGTGCACTGCATAAATTCTGGAAAATGTAAAAAAATAATCCGTAGGTGTTGGAAAGACAAAAGGGTCTTCAACCTGAAACAATGGCAATGTTTCTTTCCGACGGATGCTGCCTGACTTGCTGGATATTCCTAGGATTTTTCTATTTGTATTATTAAATTCAAGGAAATTGTTACCAATGTGGTATTCACTGACTCGGTCTTCTTGTATTGAGTACAAAGGTTGGGACATCATAATGCAGTTGGATAAATCATTGATGAGCCCAAACTTTGAGTACTTTTGCAGATCTGGTCGCTCAGCTATAGCAAGGATGTCATTAAGTTAGACAAATTACAGAAGAGATTCACCAGAATGCAACTTGGACGTTTGGGCTTGCGTTTTAGGGAGAGGCTGGATAATTTGGCGTAGCGTCTCACCTGTTGCAGCGGTCTGTCTTTTTTTTTATTTTTTGTCTAGTTAAATGTAGTGTTGGTGTTTTTTAATACTGGTTTTAAATGTGTATATGCGGGGGGGGAGGGGGAAACTGTTTAAAATCTCTTCCCTGTCCGGGACCCCCGACCTTTTCCATGTCGGGTCTCCGTTGTCGTTGGGGCCTAGCACTGTGGAGCGGCCTCCAACCTGAACGACCCGGGGGCTCGGGAGACTGCGGAGCTGCGGACTATTCACCATCGTGGGGCTGGCCGGCCTCGGAGCGTGGGGAGCAGTGGTGACTCGCTGCTGCGACTCGACTCCTGGGGCTCGGAGGCTCCAGCAATGCAGCCGCAGGTCCGGTGGACTGGGACATCGGGAGCTCGCGGGTCCGGGTGGAGAGACCGGTTCCCGGAGCTCCTGCAACGTGACTTCTCCAACCCGTGTCGCGGGGTTGGAACAACCCAGAGCGGGGATGTACATCACCCGGCGCGGCTTCATGGCCGTGGGACATTACAGCGCCCGCCGGGGGCTCCAACTTTGTGACATTTAGACCGGGAACACTGTGACTTTTAGACCAGGAGCCGGGCCGTAAATCGCCTGGAACAGGCTAAAATGGCCGTGGGACTTATCATCGCCCGCCTGGGGCTTGGACATCGGGAGAGAAATGGAGGACAGGGGAGAGAAAAGAGAGAAAAGACTTTGCCTTGCATCACAGTGGGTTCACTGTGATGGATGTTTGTGTGAATTAAATTGTGTGTATGTCTGTAGGAAATTGTCTTTGTTTGTACGGAATTTCGTTTGAGCCTCACTGAGGATCAAATCACAATAAATTGTATTGTATTATATTGCATTGTATAAGCTGGAACATTTTTCTTTAGAGCATTGAAGGCTAAGGGGTGACCTTATTGCAATATACAATAAATATGAGGGGCATTGATGAAGTGAACACTCAGACTTTTCCCAGGATGAAGAATTCTTAAACTAGAGGGCATATGCTCAAATGTGTTGCACTGATTGGGGTGGAATTCCGCTGCTGTAATCACTTCAGTTAGCTCCTCCATGTTAGCAGGCTTGATATCTACAATATTAAAACTTTTGTCTGTGATTTCTAAATGCCACAGGTTAATCCTAAAATCATCTGCTGATAAGTAAGTTTCATAGTCACTATTGACTGAAATAGAGTTTACACGAGAGGGCAGAGATGTAAGGTGGATTATAGGCTACTTTTCATTCAAACACTAGTATGTATAAACCAGAGAGTACGAAATAACCGGAAGCCAGAGGATTGGAAAACTTTCATAGGACAACAGAAGGAAACAAAACGGGCAATACGGGCTGAAAAGATAAAGTACGAAGGGAAGCTGGCCAGGAATATAAAGAATGACAGTAAAAGCTTCTTTAGATATGTTAAGGGAAAATAGTAGCAAAGTTAATTGTGGGTCCCTTGAAGGCAGATACAGGTGAAATTATTATGGGCAACAAAGAAATGGCAGAAGAGTTGAATAGATACTTCGGATCTGTCTTCACTAAGGAAGACACAAACAATCTCCCAGATGTACTGGAGGACAGAGGATCTCAGGGGGTAGAGGAACTGAAATAAATTTTCATTAGGCGAGAAATAGTATTGGGTAGGCTAATGGGACTGAAGAGTGAGAAATCCCCTGGGCCTGATGGTTTGCATCCCAGGGTTTTCAGGGAGGTGGCTCTAGAAATAGTGGATGCATTGGTGATCATTTTCCAATGTTCAATAGATTCTGGATCAGTTCCTGTGGATTGGAGGATAGCTAATGTTATCCCACTTTTCAAGAAAGGAGCAAGAGAGAAAACGGGGGATTTGGGGCATTTGGATAGCAGTAAAAGGATTAGTCCAAGTCAACATGGATTTATGAAAGGGAAATCATGCTTGAATAATCTTCTGGATTTTGTTGAGGATGTGACAAGTAAAATGGATGAAGGGGTGCCAGTGGATGTAGTGTATCTAGACTTTCAGAAAGCCTTTGATATGGTCCCGCACAGGAGACTGGTGACTAAAATTAGAGCACATGGTAGGGTGTGGACATGGATAGAAAATTGTTTGGCAGACCGGAAGCAAAGAGTAGCAGTGAACGGGTCCTTTTCAGAATGACAGGCAGTGGCGAGTGGAGTGCCAAAAGGCTCGGTGTTGGGGCCGCAACTGTTTACCATATATATTAATGATTTGGAAGAGGGAATTAGGTGCAACACTAGCAATTTTGCGGATGACAAAGCTGGGTGGCAGTGTGAACTGCGAAGAGGATGTTAGGAGGTTGCAGGGTGACCTGGACAGGTTGACTGAGTGGGCAGATGCGTGGCAGATGCAGTACAATATAGATAAATGTGAGGTCATCCACTTTGGTGGCAAAAACAAGGGGGCAGATTATTATCTCAATGGGGTTAGGTTAGGTAAGGTGGAGGTGCAGTGAGACCTAGGCATCCTTGTACACCGGCCACTGAAAGTTGGCTTACAGGTACAGCAGGCAGCGAAGAAAGCTAACGGAATATTGGCCAGTATAGGAGTAAAGAGATTCTTCTGCAGTTTTATAGGGCTCTGATGAGACCACATCTGAAGTATTGTGTACAATTTTGGTCTCCTAATTTGAGGAAGGACATCCTTGTGATTGAGGCAGTTCAGCGTAGGTTCACGAGATTGATCCCTGGGATGGCGGAACTGTCATATGAGGAAAGATCGAAAAGACTAGGCTTGTATTCACTGGAGTTTAGAAGGATGAGGGGGAATTTATAGAAACTTATAAAAGGACTGGACAAGCTAGATGCAGGAAAAATGTTCCCAATTTTGGGCGAGTCCAGAACCAGGGGCCACAGTTAGAATAAAGGGGAGGTCATTTAAGACTGAGGTGAGAAACAACTTTTTCACCCAGAGAGTTGTGAATTTATGGAATTCCCTGCCACAGAGGGCAGTGGAGGCCAAGTCACTGGATGGATTTAAGAGAGAGTTAGATAGAGCTCTAGTGGCTAGTGGAATCAAGGGATATGGGGAGAAGGCAGGCATGGGTTATTGATAGGGGACGATCATCCATGATCACAATGAATGGTGGTGCTGGCTCGAAGGGCCGAATGGCCTCCTATTTTCTCCTCCTGCACCTATTTTCTATGTTTTCTATGTATCAGGAACCAGTTGCCAGAGGAAGCTTTAGAAGTGATTATAATTATGGCTTACAATAAACATTTGAATAATTGCATTGCTTGTAAAGATTTAGAGGGATACTAGACTAAGTGGGACCCATTGGGTCCCATGGGAGGGCTGGTACCCCAACGCAATACTCCACCCCTCCACCAATTCCAATATTGCTGGCCGGTGGGGGGGGGAGGGGGGGGGGGGGGGGGGCATTCTGCAGTGCTAGTATGGATGTTGTGGGCCGAAGAGACTGGTTTCTAGAGGGCTAGTGTGGACAGTGGGCTGAATGGATTCTTGGGCTGGCAGCTCAGTCACTCAGGCCTGTTTGCTGGCTGCTCAGTCACTTAGGCCTGGTGGGCTAGCAGCTTAGAAAATGCAAGAAATTCTGCCCAAAACAGGAGTGCGATTCTGTGAGAGAGAAGAGGGTGAAGGTGGAGAATCAATTTTAGACATTTTTTCATCTTTTTCTGCAGTTCATTGCAATGGAGGAAAGTATATCCTCTATTCTGTGCTTTTCATGGCCTGGCAAGGGCCTTTTGGGCCAAAATACTCCTCCTGGGCTAATATGGGCATTTTGAGCAAAAGGGACTGGCTTCTCGGCTAATAGGGGCCTTGTGGGCTGAAATTCGTGGTATCAGGCAGGTCCAACAACTCCATTTCATTTCCAATTGCATTGCAGTTCAAGCACAGGGCAGGCCAAATAGCTCATTGCATTTTAATTTCATTTCCATTGCCATTGCAGTTACAAGCATAGGGCAGGCTCAAGCCAAACAGCCCATTGCATTTTCACTTCATTTCCATTGCCATTGCAGTTTCAAGCACAGGGCAGACCAAACAACTCATTTCATTTTCATTAAGGGCTAACACATCATTTATTCAAGTACATTGCATATTCGCAGTGTTCTGTAGTTTCCCAGCTCAGACAGAGTCGTGACCTCTCCCTCTCCATCTTGAAGACAGACTGAGCCACGCCCACACTTTTGGGTTTTATAGTTCCTCCCCTTCCACCAGAAGGGGTGTGGCCTTTATGGTGGTGATTGACAGGAGAGAGCAAATCCCAAGATTTTGTAAACACCAAGTCTTTTATTTTTCATCGTTGGGAAAAATCCTTGAGGCCTGCGCAGCGGAGGAGGACTCTGAGTAAGATGGCCAAAAAATCACAGCCATATGTGGTAGCGTTTTTTCTAAAATCAAAGCACAGTGCAAACAGGAAGTGGTCAAGATGAGACTTTCAATTATGTAGATGGACCAAATATTGGAACATTGGATTAGCCCTGAAAGCCTCCCTTGTCGGCATCAACAAGGTGGGGTGAAGTTCTGCAGAGAAACCGTTGAAAATCTCAGGCAAACTGGAGTCCTGATAGAGCATGAAATAAGGTAATGCTAATAGTACCAATATAATTGCTAAACAGGGAATTTAAGATAATTGGTGAAGCTCATTGTGGGAAATGAGGAGAACATTTTATGTGGAAAATTGTGATAATTCAGAATTATAACATATTAGAATCTGGTTCAACATTTTTTTTAGAAGGAATTAGATAAATGATTGAAAAGAATGAATTATTAATTAGATTGTAGACAAAGAATGGTGGATTAGATAATCCGGATAAATTTGACCACAGGAAAATCAAAGGCAAAAGGCATGCCAAAGATGATCAAGAAATATCTGCACATTGGGAGAGATTTTTTTTATCATTAACTAGATAACAAACATTTAGAAACTAAAATTTGTGTTCAATATCATTCAGCAAAAGAAAGTTCCAATACACATTTTTTTTATAAATGACTGCCAAAATAGGTGTTTTAAAAGATCAAAGAATGAAACAGGATTGTATTTATGCATATATCTACTTGTGAGTTTGACAAAAGCATGTAATTTACAGAAACTAAGCAACAGACATCTTTTGTGATGAAATAGAATTAAAAAATATACTTGCCTCCTACATTTCATTAAGGCTGAACTAAAATAGATACAAGTGAAATGTCATTTCAATTCGGTGAGTATTTGTTCCAAGATATTAAAAATCGGCAATATTCACTAAGGGACTCTTTTATACCGTACCATTTGGAATAAGCTTTCATGTAATGTATTGCTACAGTAAATTTGCACAAAAGTCAGCAATGAGGAAACATTATTCTTTTCAGTCTAAAAACGTGGTAATGTTGTAGTGTACCAGATTACAAAGCTGCCATACACAGCTGGATATATTTCTCATCATCCTTTGCCCTTTGATATTGTACAAGATATCCAGTGTGTCATCGATGAACAAATGACAAAGAGCTGTGCCAATCAAGCCTGCTCATAAAATTATGGCTGATCTGATCCATGGGCTCAACTTCATTTTCCTGCCCAATTCTAAAACTATTAACTCTCCTATAGTCCAATATTCGGTCTGACAACGTTTAATATACTTTAATGACTCGGCATTCACACTACCCGCAGCAGAAAACTTAAAATATTCAGAATGCTTTTGGAGAAGAATTTTTTTCTTCATCACATTCCTAAATTGTTCACCATGTATTTTCCGACTACACGCCAAGTTTTTGATTCCTTCACCAGGAGAAACATCCTCGCAGTATCTGCCCAGATATGCTCAAATGGAATCTTGCATATTTCAATAAGATAACCTCTCATTTTTGTACCGGAAAAATAAATTGGGACCTTGTGCTTAATTGCTCTGTCCAGGTATTAATCCTGATTCCTAGCAGAGTGTTTGGTGATAGATAGAGTCAAGAGTCAAGTCAAGAGTCAAGAGTCAATTTAATTGTCATTTGGACCCCTGGAGGTCCAAACGAAATGCCGTTTCTGCAGCCATACATTACACACAAATAGACCCCAGACACAACATAATTACATTTAACATAAACATCCATCACATAGCTGTGATGGAAGGCCAAATAAACTTATATTCTTACTTTCTCTAGATAAAATATATTCTTACTTTCAATGGGAGTCTTCCAAACAAATATTGCATTCTACTAACCTAGGTTAGATACTTTTTTTCAGTTTTGAATAATTAAGTTATTTGCATTATAAATTATTAATTCATTGGCCCTTGGTGCATCTTCACAGATTTATTTTTCATGGTGATTTCTTACCTTTATCATGTCGTTCCCACTTACAAATATCTACTTCCAACTGTTATTGTTGGTCTGTCAGTATTAATATTATACTGTATATTTTTTGTGTACATTAAGAATATACTTTTGCGGCAATTACCTGTTTATCATGTTCATTACAAGATCATATATGAGGTTTGTCTCGTAGGTGACATTTCCAATTGACACTAATTAGTGATCAGGCAGGAATAGTTAAGGCGTTGGAAATCACACATATTTCCAGTGAACAGCCATCTTATTTTACTTCGGAGTCACGTGAGTGACTTCGTGAAGAAGCCCGCTCAGGGCGCAGGCGCGGCATTACGCCAGCAAGTGCAACAGCGGCGGCAGCTGGAGTCAGGCTCTCCAGCTGCACTTTAAAAGCGCACTTTCAGGTAAGTGAAGGGTGCGTTGGGAACGGAGCGAGTTGGAGTTGGTTTTGTTTTGGAAAACATGTCCCAACGTAAGAAACTCGCGACTAGAGCTGCCCGAGCTTTAACTCCGCCAGAGGAGTCTATTCCAGCGGGGCAGCAGCCAGCAGCACTACCGCTGGAACAGCGGTTTGAAATTCCTCAGACCGAGCCGGGCCCAGTCACGCCAGAGCCTGCACGGCGGCCTGGGAAAGCCACCCGTAAGACAAACCGGCCGGTCGATTCCGATTCGTCGGAGGAGGACGTGTCCACCCCGAAGCGGGGGAGAGACAGCCGCTTAAGCTGCATCCAGCAGCTGCTGGAGGGGATGGTTTACCGGGAGCAGCAGCGCTCTCGGTCAGACAGGACAGGCGCCCCCTCCATGGTGCTGAGTCCGGCACCCCCCTTTGCGACCTCGGACCAGGACTGGGAGGTCAGCATCGGTGACCAGGGGCAGGCTGGTCTGAATATGGGGCAGGCGGAAGGTACCGACAAAGAGCAGGGTGTGCAGGAAGAGCTGCTAGGGGTCGTAACTCGATTCGTTGCTACCCCACGGGTTGGAGCACCACTGCAGCCTAGAATGGCTGCCAGTATAAACCATCTCTCCAACAAGCCACTGCAGGAGAAGGTGCTCGCCCAAGTGCTGGACGAGCACATCGCCCCGGATAACTGTGAGGCCCTGAAGGTCAAGAGCCTCAACCCTCAGATATGGGGTAACGTGGGTGGACCTATTCGAACTCAGGAGGTCAAACTCCAGCGCGTACTTCGCCTCCTGACGGCGGCGATAACAGCATACGCACGGGGAGTCGAGACCACAGAAATGACAGCTCACCAACAGGATGTCTTGGCGCTCATGTGCACGACGAATTACGAGCTGAACAATCTCAGGAGAGATAACATTAGGCCGGCACTGAATCCTAAGTTTGCGGGATTGTGCAAAGCTCCCACTGTAGAGACCGACTCATTTCTTTTTGGGAAAGACTTAAATAAGCAACTGAAAGAAATGGAGGAGGCTTCAAAAACCTTTAGCCTCATGAGGGCAACACCGCCAGCACCTATACCGAAGCTCTTCATAACACCAAGGCGGCAGCACACCGCTGCATCCACCAGTCGGCATCCTCCATATGCGACTGGTCAAAGCTTGGGGCCGCACTATCCCCAGAAACCTTTTTTAGGTCAGGGCCTGCAGCGGACCCCCTGGAAAATGCGCCTCCCCCCAACATCGCCAGCTCGTCGACAGAGAACATCCAAAAAGAGAAAACCTCAACCCCGCCAATAACCATGGAGGTAGGTGGATCTGGTTCCTACCCGCATATTGTGAATAAGGGTGAATTACTAACAGGGGGAAGGTTACACTTATTTAAAGAAGCATGGGGGAGGATCACAGATGATAAATATATACTTAATAGTATTCAAGGTTATAAAATAGAGTTTATTTCGAATATACCACCAGTTCAACACATGCCTGAGAGGACATTTGTACTCTCCAACAAACAACAACTGGAGGGACAAGCTGAACTGGTGAGGCTTATAAACAAAGGGGTCATAGGAAAAACTATTCATGAGCCCTTGGAATTTGTTTCCAACATATTTACTAGATGTAAAAAGGATGGTGGATGTCGCATCATCATTGACTTGACATCCTTGAATGTATTTGTTAAGTATATACATTTCAAAATGGAAACATTTGCGACTGCTAGACAACTGATTTTCAAAGGATACTATATGGCCAGCATCGATCTCAAAGATGCTTACTATCTAGTACCGATACATAAAGATTATAGCAGATATCTTAAATTTATCTGGATGGGGGAGCTTTGGCAGTATAAAGCACTGCCTAATGGGCTTACTTCAGCTCCAAGACTATTCACTAAAATATTGAAGCCAGCCATGGCAACGTTAAGGAAACAAAACCATATAGTCATGGCATATTTGGACGACATCCTCATAGTTGGGAAAACTATGGAATTGGCTGTAGCAGCAGTATCAGCTACAAAACAGCTCCTAGAGACTCTAGGTTTTGTCTTACATCCAGATAAATCCAAGTTAAATCCATCCACAATTATGGACTATCTGGGGTTCACTATTAACTCAGTCCAAATGACGATTACCATGCCAAGGGAAAAAATGATTGCATTGACACAATCATGTAAAAACTTAAAAATAAAGAAAAGGCCAACTATTCGACAAGTGGCAGCAGTAATTGGCAAAATGGTAGCAGCATTTCCAGCTATCCAATTTGGACCTTTGCACTATCAAAATTTGCAAAGAGCAAAGATAACAGCATTAAAATGGCACAAAGGTCATTATGATCGGGTCATGACTATACCCCCTGAAGCAATAGCAGAGCTACAGTGGTGGATTCAATATATTTGGCACGGTTATAGTCCTATTGTTATTACTAATCCTACGTTAGTACTCCAAACCGATGCTAGTGCTCAAGGCTGGGGAGCAACTAACTCCATATCCAGCACAGGTGGTAGATGGACTAACTCAGAATCTTCATTACTATCTACACTGGGCATTAACTCTTTGGAAATGTTGGGCGCCTTTTATGGTTTAAAAGCATATGGGTCTGATATGCGTCACTTGCATGTTAGATTAGAAATAGATAATACAACGGTGGTGGCTTATATTAACCATATGGGCGGCATAAAATCTTTATCATGCGACAAATTGGTTAATACGATTTGGCAATGGTGTGTCGAAAGACATATTTGGCTTTCAGCTACCTATCTACCAGGTAAGCTAAACATAGTGGCGGACACCAGGTCACGGAAATTCAATGACAACATCGAATGGATGTTAAATCCTAAAACATTTGCTAAAATTGTAAAGCAATATGGTAAGCCAGATATAGATTTATTTGCATCAAGACTGAATCACCAACTACCTGTCTATGTCGCGTGGGAACCAGATCCGGAGGCAGTAGCGGTAGACGCTTTTACGTTAGATTGGGGAAAGTTTGTGTTTTATGCTTTTCCCCCCTTCTGCCTCATTAGTCGGGTGCTTCGAAAAATCCAGACTGATTCAGCGTCTGGAGTTTTGGTGGTGCCCGACTGGCCTACACAGCCATGGTTCCCAATTCTCCAGGACATGGTGGTGGAAACACCTATGGTATTCCCCAGTCATCCAGGGTTACTGACTCACCCAGTATCAGGCATCAGCCACCCATGCCACAAAGATATGAATCTCCTGGGTTGCAGATTTTAGACCGACCTTACCTGGATCTGGGGTTATCGGAACAAACCGTCGCCACCATGTCAGCATCCCTACGGATATCCACGAAGAGGCAGTACCTAACCTGCATCAGAAAATGGGAAACGTACTGCCAGAAAACCGGGACTGCTTATAAAACAGCCACAGTAGCGGATGTTCTGGAATTCCTGGCAGACTTACATCATCGTGAAGATTTGAGCTACAGTGCCATCAACACGGCACGTAGTGCTCTTTCAAATTACCTCAAACCTGCGGGACATCAGGCCATGGGAGCCCATCCGCTGGTGGTTAAACTGATGAGGGGCATATTTAACAGCAAGCCCCCCACCCCTAGATATACAAAAATCTGGGATGTCAGTATTGTACTCACATACCTTCGGGACAGACCACCAGCTAGATCTCTCAGTTTAGAGCAGTTGACTTTAAAAACACTCATGCTCATGGCGTTAGTATCTGCACAGAGGGTCCAGTCCTTACATAAACTTCGACTGGACAACATGGACACTACATCGGATCAGATCACATTCACTATTCAAGGTCTGATAAAACAGTCCAGGCCAGGAACATCCAACACGCTAGTGGCATTCCGGGCATACCCACTAGAGCCACGATTGTGTGTGGTGACCCACATAAATATTTACATAGACACAACCCATAATATCAGAGGAAGTGAGAGAGCCTTATGGGTCAGCCACAGGAAACCACATGGCAGGGTAACAAGTCAAACCATTTCAAGGTGGTTGAAACAGGTTTTGGAAGCTGCTGGAATTAACATTAATCTATTTAAATCTCATTCCACCAGGGCAGCATCCACATCATCGGCAGCCAGAATGGATGTGCCTGTGGACTTAATCCTCAACAAAGCAGGATGGTCACGGGAAGCCACATTCCGAACATTTTATAATAAGCCGTGGGTGGAACCTGATATATTTGCAGTCAGCATTTTAGAAACTGCAAATATTTAATTTAAAGCCCGGGGGAGCTATTTTTTCTTTTGTTATTGTTAATAAATACCGTTTTGTTTTCAAAACAGATTCATTGGTTGATTACAATAACACTTCCTTCCTCAAGAGCTTTCGGTAGTGAGTGTATAAAACTGTTACACGGTTTGAAATCACAGAGCTTTGAAATCTTCACGAAGTCACTCACGTGACTCCGAAGTAAAATAGTAAGATTAAACGAGAACTTACCAGTTTGAAGTTTGATCTGTATTTTATGAGGAGTTACGATGAGGGATTACGTGCCCTCCGCTCCCACCCTCATTAGATGGATCAAAAACCGATAAACTGATGTCTCTTTGTTCTTTACTATGTTACTTCAAATACGTGTCTGTCTGTGATTCCACACCGCTGCTTGGAAGCATGCCGCGCCTGCGCCCTGAGCGGGCTTCTTCACGTAATCCCTCATCGTAACTCCTCATAAAATACAGATCAAACTTCAAACTGGTAAGTTCTCGTTTAATCTTACTATTTTTATTAATGTGCAATGCTCTCCTAGAAAGTTCACAGGCTAACTTGAATCCGTTAACATAAAAGGAAAAGGCAGCAATGAGTTTCATTATAGCCTAAGTAAAGAGCAATTGGTGTTCAACAGTGGGATTCATTCTGTAAATCAGTTCCAACAGTTATTAGCTTCCACTTTAAACCATTGTCCTCAAATGAGGAGGTACAAATGTTGTCCTTCAAGATGCTCGACAACAACCACATGCATGATGTTCAAATGTTTGAGGAGATTGAGATGGACAGCTGTGAAGTAATGCAATACAGAATATAGGGAAATCTCATTCATCCAGAGAATTGATGGAATGTGTCACATTTTGTAGCTGAGATTAAATATTTGGGTTTTTAAAGATAATTACGGATAAATACATTAGACAGAAAGAGAAAGGAGCATATGTTGTAAAATGAGGTGAAAAATGAGTGGGTAGAGATTTGCGTGAGATGCAACAATGACCTGAATGACTTTGAGACAAGAGGCAAACAGAATCTGGAATCGGGAGGGCGAGAAACAAACTGCTGGAAGAACTCAGTGGGTCAAACAGCATCTGTAGATGCAAAGATTAATGTTTAGGTTTGAGACCCCACATGTTCAATGTCTTAATTTTTGCTGCAATTTCTATGTGACTCCATGTCCATCACAGTTACCGAATGCCAACATGATGTTCACCCCGACGACCAAATATCCACCAGCCAAGACCCAAAAAGAAATGCACCTTCAAAAAAATAGAGAAGACTCCGGAGACTCTGGAAGTGGTGGCGCTGTTACCAGCTGCGGCTCGCCTGCAGTCCGTCTGTCTTTACTTTTTTCTGTTGTTTTTTTTTGTCTTGTTTTGGTTAAGTTTTAGTTTGTTGGGTTGTGTTAGAGGGGGTGAAACATATTCTCTGTTTCTTCCTTTGGGGGAATGCGACTTTTTCGTGTTGTATCCCCCTTCTCTGCCTCCGCCTGCGCTGAGGCCTAATGGCGGAGCTGGCGGCCTCCAACCTGCGACCGACCCCGAGGCTCCGGAGGCAGAGCCAGCCAGGACTCACCAACGAGAGGCTGGCCGTCTTTGGGGCTAAGGCAGCGGTGGCCCGACTTGCTGGTGCGGCGTTCTGGCTTTCGGCGGCGGCCTGGAGCTGTTGCAGCGGGGCTCGGAACTGAGACTGCGGGACCCGGAGCTGGGGCGGCGGCCCGGAGCGGAGACTGCGGAACCTGGAGCGGCGACTGCGGGACCCGGAGCTGGGGCGGCGGCCCGGAGCTGATGCTGTGGCGGGCCGTCTCGGAGCGGAGACGGCGTTCTGGCTTTCGGCGGTGGCGACATCACCACGGAGGTCCGCTGGACTGGAGAGCGGCATCTCCGGCCTGGATCGACCGCATCAGCGCAGAGGGAGAACAAGGAAGGACGAGACGGAGACTAAGACTTTGCCTCCATCACAGTGAGGATGTGCTTGGTGAACTCACTGTGGTGGATGTTTAATTTGTGTTTATTGTTTGTTTTGTTATTATTGATTCTGTGTATGACTGCAGGCAACATAATTTCGTTCAGACCGAAAGGTCTGAATGACAATAAAGGATCTGTCTGTCTGTCTGTCTGTCTGTCTGTCTGTCTGTCTGTCTGTCTGTCTGTCTAAAGAAGCCCAGGTTTATTGGCATCAGACAGCACAGGTCAAGGTTGTGTCAAAAAAGGATTTCCAGACCACTGCAACTCTTTGTGAGAGCTGAGACATAGGAGATGGCACAGCATTCTGGTGTTCCAGCATTATGGGAACATCTTATCATTTCATCAAAGCCCCATCTGGTCTGTCTGTCGGGTCAGAACACTGACAGCTGCAGCTTTTTGAGGATTTGCTGTTGTATTACAAGTTACACTTTGATCGTCAGTATATCATTAAGGGGAACAAATGTGCAAATATGAAATTTCTTCCAAAATGTTATTTCCCCCACTGCAATTAGTTTGCTCACCAGCTGGATGTAATCCTGCCCATTTTATTATGGTCTCCTATTTCCGTCTGCTGCAGGTCCACTTTTTGCCATTGGTCATCCAATGTAGCACAAGCTTCCATGCATATTGGAAAGTAAGAAATTCTTAATTAGCCAATTGTTCGATCCTCAGCTTCCAGCCAAACATTTCAAAAATAGACTGAGATTCTGCTTGTGTGAAGTAATAGCAGAGTTGTGTATGTTCTCCAAAGGTGCATTTTATGGTATGCCTCTTAACACTCATGTTTGCTGACTGCTTTGCACGTTAATAATGATGTAAACAAAAAATATTTCTCGATTCTTTCTGTCTATATTTTTAGCTTGTTCTTTATGATACAGAAGCACCTTTTCATGTAGCTTGGTTATGCAATTCAATTGTCTTCAGCTGAAAATGCTTGTGCCTTTGAGTGTGCAGTGCTTTATGTCCTTGTTCAGTGTATGATTCATGATGATTAGTGCCTCAATACTGCACACCTGCCGACACATGTGTGCATGAGTTGACATCAAGACTCCAAACTTTTCAAAAGTGCTTCTTCATAAAGTTGGTGACTGGAGATAGAATGCAGGATGTGGCTAATAGAATCCGCACCTGAAGTGAGTTGTCATTGACCTTCGAGGATTTCTGGAAGAAATGTGATGACACATACATATACATACCAAAATACACACTGAATGTGGATTTAGGGTTTCGCATGGAAAGAATTTGTGCCATGGTACCGCCAGATTTTTAAGATGGGTATGTGGAAAGAGCTGCCAGAGGAAGTAGATGGGGCAGGTACAATAACAGCATTTAGAAGACATTTGGACAGGTACATGGATGAGAAAGGTTTAGTGGGATGTGGGCAAATGGGATCAGCTTAAATGGGGCATCTCAGCATGGACGAGTTGGGCCGACAGACATGGTTCCATGCCCTGTGACTCCATGACTCTGCCTTCCCCAGTCATAACAATGAACCTTCTTCTGAACCTTCTGAGTTTGTAGTCAGCAGTACTCTGCATACCGCCAACTTGGATGTGTTGTGCATAGTAACGTGCTGTTAGTGCCCCCTTAAAACTGTCTAGTGAAGGTGATTTGACAATATTGTTGTCTAGTTTATTCCATTCCCTTAAGGTTCTTACAAAGAATGAATTCTTATAAATATCTGTCCTGGCAAATGGGGTTTCTACTTGCATATCATTTCTCTTTCTTGTTCTCCTTTCTGTTGAGTACGTTATGTATCTGTCTGCAGTTATGCCCAGGAATCTTGTACAACATGGCTAGTCTGTTCCTTGCCCTTGTGTCCAGCGTTTCCCACTCCAGGTCGGACAGCATCTGGGTGACACTGCTACCTCTATTGTAGTTCCCAATGCAAAAGCATGCTGCTTTCCTCTGTACCCCTAGTTTGTTGATATCAACAGTTTTGTATGGGTCCCAGGCGCATGAAGTGTATTCCAGTAAGGGTTTAACCAATGTTGTATATGCTGTGGTTTTCACTTCCTTTGGGCCGAACCTGAGGTTTTGTCTAAGGAATCCTAGTGTCCGGTTGGCTTTAGTGACTGTATTGTCCACATGTTCCCCCCACAAAAGCTTGCTCTCAAGATGAACTCCAAAGTATGATTGTGAACTTGTATGATGAAGTATTTGTCCACAGAAGGCGTAGTCACGAGTAGGTGGTTTCTTCTTTGAAATTACCATAATTGAGCACTTGGTTGGGTTGAAGCTCATCTTCAATATGTTTTGCCATAATTCCAAGGACTTAAGGACTTCTTGTAAGGAGTTCATATCCTCTACATCAGTGACAGGTGTATATACAAGACAATCATCTGCGAAGAGTCTTGTTTTATAATTTATGTGTTTAGGTAGATCGTTAATGTACATCAGGAACAACAGTGGTCCGAGGACCATGCCTTGCGATACTCCTGACAGTACTTGTTCATCTAAAGAAATGTTTCCTTCATAGGCCACCCTCTGCGTCTGGTTTGTGAGAAAGTCCCTAATCCAGTTATGTAGACTATTTCTGATGCCATAGTAATCCAGTTTTCCTAGCAGCCTTTCATGAGGAACTTTATCGAAAGCATTTGAAAAGTCCAGGATTGCCATATGTATAGATTTCCCCTTGTCTAATGCCCTTGTGATGTCATCAATAGTGACAATAAGTTGTGTTTCCTTTGAACGTTTTGCTCTGAAGCCGTGTTGTGTCCACCAGTATCTCATTCTTTTCAAAATGGTTCATGATATGACAGTGTATGATGTGTTCCAAGATCTTACATGTAACATTGGTCAGTGAAGCTGGTCTGAAATTCTCAGGCGCAGCCTTATTGCCCTTGAATAATATGAATAATGAATAATATTTATATACTTGATCATCTGCTGGGTTCACCTTCCAGCAGCATCACACATCTACTTTCACAATGCTCTTTTCTTGTCCCTTGGCATTGCTAAGTTGCAGGAAATATCTCACTTGTCAGCCCTCAATATCCACCCAGTAAAGGAAAAGTGTTCCACAGAGGAGGAGAATGACTATTAGTGCTATCATCAAGCACCAACTTTTCATCAACATCCCACGAGAATTGAAGAGGTGAAATGAGAGATATATTTCCCTCAGAATCATGCTGCTGGATTTACCCTGGGACTATGAAGATTGGTATACCAGGTTCCAATGAGAGAAATCGTGTATCAGTTCTGTTTCAAAGGACTCGGATGAAGTCGACAGGACAAAAGGTGGACGGGTAGACTGTGGATGCATTCAGGAGTGCTTGTTACAGCATTCAGCTATCTTGAGAGCATGCAAAGTCTACTCCAACCTCATGTTGGGCTTTCTATGGAGCCAAAGGCACACACTTACCATTGGGAAAGTGGTGGACACCTGAATGTTAGCTGATATCCCTTACCAAATCTGGTCTGATTCTGAAACTTCTTCATGCATGGTCCCAAACAGGACCATCGCAGACATAACAAGGTTCTGTAACTGCCGAGCTAGCAGTACACCTCACGCTAAGTCACAAGGACTGCTTGAAGGCACAGCAGAACTATTTTGTAATATAATGCAATTGCAACAATGAAGTGTTCTTATAATGTGGTGCCCTGTAAGTGACCATCGATGCTTCCCAAACAGAAAAGATGAGCCGATTTCAGCAGAAAATGCTCTGGGCAAGCATTACTGGACAGAACTTCTTTGTCATTAGGTTCCTGAACTCTACACAACACTGACCTCAGCAACTTTGAACTACTGTTGTTTTTGTCTTTGCTTGCACTACGGATTTTGGGTTTGCACTTTTATCTTTACCTACTACTATAGAATAGAATAGAATGCAATTTATTGTCATTATTGTCATTCAAACCTAGGTTTGAACGAAATATCATTTCTACAGTTTTATACATTACAAAACAATCCAAGACCCACACTTAACACAGTTTACATAAACATCCATCACAGTGAGTCTCCAACATCTCCTCACTGTGATGGAAGGCAAAGTCTTTATCTCTTCCCTTTGTTCCTTCTCCCGTGGTCCAGCAGTCCAACTGCAGTGTCAAGGCGAACTGGGGCTCCGATGTTAAAGCCCCCGGCAAGCGATGGTAAGTCCTGAGGCCGTTTCAGCCACGCCGGGCGATGTTAGGCCCCGGCTCCATGTCCTTAAACCTGCGATTCCAGTGGGAGAAGTCGCCGTTGCGGAGCTCGGAAAAGCGGTCCCCCACCAGGGACTTGGAGCTCACAATGTTCCCGTCCACCGGGTCTGCGGCCGGTGCCTCCGAACTCCAAAAGTCGGGTCGCAGCCGCACGCCACCACAGCTCTTCCCGCTCCGAAGTTGGCCAGCCCCGCGATCTCAGTTCTGCAGGCTCTGCAACTGGAGCCCCCAGGTTAGCCCCGGCCGGAGGTCACCGCCGGCTCCACGATGTTAGGCCCAACGACATCCGAGACCCGACAGGGAATAGTTGGGTCCCCGCACAGGGAAGAGATTTAAACGGTTTCCACACAGCACCACCATCCCCCCCCCCCCTCCCCCCCCCCCCACCCCCCACATACACACAGCTAAAAAAATAAAATAAAAACTAACTCAAGACATACATTTAACAAGACAAAAATAAAAAAGACAGACGACTGTAGTCGAGCCGCTACCGTTAGGCGCCGCCACTAACCGAAGTTCTTAATTTATTGTATTATGATTTGTATATATTTATCGTGTGTACTGTGTTTTACAGGCCAGTTAAGCTGCAGCAAATCAGAGTTTCATTGTTGTGTTGCCAGTACACATGGCAATTAAAGACTTCTAATGGGCCTGTCCCACTTAGGCGATTTTTTAGGCAGCTGCAGGAGACTATGCAGTCGCTGCATGGTCACCACATGTTCGCGGGTGGTTGCCGGGGAGTCGCCTTCATGGTCGTGAGGAGTTGCCGCATTCTGGGAACTAGTCGCAGCCTCACTATGGTAACCAGAATGAAGCCGCCATTGGAGAGTAGCGAGAATTCTCGTGCCATAGGTCGGTCGGCAGGAGGTCCGAGTGGGTTGCCAGGAGGTCGAAGGTTCTCGTAGGTTGTAGCTGGTGCTGACCAGTGAATTTCATTGGCTCATTGGGAAAAAATGTAAGCAGTAGCTTTCAGAACCAAGGATAACCGACCGGTAAATGTTCAATGTCTGCCGAGCTTCATTGCCTTGTATCTCTGGCTTCTAAAGGTTGTTTCCACTCTTTCTCCCCTCCCACTTTTAAAGGATTTACCATACACTGTGCTTTAGCCGTCTTAATTACAGCACAAACTTTCCTGTTCATCGCGGTGTGTGTCTGTATCACCATGGCTTTGCACCGTGTGAATTTCAGTCAGACAGCGCTCCCCCCCCCGCTTGCCCTGTATAATGGGCTGGTCTTCTTCTTGCGTTTGAGGCAGCAGAGGTTATGTAATGCCTTCCAGGCGCTGTAGCCAGTTCAATGTGCTGTTGGAATGGGCTGATGCCGGCAGTCACCTGAAAAATCGTCTAAGTGGGACAGGCCCGTAACTCTCCTGAATTCACAAGGCAACTTCAGGAGGATTCAATTCAGAAGAATCTTTGTTGTGCCAGTGGATGGGGAGATCCTGCTGCAGTTACAACAGTCAGATTTGAGTCTTTAAAATGTTCACAGTTCTACCATTTGGCATCTCCTGGTGAGTCCTCTTCCCAGGGAGGCCAGATGAAATTGTGAATTTGTGACTGAGGTTCCTCACTGCAAAGTCTGCTCCAAAACCTTTGTTTTGATTTAAGTTGGCATACAGCTTTTAATGAGCAGGGATAGTAGGCTTTTGAACAGTTTTCTGTGGAATTAAGCCAAGAGTTGGATCCACGGTTGAGAAAAATGTCAACATGCTTATTCTGAGTACTCACTATGGCTTTGTTAAGTTCACCTCAGCAGGTGTAGGGGGTTATGTGTTTGGCCTGTAGACGACCTACGCAATACCAAATAATTTACATGTCTTGACTGTCAGGTGGACCTGCTGTGCCCTTGTTAGCCAATATTGTAGCTTATTTGGAGAATATCTTGTTGAATTGAGGCAGAAGGCAGCTCCCACCCCACGATCCCAAGCTACCTCCATTAACATGTCCACTGCTACAAGATTCACTCATTTCAATAACTATTGTGACTGTTACAAAGCCCATCCTTCTCGTCAGTGTGCAGAAACAGAGTACTGCTGTAGATTTGGGAGGAACAACAGCAGCAACAGATTAGCAAGAGATACCACTGATTGGCTCTAGCCCAAGTGTGAGGAGAGGGGTGAAAACAGTTGAAAACAGTTAAAAGGCCAAGGACGCACCGTCTTTGTTCAGTACTGCTGTAGATTTGGGAGGAACAACAGCAGCAACAGATTAGCAAGAGATACCACTGATTGGCTCTAGCCCAAGTGTGAGGAGAGGGGTGAAAACAGTTGAAAACTGAGGAATTGGCTGTATAAATTGGCAAATCAGGCAATTTATCAGTCAATTTAAGCAGGACAGCTCTTTGCGAGCGGCAGTGAGTGAGCGGCCTAGTGAGGGAAGTGCCCTGTGAGAAAAGTGTGAGTCTTTGGCTCGAGAGTCTTCGGAGAGGAGGCTGACCACGCAATACGCTTGAGAGGGAGACGAAAGAAGGAGATGTCAGGCAAGCTGATTCAGTGCGATGCTTGCAGTATGTGGGAGGTCAAGGACACCGCTGGTGCCTCTGGCTGCTACAAATGCGAAAAATGCATCCAGGTAGAGCTCCTGAAGGGCCGTGTTGGGGAACTGGAGAAGCAAGTGGATGACCTCCGGTTCGTACGAGAAACGGAGTCGTTCCTCGACAAGTCCTACAGTACGATTGTTACACCTAAGGTACTGGAAGAGAGAAGGTGGGAGACAGTGAGAAAGGGAGGGAAGCATGGAATGCCAACGTCCCCGGGTGATGTACCTCTTGTAAACAGGTTCATCCGCTTAGAAGCTGTTGGGACAGAAGACGTGAGCGGCGGACTGGCCTGTGATGCGAATAGGGCTGTTGAGCCAAAACCAAAAAGGCCTAAGGCAGGCAAGGCCATTGTAGTGGGAGACTCCATCGTAAGAGGTACGGACAGGGGTTTCTGCGGCAACAGACGGGATGCGAGGATGGTGTGCTGCCTTCCCGGTGCCAGGATCCAGGATGTCACGGACAGAGTGCAGAAAATCCTCAAGGGCGAAGGTGAACATCCGGAAGTGGTAGTGCATGTCGGCACAAACGATGTCGGAAAGAAGGGGATGAATATTCTGCAACGTGACTTTAGAGAGCTCGGAAAAATGTTGAAAAGCAGGACCTCCAGGGTTGTTATCTCCAGTTTGCTTCCAGTTCCCCGTGCTGGCGAGAGCAGGAACAGGGAGATACGGGACCTGAACGTGTGGCTGAGGATCTGGTGCACGGGGCAGGGATTTAGATTCTTAGATCACTGGGATCTGTTTTGGGGTAAGGGGGAACTGTACAAAAGGGACGGATTGCATCTTAACAGGTATGGGACCAGCATTCTGGCAGGCAGGTTTGCCACTGCTACACGGGTGGCTTTAAACTGAATAAGGGGGGTGGGGTGTTGAATGGGACAGTGGAGGATGGAGTTAAAGGGAAAGGGTTTCTTAAATGTGTGAGGGTAGAGACCGAAGGGTGTAAAATGAGGGTAGAAGAAATAGGTAGCAAGGTGAAAAGTAAAAGTGGCAGCAGACAAAACCAGGGCAAAAATCAAAAAGGGCCACTTTTCAACATAATTGTGTAAGGGGTAAGAGTGTTTTAAAAACAAGCCTGAAGGCTTTGTGTCTCAATGCAAGGAGCATTCGTAATAAGGTGGATGAGTTGAATGTGCAGATAGCTATTAATGACTATGATATAGTTGGGATCATGGAGACATGGCTCCAGGGTGACCAAGGCTGGGAGCTGAACATCCAGGGATATTCAATATTCAGGAGGGATAGACAGAAAGGAAAAGGAGGTGGGGTAGCGTTACTGATTAGAGAGGGGATTAATGCAATGGAAAGGAAGGACATTAGTTTGGAGGATGTGGAATCGGTATGGGTAGAGCTGCACAACACTAAGGGGCAGAAAACGCTGGTGGGTGTTGTGTACAGGCCACCTAACAGTAATAGTGAAGTTGGAGATGGTATCAAACAGGAAATTAGAAATGCATGCGACAAAGGCAAAACGGTTATAATGGGCGACTTCAATCTACATATAGATTGGGTGAATCAAATTGGCAGGGGTGCTGAGGAAGAGGATTTCTTGGAATGTATGCGGGATAGTTATCTAAATCAACATGTAGAGGAACCAACGAGAGAGCAAGCTATTTTAGACTGGGTATTGAGTAATGAGGAAGGGTTAGTTAGCAATCTTGTTGTACGTGCCCCCTTGGGCAAGAGTGACCATAATATGGTTGAGTTCTTCATTAGGATGGAGAGTGATATTGTTAATTCAGAAACAATGGTTCTGAACTTAAAGAAAGGTAACTTTGAGGGTATGAGATGTGAATTGGCCAAGATTGACTGGCAATTAATTCTAAAACGGTTGACGGTGGATATGCAATGGAAGACATTTAAAGACTGCATGGATGAACTACAAAAATTGTTCATCCCAGTTTGGCAAAAGAATAACTCAGGGAAGGTAGTACATCCATGGATAACAAGGGAAATCAGGGATAGTATCAAAGCGAAGGATGATGCGTACAAATTAGCCAGAAAAAGCAGCATACCGGAGGACTGGGAGAAATTCAAAGACCAGCAGAGGAGGACAAAGGGCTTAATTAGGAAAGGAAAAATAGATTATGAAAGAAAACTGGCAGAGAACATAAAAACTGACTGCAAAAGTTTTTATAGATATGTGAAAAGAAAGAGATTAGTTAAAACAAATGTAGGTCCCTTGCAGTCAGAAACAGGGGAGTTGATCATGGGGAACAAGGATATGGCGGACCAATTGAATAACTACTTTGGTTCCGTCTTCACTAAGGAAGACATAAATAATTTGCCGGAAATAGCAGGGGACCGCGGGTCAAAGGAGTTGGAGGAATTGAGTGAAATCCAGGTTAGCCGGGAAGTGGTGTTGGGTAAATTGAATGGATTAAAGGCCGATAAATCCCCAGGGCCAGATAGGCTGCATCCCAGAGTACTTAAGGAAGTAGCTCCAGAAATAGTGGATGCATTAGTAATAATCTTTCAAAACTCTTTAGATTCTGGAGTAGTTCCTGAAGATTGGCGGGTAGCAAACGTAACCCCACTTTTTAAGAAGGGAGGGAGAGAGAAAATGGGGAATTACAGACCAGTTAGTCTAACATCGGTAGTGGGGAAACTGCTAGAGTCAGTTATTAAAGATGGGATAGCAGCACATTTGGAAAGTGGTGAAATCATTGGACAAAGTCAGCATGGATTTACGAAAGGTAAATCATGTCTGACGAATCTTATAGAATTTTTCGAGGATGTAACTAGTAGCGTGGATAGGGGAGAACCAGTGGATGTGGTGTATCTGGACTTCCAGAAGGCTTTCGACAAGGTCCCACATAAAAAATTAGTATACAAACTTAAAGCACAAGGCATTGGGGGTTCAGTATTGATGTGGATAGAGAACTGGCTGGCAAACAGGAAGCAAAGAGTAGGAGTAAACGGGTCCTTTTCACAATGGCAGGCAGTGACTAGTGGGGTACCCCAAGGCTCAGTACTGGGACCCCAGCTATTTACAATATATATTAATGATCTGGATGAGGGAATTGAAGGCAATATCTCCAAGTTTGCGGATGACACTAAGCTGGGGGGCAGTGTTAGCTGTGAGGAGGATGCTAGGAGACTGCAGGGTGACTTGGATAGGCTGGGTGAGTGGGCAAATGTTTGGCAGATGCAGTATAATGTGGATAAATGTGAGGTTATCCATTTTGGTGGCAAAAACAGGAAAGCAGACTATTATCTAAATGGTGGCCGATTGGGAAAGGGGGAGATGCAGCGAGACCTGGGTGTCATGGTACACCAGTCATTGAAGGTAGGCATGCAGGTGCAGCAGGCAGTAAAGAAAGCAAATGGTATGTTAGCTTTCATTGCAAAAGGATTTGAGTATAGGAGCAGGGAGGTTCTACTGCAGTTGTACAGGGTCTTGGTGAGACCACACCTGGAATATTGCGTACAGTTTTGGTCTCCAAATCTAAGGAAGGACATTATTGCCATAGAGGGAGTGCAGAGAAGGTTCACCAGACTGATTCCTGGGATGTCAGGACTGTCTTATGAAGAAAGACTGGATAGACTTGGTTTATACTCTCTAGAATTTAGGAGATTGAGAGGGGATCTTATAGAAACTTACAAAATTCTTTAGGGGTTGGACAGGCTAGATGCAGGAAGATTGGTCCCGATGTTAGGGAAGTCCAGGACAAGGGGTCACAGCTTAAGGATAAAGGGGAAATCCTTTAAAACCGAGATGAGAAGAACTTTTTTCACGCAGAGAGTGGTGAATCTCTGGAACTCTCTGCCACAGAGGGTAGTTGAGGCCACTTCATTGGCTATATTTAAGAGGGAGTTAGATGTGGCCCTTGTGGCTAAGGGGATCAGGGGGTATGGAGAGAAGGCAGGTACGGGATACTGAGTTGGATGATCAGCCATGATCATATTGAATGGCGGTGCAGGCTCGAAGGGCCGAATGGCCTACTCCTGCACCTAATTTCTATGTTTCTATCCATCTATTCACATCTCATTTGTCTATTTACAGCCCTCATGATTACTCGCCACACTCCACCTTTATCAGTGGTCGTGGCGCTTCAGTCTCTGATGCAGTTGCCATTCCTGCGTTGATTGATGCATTAATCACTTCAGTGTAGCACAACTGATCCTATTTTAGACAGGGTTATTGACTTTTCTTTCACATTGGTAAAGTGTTCCATCGTGCTTCATGATTCGGTTACACTCACAGTTTATAATAGTGTAGAATATATATTTATGTGGAATTCTTGCATTAAGTATTTAAATTTGACCCACAGAGAGAGTGGAGGCCGGTGTTTTAAAGTCTACGCGTTACTCATGCCACCCTCACTGAACTAAGTCTGACACTAACAACAGTTAATTAACTCTTGGATTGTCTAGCCATTCTCATTAAATCAGGCCGTGTTCTAACTGGTAGAGAAGCCAAGACTCTCTTCATAAGTGCTAATTATGCTGGACTTAAGGGCACCCCATGCTCTTTGGTCTTTTTGTGGATTTTGGTGTCTGGGATTCAATATGTTGTCAATGAGATGTCAAGGAATAGTCCTCTAACTGGTCCAATTACAGAAACAATCATGCGAGTTCCTGAGTGAATTCACAAGGAACTGCAGATGCTATAATCTTGAGCAAAATGCAAAGTGTGGGAGTAATCAGTGGGCCAGGCAACATCTGTGGAAAGAATCGATGGGTGACGCTTCGGGTCAGAACTCTATTTTAATGAAGAAAAGTATTGACACAATGTTATCTACAGTATTTCAAGTGATTGAGAAAGTTAGCAGCTTCAGATTCCTGGCCATTAACATCTTAGATAACCTGTCCTGTGCCCAGCACATAGATGGAATTATGAAGAAGGGTCATCATTGCCTCTACTTACAAGTTTGAAGAGATTTGGCATGTCACAAAATGCTCTGTAGATGCACTGTGGAAAGTATCCTGATTGGTTGCATCATACCCCAGTATGGCAATTCCAGTGTACTTGAATGCATGAGGCTGCTGAGAATAGAGGCATGAGGAACTGCAGATGCCGGTATCGTGAGCAAAACACAAAGTGCTGGAGGAACTCATTAGGTCAGGCAGCATCTGTGGAGGGAATTGCACGATGACGTTTTGGGTTGGGATCCTTTGTCAGTCAGGAGTAGGGGGATAGAATGCTGGAAAAGGGAGTTTGGAATATGATAAACCCTGGTAAACAATAGGTGGAATAGTTGCTTCGGGTTTGGTTGGCAGAAGGTTGGCAGTAAGTAACAAAGATAATAGATGAAACGGAATCAAAATGTTGTTGATTCCGTACGTTTTTGGGATGTGGGATGTGGGAGGAACCCGGAACAGCTGGAGGAAACTCACATGGTCACAGAGAGAATGTGCAAACTCTGCACAAACAGCACCCAAGGTCAGGATCAATCCCGGGTCTCTGGTGCAGTGAGACTGCAGCTCTATCACCTCTGCCACTGTTCCACCCCAGTGGTGCCAGCATTTAAGTGCAAAAGACAAGGCATTCAGAACCATGTTCAGCGAGAACTGCCAACTTGATGTGTAGGAAGGAACTGCAGATGCTGGTTTAAACTGAAGATAGACACAAAAAACTGGTGTGACTCAGCAGGTCAGACAGCATCCCTGGAGAAAAGGAATCTCACTGCCAACTAGATGTTTGCTTCTCTCTGAAATCCCCACCACTACAAAAACCAGTCTTCAGCCAATTTGATACACTCCACATGACATCAAAAAACAGCTGAGGAGACTGGATGCAGAAAAGGATATGGGTGCCAGCCAGTCTTTAGTACTGAAGACCTAGCCAACCTGTTCTGCCCGAGTTGCCACATTTGCTTCGACCTGACAATGTGGAAAATTGTCCAACTATGTCTTGTTCACAACAAGCAGAACAAATTAAATCTGGCAAATTACAGATAATCAGTCAACTCTTGATTATCAGCAAAGTGATGAAAGATAGTGTCAACAGTTCTATTAAATTACCCTTCTCCTTCATAACCTTCCCTCTGATGCCTTGTTTGGATTTTGCCAGCCTCATTCTGCTGCGGATCTTATCAACACCTTGGTCCAAAAATGGATCCAAGAACTGAATTCCAGCGATGATATGAGAGAGACGTCAGGACAGCATTTCACTGTGGCAATAAGGAGCCTGTATAAAACAGACGTCAATGGACATCATGGGGCTAAAAAAAAAGCTCCAATACTTGAGGTCATTACTCGCACAAAGGACGATGATTTTGGTCGTTGGAGGTTAATCATGCAACCTAAGGGCATCATTCATTCCACAGTTCCTATAATTATCATAATGAGGGTATCCCGTCTATCCAATCCTACACAATCTTTCTTTCAACTTATCTCTCTATGGTGCTTATCAACAAAGGTGCACCAGATATGCTGTTTCATCAAGCCGTATTCAGAACTTTCCTTTAATTTATCCAATTCTATCGCTCAACATCTGAAGGTATATTTGAATTAAGCATTCTTTAGTTCTTCAACAATTGTTTGGTTGGCTGTTTGTTCGTACGATTCATTTTCTTCTCATAATCTCAGTCAGAAAGGGTCTTGACCATAACGTCAACTGTAATTTCTCTTCATAGATGCTGCATGACCCGCTGAGTTCCTCAAGCTTTTCCTTTTTGCTGCAAATTCAGGCAACTGCAGTCTCAAGTAACCCTGCAGCTCCTGTCCTATTTTCGTTTATCACCTGCAGCATGATTCTTGCAGATGAAATTTTATTAATTGAATGACACTTGACAATATCTTTGCTCTAACATACCTTTCTGCCCGGCAGGTCTTATTCCAATTGTTTACAGTCCAATTTGCATTAATAGTCAACACACATCAAATGTATTGTTTATTTAACAGGATGATGAACACCCAAGCTCGGCTCACAGATTTGAGTAATTTCTGTTTTTTAAATTGTTTTTCTTGTGGACTACATTGGGCTACCATAGTTATTTTGAATCTCAGGTAGTGTAATGGTTTCCTCACCTCCCAAACTATCAGTGCTGACTTTAACTGACATCAAAAACTTATGAGTTCTTCTTCAATGGATCTGGCCGGCTATTTATGTGAAGATGATGCTTTTTCTTCTCATAATCCCAGCAGCTGAGTTATACTACAAAGACTCGGCTCTCAGTGAGTCTAACTTAGCTAACGTCAGCTAACTTAGCATGGGCCGCGGGTAAAGGAGAACAAATTTGGAAACTTTGGCATGATAAAATGGTTTTGATCCAAATCGTGAGCTTTGAATGCTACTTAGCTTGTGTGAATTTTAATGAGAAGTTATTTCATCTTTGTTCCATTCATTTATTACTAAATGATATTGTGGGCAGAACAATAGCCTGACTAACAACTCACAAAAACAGAGAAGTAAATTTAACAGGGTCAATTAATGAGCGAACAGATTTTTTACATCCTTCATAAGCACCATGTATTACAAATTAATGGTGTGTTGTATAATGATATTAATTATTTGTAAATTGTTGCTGAAATTAATAAATTATTAGTGATATAGCAGTGCTTACTCAATGATTCATAGTTTTATTGGTGTAATTTTAAACCATAAACATTTTGCTGTAGAAATTCAACCATGTTAAACATTAATCATTGGCTAAAGCTGAATGTTTAATGTTCAGTATTGGTGCTATCCATTATCCTGCTTAACTTTAACCAGTTGGTACCAATGCCCTTCAGTTTTCAATTCATGTTAGTTAGATGTTAGATGTTAGTTAGAAAGGGGTCACAGTTTAAGGATAAGGGGGAAGTTTTTTAGGACCGAGATGAGAAAAACATTTTTCACACAGAGAGTGGTGAATCTCTGCCACAGAAGGTAGTTGAGGCCAGTTCCTTGGCTATATTTAAGAGGGAGTTAGATGTGGCCCTTGTGGCCAAGGGGATAAGGGGGTATGGAGAGAAGGCAGGTAGGGGATACTGAGTTGGATGATCAGCCATGATCATATTGAATGGTGGTGCAGGCTCGAAGGACCGATTGGCCTATTCCTGCACCTAATTTCTATGTTTCTAGATACCATGTAGAAATATGATTTATTGTTACAAGGGCAGGTTATCAATTGAATCTTTTGGGTTGGGAGAATGCACTAAAAATAACAGGCTGGTGACTAAAATTAGAGCACATGGTATTGGGGGTAGGGTGTTGACATGGATAGTAAATTGGTTAGCAGACAGGAAGCAAAGAGTAGGGGTGAACAGGTCCTTTTCAGAATGGCAGGCAGTGGCGAATGGAGTGCCGCAAGGCTCGATGTTGGGGCCGCACCTGTTTACCATATATATTAATGATTTGGAAGAGGGAATTAGGAGCAACACTAGCAAGTTTGCGGATGACTCAAAGCTGGGTGGCAGTGTGAACTGTGAAGAGGATGTTAGGAGGTTGCAGGGTGACCTGGACAGGTTGAGTGAGTGGGCAGATGCATGGCAGATGCAGTATAATATAGATAAATGTGAGGTTATCCACTTTGGTGGCAAAAACAAGGGGGCAGATTATTATATCAATGGGGTTGGGTTGGGTAAGGAGGAGGTACAGCGAGACCTGGGTATCCTTGTACACCGGTCACTGAATGTTGGCGTGCAGGTACAGCAGGCAGTGAAGAAAGCTAATGGACAGTATTGGAGTGGAAAGGTTCTTCTGCAGTTGTATAGGGCTCTGCTAAGACCACACCTGGAGTAATGTGTACAGTTTTGAATTGAATTGAATTGAATTTCCTTTATTGTCATTCAGACCTTACGGTCTGAACGAAATTTCGTGCCTGCAGTCATACATACAATGATACAATAATAACAACAATAAACACAAATTAACTTCCACCACAGTGAGTCCTCCAAACACCTCCTCACTGTGGTGGAGGCAAAAATCTTAGGGTTGCAGTCTCTCCCTCTGCTCCCTCTGCGCTGAGGCGATTCCCCACCGGGCGATGGTATAAACAGTCCCGCAGCTCACCGAACCCCGCGAACGGGCCGGTTCAAACACTGCGGCCCGGGGTGGTCGAAGCCGCCGCACCTCCAGTCCAGCACACGCAGCCGCCGGCCCGCGGCTGAACCCAGGACTCTGGACACCGCCGCCAGAATGTCGTCCCAGCCCCGGAGCACCGTCCCAGCCCCCGGACGGGATCGCCCTCACGTGAGTACCGTTCCACCCTCGGGCTGGGCCACTCCAGCGGGAGTGCCATTCCTCCCTCGGGCTGGGCCACTCCGACGGGAGTGCCGTTCCTCCCTCGGGCTGGGCCACTCCGACGGGAGTGCCGTTCCTCCCTCGGGCTGGGCCACTCCAGCGGGAGTGCCGTTCCTCCCTCGGGCTGGGCCACTCCGACGGGAGTGCCGTTCCTCCCTCGGGCTGGGCCACTCCGGCGGGAGTGCCGTTCCTCCCTCGGGCTGGGCCACTCCGACGGGAGTGCCGTTCCTCCCTCGGGCTGGGCCACTCCGACGGGAGTGCCGTTCCTCCCTCGGGCTGGGCCACTCCAGCGGGAGTGCCGTTCCTCCCTCGGGCTGGGCCACTCCGACGGGAGTGCCGTTCCTCCCTCGGGCTGGGCCACTCCAGCGGGAGTGCCATTCCTCCCTCGGGCTGGGCCACTCCAGCCCCTCACCATGCCGCTCTCACGGGAGCACCGTTCCATCCCGGGCTGGGCCGGGAGCGAGCCCAGGACGAGTCCTGTCAGCTGCCTCCAGAGTCCCGAGGTCGCCGGCTCCGCTAGGCCTCAGTGTAGACGGAGGCAAAGAAGGGGGATACGACAAAAAGGTCGTATTCCCCCGAAGGGAGTGACAGCAGCCCCCGTTTCACCCCCCACCCCCCTCCCCACATAAACACAGCCTAAAAACCAAAAACATAAGTAGACAAAAACGAAAAAAAAACAATACAAAAAAAGTAAAAACCAACGGACTGCAGGCGAGCCGCTGCTGCCAGGGCAGCGCCACCACTTCCGGAAAAAAAATCTCCTAATCTCCTAATTTGAGGAAGGACATCCTTGTGATTGAGGCTGTGCAGCGTAGGTTCACAAGATTGATCCGTGGGATGGCGGGACTGTCATATGGGGAAAGATTGATAAGATTGGGCTTGTATTCACTGGAGTTTAGAAGGATGAGGGGGATCTTATATAAACATATAACATTATAAAAGGACTGGACAAGCTAGATGCAGGAAAGATGTTCCCATTGTTGGGTGAGTCCAGAACCAGGGGCCACAGTCTTAGAATAAAGGGGAGGCCATTTAAGACTGAGGTAAGAAACTTTTTCACTCTAAGAGTTATGAATTTGTTAAATACCCTGCCACAGAGAGCAGTGGAGGCCAAATCACTGGGTGGATTTAAGAGAGATAGAGCTCTAGGGGCTAGTGGAATCAAGGGATATGGGGAGAAGGCAGGCACGGGTTATTGATTGGGGACGATCAACCATGATCGCAATGAATGGCGGTGCTGGCTCGAAGGGCCAAATGGCCTACTCCTGCACCTGTTTTCTATGTTTCAATGTTGCTAGCGTGGATGCACGCTGCAAAAGCATCTACTGATCACTGCAAATAATGAATAAAATATTTATTAATTTAATTCCTTGAATGAAATAGACCAATCTTCATGTCTATATAGAAGAGCAGTCCTCTTCCTGCAATCGCTGTTTTAGAATTGTGATTTTTTTTTTTGGCCACTTTCAAGAATTTTGTTAAGGTGGAGAAGGTTTGCCTTCATCATAGTTGTCACCCATGTTCCTGGAGCTTAACTAGATTGATTTCTGGGATGGGATGGTGTGTTTGCTGTAGGAGTTAAACGTGAACAAGATTAGACCTCTAAAGACCTGCTCTAATTCAAGACCTCTAAAGAACTGCTCTATTATGTATGACGTGGCTATAAAGAACAACAGCATCCAACTTGAGACTAGATTGCTGTTCAACTGAGAATGGAGTGCTGTTCTCAAGAGCAAGAAGGTGATACTTATCATAAAGGAGTAGACTGAAATGGAAGATGTGTTTCTGTGTTGGAACGGGTTCAGAGGCACTGATGGCGACAGGGTGATCTGGGCCATACCATATCCTCACCCTGTGGTGTGTCTCATTCCAGTATCTAGGAATGCAGGGGCATGGTTCCTTGAAGGTCGAGTTGCAGGCAGTTAAGGTGGTCAAAAAGGCCTTTGGCACATTGACATTCATCAGTCAAAGTATTGACTATAGAAGTTGGGAGGTCATGTTGCGATTGTATAAGACGTTGGTGGGACCACATTTAGAATATTGTGTTTAGTTCTGGACAATGTTATGGGAAAGATATTGTCAAGCTTGAAAGGGTTCAGAGAAGATTTACGAGGATGTTGCCAGGACCAAATGGTGTGAGCTATTGGGAGAGGTTGAATAGGCTGGGTCTCTATTCCTTGGAGCGCAGGAGGGTGAGGGGTGATCTTATAGAGGTGTACAAAATCATGAGGGGAATAAATTGGGTTTAATGCAGAGTCTCTTGACCAGAGTAGGGGAATCAAGGACCAGAGGACATCGGTTTAAGGTGAAGGGAAAAGATTTAAAAGGAATCTGAGGGGTAACTTTTTCAAACAAAGGGTGGTGGGTGTATGGATCAAGCTGCCAGAGGAGGTAGCTGTGGCTGGGACGATCCCAACGTTTAAGAAACAGTAAGATAGGTACATGGAAAGAACAGGTTTGGAGGGATATGGACCAAGAACCAGCAGGTGGGTCTAGTGTAGCTGGGACATGTTGGCTGATGTGGGCAAGTTGGGCTGAAGGGCCCGATTTCACACTGTACCACTCTATGACCCTGTGACTTGGATGGGGGCATTGTGGTGCAAGAAAGTGTCGTTCTCATTCAGGATGTCAACATTCCTCTTCCGAGGCCACAGGCTATGTCCACGCATGTAGGGCACAGGCTTTGGAACTGCAACCCAAGACAGTACAATTACCAGACAGTCCTTTCAGGCCTGAGATATTTCATTGTTCATCATATCGATCTGCAATTAAACAGACTGGGAAGTAATCCACCAATCTGAATGCCGCCACAGTATGGCAGGAAACAGACACAGGAAGCTAAGCAAGTACATTTTCAATAAGGGCAAACAATTAAGATTATTTTTATATCATTACCAGCGAGTTATGTTTGACATTTTAATGAACATAAATGTAAATCATTAACCATTCCAATAAACTGTACAGATGTGATAATAAAGGCAGCTTCAAAAAGCTGTAGCACTTCATGGTGTGATGTTGTTTTGTGGAACCAGTGACATTTATAGCTGGTGCATAAAAGCAGACATTTCAAAAGGGTCATCTTTTTATTCAGTGAGTGCAAAATTAGGAAGGATCGGGTTTGCGTAGAGTGGTTAATGTCAGGGAACTGCTGCTTCATAGAGCTAATCAGTGAAGCTTTCTAGGATTGTCTGATACACACAATAATGGGATGGAATTGTTGGGGTTATGTTTTTCTGGTGTCTGGGCAGTTACATAATCAACTCTCACTAACACAGAGCCTCTTCACAACCACAGGCGTAGGACAAAGTGCACATTTACATGAGATGGAAAACTCATCTTTCTTCCCTGTTAAAAGTTAACTCTTTGTTTGAGACACCTAGGGCCACTCTTGTAACTGAACCCTAAACTGTGATTTGAAGTGCTCTAGTGTAATGCCCAGCACAGGATACTTGGGGGCGATCTTTTAGCCGTATATAAAAATGAGCTTGGGGAATCAAGAACTTGAAGGCATAGCCTTAAGGCAAGAGGGGTAAGATTTAATAGCAAACTGAGAGGCTACCTTTTCACACAGAGGATGGTGGGTATATGGAATAAGCTGCCAGAGGAGGTAGTTGAGGCAGGTACAATAACAAGATGTAAAAAAGATTTGGACAGGTACATGAATAGAAAATATTTAGATGAATATGGACTAAACACAGATAAATTAGACTAATTTAGAATCATAAATTCATCCACCACAAACTTGCCTCTGTTGACCAAGATGCCCCATCTACGTTAATACTACATACCTCTGTTTGGAGGATCCATTTCGCTCTAAACCTTTCCTATCCGTCAAGAGAGTTTATTGTCATGTATCCCAGATAGGACAATTATATTCTTGCTTACAACAGAATATAGTAAGCATAAATACAGAATATAGTTCAGTGTGTCTATATTGCATAGACCATATAGAAATACACATAAATAAACAGATAAAGTGCAACAGGCTGTTACAGTTCAGAGTATGTTTGATGGTGAGTATAATAGTCTGATGGTTGTGGGGAAGAAGCTGTTCATGAACCTGGATGTACCAGATTTCAGGCTCCTGTACCTTCTACCTGATGGCAGTGGAGAGATGAGTGTGTGGCCAGGATGGTGTGGGTCCTTGATGATGCTGGCAGCCTTTTTGAGGCAGCGACTGCAATAGATCCCTTCGATGGTGGGGAGGTCAGAGCCGATGATGGACTGGGCAGTGGTCACAACTTTCTGCATTCTTTTCCGCTCCTGGACGCTCAAGTTGTCAAACCAAGCCATGATGCAACCAGTCAGTATGCTCTCTACTGTGCACCTGTAGAAGTTCGAGACAGTCCTCTTTGACATACCGACTCTCTGAAATTTTCTCAGGAAGTAGAGGCGCTGATGTGCTTTCTTTATAATTGCATTAGTGTGCTGGGACCAGGAAAGATCTTTGGAAATATGCACGCCCGGGAATTTGAAGTTCTTGCCCCTTTCCACCATCGTTGATATAAACGGGATTGTGGGTCCCTATCCAACCCCTTCCAAAGTCCACAATCAGATCCTTGGTTTTGCTGGTGTTGAGAGCCAGGTTATTGTGCTGGCACCATTTGGTCAATCGGTCGATCTCACTTCTATAATCTGACTCGTCACCATCAGTGATTTGTCCCACAATAGTGGTGTTGTCGAAGAACTTGATGATGGAGTTCGCACTATGTCCAGCTACGCAGTCATATAGAGTGAGTACAGCAGCGGGCTGAGCACGCAGCCTTGAGGTGCTCCCGTGCTGATTGTAATTGAGGATGACACATTTCCACCAATACGGACAGACTGTGGTCTGTGGATGAGGAGGTCGAGGATCCAATTGCAGACGGATACGCAGAGACCCAGATCTGAGAGCTTGGTAACCAGCTTGGAGGGGAATAATCGTATTAAATGCCAAGCTGTAGTCAATTAATATCAGCCGGACATATGAGTTTTTGTTGTCCAAGTGTGCCAGAGCAGAGTGAAATTGCCAGTGAAGCCAGTGAAATCGCATTCACCGTTGATCTGTTGTGGCGGTAAGCGAACTGCAGTGGGTCGAGGTTCTTGTCAAGGTAGGAGTTGATATGCGCCATAATCAACCTCTCAAAGCATTTCATCACCACAGACGTTAGTGCCACTGGTCGATAGTCATTGAGGCACGTCACCTTGCTCTTCTTGGGCACCAGTATTATTGATGCCCTTTTGAAGCAGGTGGGAACCTCAGACCTCAGAAGTGAGACGTTGAAAATGTCCGCAAAAACTCCAGCCAGTTGATCCACACAGGTTTTGAGAGCACGGCAGGGTATGCCATCAGGTCCAGGCGCTTTCCGATGGCTCACTCCCCTGAAGGATCTTCTGATGTCAGCCTCTGTGACTGTGACTATAACACCATCAGGGTGAATAGGGGCTCGAGAAGGCACATCAGTGTTCTCCCTATCGAACCATGCGAAGAATGCATTGAGCTCGTCAGGGAGTGATGCTTCGCTGACAATTGAGCTGCCTCTTGATTTCGCCTTGTAGGAGGTATGGCATTCAAGCCCTGCAACAGTTGCCGAACATCCGTCTCATCCTCCAGCTTGGAGCAGAAGTCCAATGTATCCATGTACCTGTCCAAACGTCTTTTAAATGTTGGTATAGTACCTGCTTCAACTACCTACTCTGGCAGCTTTTCACATACAACCACCTGTTTGGAAAAATTGCCCTTCAGGTTGCTATAAAATCTTCCTCCTCTCACCTTAAACCTATGTCCTCTGGTTCTCTATTCCCTTACTCTGGGTAAAATATTCCATGCATTCACCCCATCTATTCCCCTCGTGATCTTACACATCTGTATAAGATCACGCCTCCTGAACTCTGAGGAATAAATTCCTAGCCTGGTCAACCTCCTGCATCATTAATTCTGCCTTCAGAAGCTATATAGTTCCATTGACCACAGAATTAGAAGGTGTCCAGTGGATTTAGCATGGGACTCTTAGATGGGGGGTTGCTTTGGACTCAACACTTAAGGCCTAGTACTGAGCAAGTAGCAAAGAGCTCTCACGTTGAGTCTGCTGTAATATCATAGACATTAGTCTTGGCGATTAATGTTAGACAAGAATATCAGTTACCTCACCATTAAGATCCTTAACTTCATTTGGTCCCTTTGAGGCTGCTGGAAAATTATTTTGGGTACAGTTGCTGATGATGAAACTATCTCTAAGGTGTCTCTCCGACACCACCGAGTGCATTCTGCCGCTATCTATGGTAAGCCCACACTAAATGCAGATCTATATGCTGCTCTGCTTAGTGATGTCTGCTTAAGAGTAAGTTCCCTTTTTAGGAGTAGAATGCATCAAGACCATAAGACATAGGAACAGATTTGGCCATTCGTCCCATCAAATCTATAACTGTCATTCCATCATGGCTGATCTTTTTTCCTTCTCAACCCCATATTTTGCCTTTTCCCCTTAATTTTTGACACCCTTCCTAATCAAGATCCTATCAATCTCTGATTCAAAAATACCCAATGTCTTGGCCTCCACAGCATCTGTGGTAATACATTCACGACTCTCTGGCTAAAGAAATTCTTTCTCATCTCCGTTTTGAAGGTATGTCCTTTTATTTTAGGACTGTGCCCTGTAGTCTTAGACTCTCCCAAAACTGGAGCCATTCTTCCATCCAGGCCTTTCATTATCCAGTAGATTTAAAGGAGATCTCCACTTCACCCCGATAAATCCCAGCAAGCACAGGCACAGATCATTCAATCGCATCTCAAATGTTAAACCAATCATCCCCGGAATCATTCTCGTAAATGATTCCTCTCCAAAAATCCCTCCTTAGATATGCGGTCCAAAACTGCTCACAATATTCCAAATGCGGTCTCCCCAGCTCCTGATAAAGCCTCAGTTTTGCATCTTTGCTTTTATATTTTAGTCCCCTCGTAAAGAATGCTAACATTGCATTCGCCTTAATGGTCAGGTCGGGGGGAGTTCCCCCCGCCACGGGTACCATGTAATCCCGTGCTACCTGCTCCATGGTCGGATAGTCGGTGACTAAACCGTCTCCCCCACCTGGTTTGCCAGGTGAGGAGGGGGCTGTGGACCCCCAGCTGGCCCAAAAACAAGACATGTCAAAGGGTGGATGAACTCCTAGCGAGGCAAAGGCCATCCACGCTTCAGTAGAAGTTGCGATCACTGTCGTACATAGCATTGTAAGGCACCGTGCACGTTGATGTTTTCAACGATGATGATGATGCATTTGCCTTCATTACAACTTACATAATTTGCAAATGAACCCTGCACCAGCACTCCCAAGTTCCTTGGCACCTACGGTTCCTGAATCCTCCGCACTTAGAAAGTAGTTGATGCTTTTATTCCTTCTATCATATTACATGACCATACATTTTCCTACGCTGTATTCCATTTGCCACTTCTTTGCCCACAATCCCAACCTGTCCAAGTCCTTCTGCAGTCTTCTTTCTCAACACTGCCTCCCATTCACCTATCTTCGTATCATCTGCAAACTTGGCCACAAAGCTATCAACGATCTCTCTAATGCTGCTATATGCAGCAGTCTGGGATATAAGGCTTGCATTAGCTGCTGTCTCCGAAGTGAAAGATCTTAATCTTTATGGACAGTAATCCAGGCCTAGGATGAAACTTTTGGAGGTCACTCACTGCTGATTTAGAGAAACTATTAGAGAATTGGAGATAGGTGCTTTGTTTTTTTTTCAAACGCTTGGGGGATGGGACCTATGGATGAACCTTTCTTTTTGTGTAATTCTCAAGATGCAGAACGTGTATGGTCTCAACTACCTTCTGTGGCAGAGAATTCCAGAGATTCACCACTCTCTGTGTGAAAAATGTTTTTCTCATCTCGGTCCTAAAAGATTTCCTCCTTATCCTTAAACAGTGACCCTTTGTTCTGGACTTCCCCAACATCTGGAACCAGGAGCTCTTACTGCGATGAAGCACAATCTATTGAATATTGGTAGCTAAATAATAAGTTGGAAAATAAGTTTCAGTGCCTCTGTTTGCATTGTTTTATTAATGAACAAAAGCTGTCAAATTAATCCTGTACAGAAAGAAGACAATTGTCCTGTCTTGGAAATGTTTGATCATTTTGACATATTGTTATTATACATATAACAATGATGCCGAAGAAAATTCTTAAGAACTTGCAGCTAAGAGGTCTTTGAGATGCACCTTAGTTCTCTTCTGTTTTACCACCTCTCCAGTGACTTGTTATTATAATATAATGCTAGATTGATCAATAATAGCAAAACATATTTAAAAAAAAGGATTTTTAAGAACAAGATTCTCAATGTCTTTCTCTTCCTTTTCCAATTAGGGTATAATTAGCTCTCTGGTGTTAACAGTTAGCTGTGTGGCACAATGAACAGAAATGAAGGTAATTCATTCCTTTGGATATTCAGGGTGTTGCGGATCCATAATGACCTTGTTGATGAACCTTGAATTGCTTGCCACTTTTCATCCTTGGTTTTCAGCCCTCTTCTCCTGAAGGATTTTGTGCTTTAATCTGAAACTATGGTAATTTGTTCCTGCAGAAACCTGTTCTTCTAGAGTCTTAAAAATCGTATTGTCATACCTCATTCCAAATACATACCTCCAATGCCTAATTCATCATTTATTGAAGGTTCGATTGCATGTTGGTCCAGGGAGACCTAGCTGACGGGATAAAGAATTGGATTCATGGGAGGAAGCAAAAGGTGACGTTAACAGGTTGTTTTTTTGGAATGGAGGCCTCTAATTAGTGAGGTGCCTCAGCGATTGGTGCTTGCCTCATTGCTATTTCTGGTTTACATCAACAATTTGGATAAGAATTATGAAAGCATGATTAGTAACTTTGCAGATGACACTACAATGGATGGTACAACAGGTGGTTATCAAAAATTACTGCAGGATTTTGATCAAGTAGGCTGAGGAATGGTTGATGGCGTTTAATGCAGATAAATGCGAGGAGTTGGATTTTGGGCAGTCAAGACAGGGCAGGATCTTCATCAAGAATGGCAGGGCTCTAGGGAGTGTTGTAGAGCAGAGTAATCTCAGAGTACAGGTGCATAATTCACTGAAAATGACAGGTAGATAGGGTACTCAAGAAGGCTTTCGATACATTGCTCTTCATCTGCCAGGGTATTGAATTTAGAAGTTAGGATTTTATCTTACAGTTGTACAACACATTGGAGATGCCCCACTGATAGTATTATGCTCTGTTTTCAGGTCCCCCATACATTCGCAAGGATCAGTGAAATGTTCTCAGCTGGAAAAAATATAGAGAAGATTGTTTCAAGCACTTTTTGTTTATTTTAGATTCCCAGATCTGCAGTGAAGGCTTCTCTGAAACTATGGCAATTTAAAGTTAACTTGGTCAGGCTAGGTACTTACCAATTTATATCAGTTACTGTACTGTAAAAATGATCCCGTGTGAACAAAGAACTGGATATGTGTGTGGATGTGGTAGTGCCCAATATTTCAGCAGAACAAGATCAATATCAGAAAACTTTGACCACAGCTAGTAGCATTTCTGGCCCCTCTAAGTAGGTCTTTCTACTGTGTCATCACGGATTTTCTAACCTTGCATGCAGCCATGGGGTTTTTGTTTTGCCTCTGCAAAGATGCACAAGAAGGAAATAATCAGCTGCTCCTTCCAACAGATTTTCTATCAAGTGTATTTTACCAGAGTCAGAAAGATTTGATCAAGGAATTTTAGAATTTGGACCATCAGGATTGTCAGAGTTTTAAAAAGCCTGAGAGTCCAAAACTGAAATTTGTTACCAGCTTTGAGTCTGGCAATGTTAGAAAAATAAAATACAGTGGGTGAAGCTAAGAAAACTGAGAGCAATGATGAGCATTTTTAAATCAAAATGTTGACAAAATAGGCCGATTGTTCTTACTCCAGATTTTGGCAAAGTAAATGACAAAATATTACGACATTCACAGCAAATTACACACAATCCACACTCAATAAAACTTGTCGCTCATGTTTAGTTTGTGGTGCTGAATTAAATTATTGGTGTCAAACGGCAAAGTGCTAATGGCCAGCACCCAAGTGTTTAGGGGGTACAAGTATACAGAGTATTTCATTGCAAATCAAATCTTATTTAGTCTTACTTTGTCAATAGGAAAATGATAAATCATTGATACCTGCATAGAAAGCGAAGACCCAGTGGCTTTGTCAATGTATCACTATCATCTTTAAAAATCTTTTGTAAGCCATTCTTGGTTCCTCAGGCTCGATAATGATGTTTCAGAGGTAGCTGAAGAAGACAAGTGCAGAGTCGCGATTGTGGTTGACTTCTTTGGACAGGTGTCAAGGTTAAGAAGGCAAATTGGGTTAAGGGAAAAAATGGCGGAGTAGTCTTGAAGGTCAAATGGCCTAAACAAATTAATGACCTTAACAGTTTCTCAATCCTAAATAACAATCTGAATGGTCAGGGATTGCTAGGAATTGGGTAAATGATTTGGGTTTCATGGCTTTGTGAACAACCCTAAATATTTTCTCCTGTCCACCTGTAAATCTCTAAGCTGCAGGAGCTCAATATAGCATGCTTGTTTGGACTTCCAGTGTTGGGAATGTGAATGGTGTGGTCTGCATCAACAGAGTAACTATGTTTGCACAGAGGTGGGGTTATAGGTTCCCACTGCCAGTGGTATGGGGGGCTTTTTATAGAAAATAGAACATAGAAAGACAGCATTTTGGCCCGCAATGAAAGCAGATGGCAAGTTAAACCGATATCAACTGCCTGTACATGATCGTCTACATCCCTCTATTCCCCACACTTCCATGTGCCTATCCAAAAGCCTGGATCTATGTGGATATTTTATCCAAACGGGCTTAAATGTTGTTCAAAACGCATTTGTAGGATGTACAAAGTTGGGCGATATATTTGATATATTACAAAGCTTTTCAAGTCCAGAATAGAACCTGTTTGATACTTAAATTTTTAGGAAACATACAACCACACCAAGACTGTTAAAATGTTAGGAATAAAGTGGACATTTTTTTTGAATTCAGAAGAGGTCTCATCGACTTTTTGGAAAATCATGTGCAAAAGACCAATACAGTTCATGCCGTGGATTAGATATGACACTATTAAGGGGCCTTCTCTCCTATTTTCTACCTTCCACTTTTTTTTTTAGGACCCTTCATCAGTCCTTTTCAAAACATATGCCAATTGGTAACGGTATGACATATTGGCACAAGGGGCCTTTCTGGACTGTTTCTACTGTATTAACTTCTTTTTTAAACAATCAGACTGAAATGTTCTCAGCTGCTCTTTTCAAAGATACTCACTGGCTTCCTGAGTGTTTCAAGCACTTTTTGTTTATTTTAGATTCCCAGCATCTGCAGTGTTTTTTCCTTTCAGTTCTTCTCTGAAACTTGACAATTTAAATTTGTTAACTTCTGGAGCCATGTAATATGTGTTTTTTTTAAACCAATTTATATAAGTTACTGTACTGTTGAAATGATCCCGTGTGAACAAAGAACTGGATATGTTTTTGGATGTGATAGTGCCCAATTATGTGAACCAATATTTCAGCAGAACAAGATCAATATCAACAAATAAAGTTTTAGGAAAGCTGCATTCTATAAAATCTCATGTAGAAGATGACTGGACACACCAAACCCTAATAACTGCTTGACCACATGCTAGTAGCACTTTCTGGCCCTCTGAAGTGGGTCTTTCTCCTTCTTTTCATTGTCATCAAGGATTTTCTAACCTTGCATGCAGCCACTTGGTCCGAATCAACTGTTTTTGTTTTGCCTCTGCAAATATATACATTTACAAGATTCACAAGAAGGAAATAATCAGCTGCTCCTTCCAACAGATTTTCTATCAAAACTTTTTCAAGGTTCTCTTTTCCAAAGAGAACTCTTCTAAATTCTTTACAACAACACATTGCATTTATGTTTCGCTGTTGATGAGGAGAGGCAGAAAGATTTGAGCAAGGAATTCTAGAATTTGGACCTCCAGACACAATTGTCAGTCAAGTGTTAAGATCGGAAAAGCATGAGAGTCCAAAACTGAAATTGTTACCAGCTATGAGTCTGATGATGTGAGAACAATAAAATAGGAAGTGGGTGAAGCTAAGAAAACTGAGAGCAATGATGAGCATTTTAAAATCAAAATGTTGACAAAACAGGCCGATTGTTCCTACTCCAGATGTTGGCAAAGTAAATGACAAAATATTACGACATTCACAGCAAATTACATTCAATCCACACTCAATAAAACCTGTCGCTCATGTTTAGTTTGTCTGTGCTGAATTAAATTATTGGTGTCAATTGCAGAGCGGCAAAGATGTGCTTGAATAATGGCCAGCACCCAAGTTACAGTTTAGTGTCTTCTGTGGGTACATTCAATATACTGCAGAGTATTTCATTGCAAATTTTGCAGAATCTTATTTAGTCTATACTTTGACTGGCAGCTATAATTCTGTGAATATGAAAATGAATAAATCATTGATCTCACCTGCAAAGAAAGCGAAGACCCAGTGGCACATATGGCTTTGTCTCAATGTATCACTATCATCTTTAAAACAATCTTTTGTAAGCCATTCTTGGTTCCTCAGGCTTGATAATGATGTTTCAGAGGTAGCTGAAGAGACCAATGTGGGAACTGCAGAGTCTGCAGATTGTGGTTGAGTAGGTTTATTGCTTCCCATCATCTATGTTCTGTGTGCTCTCCACGCAAGGACAGGTGTCAGAGGTTATGGGGAGAAGGCAGGAGAATTGGGTTAGGATGGAGAGATAGATTAACCATGATTGAATGGCAGAATAGTCTTGATAGGCCAAATGGCCTAATTCTACTCCAATTCCTTATTACCTAATGACCTTATGACTCGAGTTTCTCAATTACATCCTAAATAATCCTGCAATCTGAATGGGCTAGGGATTGCTAGGAATTGGGCAGAATTATTCTGTTTGAAGGTGGCTTTGTGAACAACCCTAAATATCTTCTCCTGTCCACCTGTAAATCTCCAGCTGCAACAGAGCTCAATATAGAGTGCTTGTTTGGAAATTCCAGTGTTGGGAATGTGAATGGTGTGATCTGCTCAACAGAGTGGACTATGTAATTGGGGCCTCAGAGGTGGGGTTATAGGTTCCCACTGCCAGTGGATATGGGGAGCTTTTATAGAAAATAGAACATAGAATAGTGCAGCAGAGGAACGGGCCCTTTGGCCCGCAATGTTTGTGCTAAGCAGATGCCAAGTTAAACCGATATCAACTGCCTGTACATGATCGTCTACTCTCTATTCCCCACACTTCCATGTGCCTATCCAAAAGCCTCTTAAACACCACTATCATATTCAAAAACGAGGTTGAATATATTTTATCCAAACGTCTCTCCCAGATGCGATAAATGTTTGTTTCAAAACGCTAATATAACACATTCATTTGTAGGATGTACAAAGTTGAATAAATTTTGGAGCGATATATATTTGATATATTTACAAAGCTTTTCAAGTCCAGAATAGAACCTAAAACGGAATGGATTATATTTGGAATAATAGTAGAAGATATCAATTTAAATAAAGACCAAAATGTTTTTTTTAATCATGGGTTAATAATTGGAAATAAATTGATACTTAAATTCTGGAAAAATACAACCACACCAAATGTTAAAATGTGGATTAGGAATATGATGGACATAGCACGCCTTGAAGAAATGAGACTCCGACTAATAGATAAATATGACCAATTCTTAAGGAGTTGGTCTCCTTTCATCGACTTTTTGGAATCATGTGATGCAGTGGTACCGTAAAGATTGCTGATTTCAGTTCATGCCGTGGATAGATTTACATCTCTGAATAAAGATTTGAAAATTTCTCTTTTAAGGGGCCTTCTCTCCTATTTCTACCTTCCACTTTTTCTTTTTTTTATATACACACTTCACGTTTTTCTATTCTCTACCATCTGTTTTTCCTCTTTTTCCCCTTTCTATTGTTTTCTTTTTCTTGTCTTGCTTACTTCCTTCTCAAAACATAAAACTAGAGGTTGTACATAGAATGGATTACGGTATGACATAGTTGGCACCTAAAATTAGGTTCCACTGTACTGTTTTGTACTGTATTAACTTCTAATAAAATAAACAAAAAAAAACAAAAACAAAAAAAGCACCACTATCGTGTCTGCCTCCACTACTATCCCTGGCAGTATGTTACAGGCATTAACCATTGGCTGTGTTTTTAAAAAAATGTTCTGCATATCTCCATTAATATTTCCCTCTCACACATCTAATGTTGGACATTTCCTCCCAGGGGAAAAGGTTTGGAATGTCTGCCCTATCTATGCGTCTCATCATTTTACGTACCTGAATCACATCAACCTCTGATGTCCAGAGAAAACAATTCAAGTCTATCCAACCTTTCGCTGCAGCTTAAATCCAATCCAGGCAGCATTCCAGTAAACCTCGCCAAGGCCTCCACATCCATCCCGTAATGGAGTGACCAAATCTGCCTCCAATACTCCAAATACGGCCTAACCAAAGTCCTATAGAGCTGCATCATGACTTCCTGACACATATTGAATGCTTCTAGCAATGAAGGCAAGCATATCATAAGTCTTCTTAACTACCATTTCTACTTGTGCTGCCACTTTCAATGAGTTATGAACTTGGACTCCAATATTCCTCCTCACATCAATGCTGTTAAAGGTCTTGCCATTAACTGTGTACTCTCTCCTTACATTCAACCTCCCAAAGTGCAATCCCTCACACTTGCTTGGGTTAAACATCATTTGCTATTTCCACACCCATTTCTGCAGCTGCTCTATATCCCACTGCATCTTCTGACAGCAGTCCTCACTGACTGCAACTCCTTCAATTTTGGTGTCATCAACAAACTTACTCAATCAACAACCCATTTATGTCTAGATCATTGATATATTTGACAAACAGCAGAGGGCCCAGCACAAATCCCTGCAGAACTCCTCTGGTCACAGACGTCCAGTCAGAATATCTATCTTCCACCACAACTCTCTCTGTCTTCTATGAATAAGCCGGGTCTGAATCCACACAACCAAGTCATCGTGACTCTCATACATCTTGATCTTCTGGATCAGCCTACCATGAGGTACCATATCAAAAGCTTAACTAAAGTTCATGTACACAACACCCACAGCCTTACCTTCATTAATATAATTGTCACATCCTCAAATCAAGTTAGTGAGACACCAGCTGCTGGGTAGCAAGCTGTGCTGGTTACCCCCAACTGGTCCATTATCTTCCAAATGGGAGTAAATTCCATCTAGAATAATTATTACCAATAGTTTCCCTAACACTGACATAAGCCTCACTGGCCTCGGATTCTCTCTACTTCCTTTCTTATACAAATGAACAACATTGGTGACTAACTAGTCTTCTGGGATCTTGCCCATGGGTAACGGAGAAACAAATATTCTCATCAAGGTCCGTGCAATATCCTCTCTTGCCTCCCTCAATAACCTGGGATAGATCCCATCAGACCCATGGGAGTTATCCACCTTAATGTTCTTAAAGAGCCTCAGCACTTACTCCTTCTCAATCTCAATCTGTGTAGAATTTTTGTGTTCTCCACACTAATCACGGTGTACTCCAGGTCCTTCTTGGTGAATACAGATGCAAAGTACTTGTGTAGTACCTTAGTTACATCCTCTGACTCCAAGCATACATTCCCTCCTTTATTTTTGAGCAGTCCTACCTTGTCCCTGGTCGCCCCTTTATTTTTAACGACATACCTTGATTACATAACCTCTTATTTTTAACGTTTTGTGGAGACAGCATTATTGATATCTTTCCTGGAGGGAGTACAAGTCCCAGAAGCGTACAGGAAGACAAGTTTCACAGCTGCCTGGTAGAATTTGAGTTTTGTGCCAGATCTGAGATCCTTATCCTCAGGCACTTGTTTCATTGTGTGAACCAACTAAAATCCATGGTGAATTTCATCATTATTCTTATCGGCTTTTCTACAATGAAAATACTTCAGTTTGCTTTCATCGCCTATCTATTTCCATGACTATCTTATTTGTTTGTGCAGGATAATTTGGCTGTATTAAGTGCAGCCTATGCTACCTGCAGTGCAGTGGTACAAAAGGACTAGAACTTTGTGGAATTCCGTGCCTCAGAGGGCAGTGGAGGCCAAATCACTGGATGGATTTAAGAGAGAGTTAGATAGAGCTCTAGGGGCTAGTGGAATCAAGGGATATAGGGAGAAGGCAGGCACGGGTTATTGATTGGGGACGATCAGCCATGATCACAATGAATGGCGGTGCTGACTCGAACAGCCGAATGGCCTCCTCCTGCACCTATTTTCTAAGTTTCTATGTTTCTAGAACTGTGTTGGATGTTTCAGTCACAATCTGTGGACTGTTGGTGCTGCAGTAAATAGAAATACTGACATTAAATTAATTAAAATCCAAAATTAAACAAGTATACATTCCATACAGTTGAAATTCTTGCTGTATGGCAGGAATGACTATGTTGGTGCTGCGGGTTGCTTGATAATGATCACAACATAATTGTGGGTGAGAAGCAGTGCCGGAGCCACATTCTCTGTGGGCGGGTGCCCGAGGGCAACCACATCTAACATAAAAATGGAGGCAAGGTATTCTCCAGGTGTGATTCACCATGTAGCTAGGAGTTATGCCACAAGAAAGTTAATGACTCCAATGGTCTCCAAATCTGAGGAAGGACATTGTTGCCATAGAGGGAGTGCAGAGACGGTTCACCAGACTGATTCCTGGAATGTCAGGACTGTCTTATGAAGAAAGACTGGATAGACTTGGTTTACACTCTCTAGAATTTAGGAGATTGAGAGGGGATCTTATAGAAACTTACAAAATTCTTAAGGGGTTGGACAGGCTAGATGCAGGAAGATTGTTCCCGATGTTAGGGAAGTCCAGGACAAGGGGTCACAGCTTAAGGATAAGGGGGAAATCCTTTAAAACCGAGATGAGAAGAACTTTTTTCACACAGAGAGTGGTGAATCTCTGGAACTCTCTGCCACAGAGGGTAGTTGAGGCCAATTCATTGGCTATATTTTTAGAGGGAGTTAGATGTGGCCCTTGTGGCTAAGGGGATCAGAGGGTATGGAGAGAAGGCAGGTACGGGATACTGAGTTGGATGATCAGCCATGATCATATTGAATGGCGGTGCAGGCTCGAAGGGCCGAATGGCCTACTCCTGCACCTAATTTCTATGTTTCTATGTTTCTATAACCAGACAAGATATGTTGCAGTAAATGATCTCTCACTTTGAATTGTTTCTCACTTCTGCTCTCATCGAACACAAACAGCTGCCACACTCACACTATTCCGATATAAACACAGTCATATAGTTGCGTATACCTGTTTGCCGCCCTCTTACATCTTTCTATCTTTTCCCTCTCCCTCCCTTTCTACCTTCCTTCCATCCTTCGTCCCTCTTCACTTCCAAAAACCCACAATAATCGTGCGGCTGTGGGAACATTCACAGCCAAAGCCACACCAGAGATCATAGCTGACACCCCAGTTGTCTGATGATGATTTGGAGGTGAAAGGAAGTGGGAACCAAGGGTGAGGCCCTGCAGTGTGTTTGATTCAGGTAGACTTCCAGATCCAAAATAAATGGACAATAGATGGAGATGGCCTACAAGATCAACTGCCCACAATCTGATGACAGTGCAGGAAGGAATTTATTGGCCTCACACAAATGATCAGGTCAGTGAAACTATCAACAAATTAAATATGCAGCAACAGCATAACTGTATAATGCCCTATAAAAAGTTGCACTTAAATCAACTATCATCCCTACCAACATCAGATGCCTCAATGCCTCATCAGAATGCCAAGTCCACTGATCTTGTTTATTTATGCCACTGCACATGTCAGCCAGTTAATTGAGCAACTCACAACAAACAGACACATTGACACATACTGATTTGTATTCTTCTCCTCTCATTTATCAGAGAAGGAGGCACATAGTCACAACTAGCCACAGCATGCTATCAATGGACATTACTGTAGCCTGGAGGAGAAGCATTGGTAACCTTGGGGTCTGGGGCCATGGTGGCAACTGTTGAGATTGTTCAGGATCTGATGCCTTTAATTCCTGCTCTTCACATCCTTCTTCCACTGTCTACCACAATCTTTTTCATTATTGCAAGATTCATATTGTTTAAACATTCTCTCCTTACTTAGATCTTCCCTCATCAGTTCACGCCCCTGCATCTGTCTTCTCAGATAAACATGAATTCCCAGGTGTCCATCCACCATAATCCTAGACTTCTTCCATCTATCAAAAGCTTTCCCCTGGCCTGGTGCTGGCTGCTATTGAGCAAGATGATAAAAAACATGGAAGAACCTACCATCTTGCTGTGACATTCACAGGCACCAGTTCAGATTCTAGGACTTTGCATACAATAGCACAACATTTTAAAGACGGATCTGCAGCTGAAGCATCAGCAACTGATTGCCATATGGCCAGGACAGAAGGAAGGAGTGGAAGGGAAGGTTAAGGGTCTGTTCTTTGGAGGGTGAAGTCAAGCACAAGGAATGTCCCAGAGGCTCTTGATTGAGCAGCGTGGATGAATTCTGATGGGCGCCATCTACAAATTATCTATAGGTCTGATGGCTTCTATGAAATATAAAGCAGGGTGGGTAGTTCAGCCCTAACTTGCACAAAGGTTTGAGACAGGCATGGAGAGTTGTTGCCAACTTCATCTCAGTGCATATCGGGCTAACTTTCATGCAGCGACTGATCTGCACTATCTCAACTTCCACTGACACAGGCAGTGGCCGTTCCACGTCTAGGTGCTACAGTGAAAACTCAAATTTGGCAATATATGATGGCTGCTATCATTGCCCTGGATGTTTAAAGGATTTTGAATGGGTCCAACTCAATACATTCCAGCAGATTCCTCAGATTGCTGAGTTACTTTCTCAGCACAATTACATGGATGAGATAGGTTTTGTGGGATATGCGTAATGGTTCTAGCTTAGATACAGAATTCTCGTTGGGGCATGAACAAGTGGGCCAAGGGGTTTGTTTCCATGATTTTTGTCTCTGTGCGTTTGCCCTGAGGAGGATTTGGCAGTGATTTTTTCATCTTGGTGGATTTCCTTCCAGTACTTGACTAACTAACTAACTAACATTCCTGCCTGCTCAGAACCATCACTCAAAGACACTGGGAGTGAGTATCCCTTCATCGCCCCTACAACAGGGAGATTGAACCAGGAATGCACAGAAAATAAGCTATTTTAAAGAATTTGATTAGTTCCTAGATATATTGTAGCTTTAAGAATCTTCACTGGAAGCATTTACCTGGTTTGTGCTGTGATTTGTTTGCAGTTTGGTTTCATCAATAGTAAGCTGGAATGATCAGCAACAAAATAGATGGAAGATGGGGACTATTGTACATTGAAAAATATTTGTTTTATTTGTATTGGCCTGTGGGAAGTAATCATTTTATAATGGTACACAAAAAAATGCTGGAGAAACTCAGCGGGTGCAGCAGCATCTATGGAGCGAAGGAAGTAGGCGAAGTTTCGGGCCGAAACCCTTCTTCAGACTAATGGGGGGTGGGGGGGAGAAGGAAGGAAAATGGGAGGAGGAGGAGCCCTAGGGTTAAGGAAGGGGAGGAGACAGCAAGGGCTAGTAAAACTGGGAGAATTCAACGTTCATGCCATCCGGATGCAAGCAAACCAGGCGGAATATGAGGTGCTGTTCCTCCAATTTCCAGTGTTGCTCACTCTGGCAATGGAGGAGACCCAGGACAGAGAGGTCGGATTGGGAATGGGAGGGGGAGTTGAAGTGCTGAGCCACCGGGAGTTCAGGTAGGTTATTGCGGACTGAGCGGAGGTGTTCGGCGAAATGATCGCCTAACCTCCGCTTAGTCTCCCCGATGTAAATCAGCTGACATTTAGAGCAGCGGATGCAGTAGATGAGGTTGGAGGAGATACAGGGGAACCTTTGTCGCACCTGGAACGACTGCTTCGGTCCTTGAATGCAGTCGAGGGGGGAGGTGAAGGGACAGGTGTAGAAAAGCATTTTATAATCATCTTTTATTGTCTAGAAGTTGTAAAGTATGTGCAGTGAGAGATTTCTGTCCATTCCCAGCAAAGTAAATGTGAAATATTTCTAATCCAGGAAATCTGTGATTCAGAGAAGAACTACAAGATAGTAGCATTCTCATAGAAACATAGAAAATAGGTGCAGGAGTAGGCCATTCGGCCCTTCAAGCCTGCACCGCCATTCAATATGATCATGGCTGATCATCTAACTCAGTATCCTGTACCTGCCTTCTCTCCATACCCCCGATCCCTTTAGCCACAAGGGCCACATCTAACTCCCTCTTAAATATAGCCAATGAACTGACCTCAACTACCTTCTGTGGGAGAGAGTTCAGAGATTCACCACTCTCTGTGTGAAAAATGATTTTCTCATCCCGGTCCTGGACTTCCCCAACATCGGGAACAGTCTTCCTGCATCTAGCCTGTCCAACCCCTTAAGAATTTTGTACGTTTCTATAAGATCCCCCCTTCTAATCTTCTAAATTCTAGCGAGTACAAACCGAGTTTATCCAGTTTTTTCTTCATATGAAAGTCCTGACATCCCAGGAATCAGACATCCCAGAATCCCTGGATTCTCATCCCATTGTCACCATTATTCTTCTCATTGCAACTGGCATTTGCTGGAATAATCAAGGTGCTAATCAAGTAGGCAGACAATGTGTTTTGAGAGCCACCCTCATTCAGGTAATTGGCCTCTCTTCCATGATACTCCTGCCTTGTACATTGTAGATATGACTTTTATATATTAGATGGTGGAGAGGTCTTGGAGTGTCAGGAGGTGAATTTCACACCACAGGATGCCCAGCCACTCCTGTAACCAGGATTTTTTAAGTTTCTGGTAAACTGTGCTCCTTGGGATGAAGGTGGGAAAGTCAGCAAATATTTTTAATTTCAAAAGAAATTGTATGAAATGTATAAAATAAATTGAGAGAATTTGCAAACAGCTTGTTGAAAGCACCTTGTCTCCTCTTTTTTCTTTTAAGTAATAATAATCTAATAATGGTGTTGGTGGAAAGACAATTCAGGTACAGAGATTAAAGCAAATATTTGAGCAAGTTAGTATTTTGGTACAAAGAAGCAAGTTTCACAATTCACAGGACAGTTTCTTGACAAAAAAAATCACCCTTATTTGTTGCTATAAATGTCACTGACCAAACCAAATTTAATTCAAACCATATCATAGCCCTGAGATTACTTAGATAGTTCAGTATGGAAATAAGCCCCTCACCCATCGACCATTATTCATCACACTGACCATTGATCACCAATTCACTCTATTTCTACATTATTCATTCCCTATGCATGAGGGGCAATTTACAGGGACCAATAAACTTACAAAGCTGCAGGACTCTGTGGTGTGGGAGGAAACTAGAGCACCCGGAAGAAACCAATGTGCAAACTCCACACATCAAACCCGGGTCGCAAGTGTTGTGAGGCAGCAGCTCTTCCAACTGCACCACCATGCTGCCCTAATCTTAGTCACCTGAATAACTGAACTGTTGAGCTGGATGTCTTCCCCTCGCCCCTCTGCACCAACATCTCTCTCATCACTATCGATGTCTGCTACACACTATATTCAGGTAACATTCAAGGAACCTTTATATGGCATCTAAAGGAAAAATTTTGCTCTACAAGATACAAATCTGTTCTTGACGTTTGCAAGAAATTAGCCCGATATTCGATTAAAACTTTGACATGTAGAAACCTGTGTGGGAAATCTGTTAGTACTTATTTACTACCAAGTTCAGCATTCAGTTCTTGTCTGCCTTTGGATATATCTCTACAGAGCAGTAGATTATCTGGAATCCGATCTCCAGACTATCCTCAGACTTTACACAAAATACATTTCCCTTACCTGCAGTTGAAAATATTTTGCCTCAAGTGAAAATATATTATTCCTTAGCTCTTTGGGTTGCAGACTTGAATCTTTCATAATTTCTTGCATTACGTCAACTTTCTTGCACCTCCCTTTGTGATCTGTAATAACACTGCCCAAATTTGGCTCATGGCCCCTAAATTATTTTGCTACATCTATTTTCTGATTCTTCCCATGCCCAAGTCTATCTGTTTTTCGGAGTTTCTCGTAAGGTTCTTCAAATTAATCTTGCCTTTCGGAGATTAATGCTGCTTTTTATCTCTCTCACACTATCTCGAAAAACTATCAACTTGTCCCGTCGGTAACTTGGAAACAGTTGAGTACATTCCAGAACAAGGGGTCACAGCTTAAGGATACGGGGGAAATCTTTTAGGACCGAGATGAGGAAAACATTTTTCACACAGAGAGTGGTGAATCTCTGGAATTCTCTCCCGCAGAAGGTAGTTGAGGCCAGTTCATTTGCTATATTTACGAGGGAGTTAGATGTGGCCCTTGTGGCTAAAGGGATCAGGGTGTATGGAGAGAAGGCAGGTACAGGATACTGAGTTGGATGATCAGCCATGATCATATTGAATGGCGGTGCAGGCTCGAAGGGCCGAATGGCCTACTCCTGCACCTATTTTCTATGTTTCTATGTTTCTATTTCCCTTGTACAAAATGTGCATTACAGTTATATAGTCAGTGAAATTGAGCTCCAAAATGTTTTGATGCTTTGGGTGGTGATTTAACCATTTAATGTGCAGTGCATGATGCTTGTGCTTTAATATTGAGTGTTCCCCCACAATGTGGAAGAACATATTGGTACATCTGGGAATGCATTAAATGCTTGTGCATGCTGAATCAACAGATCGTGATGTTGGAACGTTTGTGATGTGGATTTGATGTCTGCGTTATTGCATTGCTTGGCAATAATCCAGCCATTCGCGTGTTCAACCTAAATGGAGACACAAGCACTCATCCATGGGTAGGTCATTCATCCACACACTATCACTTACAGATATGATCACACAGTTTTCTTTGCTCCTATTCATCTTCAGGCAGGTCGGTTGTAGTGAATTGATGTCTGATGTGGATGAAAATGGGACTGTAAACTAATTTCCAAACTTCAGCCAGCATCCCAACCAGGCATGGATGCTTTGGTAGTTGCACTTGCTGGTCTTCAGCCCAGTGAGGAGAATAAGGAAGGTTCTGTTTAGCTATAGGTTTATTATTATCATGTGAATCAAAGTGTAATGAAAAGCTTTGTTTTGCACAATCTCAAAAACAGATCAGATATACCACACAGAAATACAATCAAGTCAAATTCAAGTGCAATATATATAGAAAAGTGGAAGATACAGAGTGCAGAATATAGTTCTCAGCATTGTCGTGAATCTGGTCCATAGACAAAGTTCAATGACCACAATGCGGAGAGGTGAATTGGCTGCTGAACAGTGACTGGGGAAGAGAGTCATCAGCAGGAAATTAGTTCCTTCTAAAATCTTCAGGAAATGTTTGTCCTAAATCCATTTCAATGAGGGATAGGAGACGCCTTCTCCGAGGTGCTGTGCACTGGGTTATGTCCAGAGAAGAGCCATGGTTGCTGGTGACACTGAAATATATGGGTATATGTGTATGGGTGTCCATGTTTCTATATCTAAGGGGCCTGTCCCACTTACGCGACCTTGGCTCGCAAATTACTTGATCTCGTGGTCGCTTGAGGCGTACGGGCACCGTATGGCAGCGCGGGGCCGGTCCCACTTAGAAGCGCGGAGTTGTACGGGGCGGATCCCGACACCGCGCGGGGCTCCGAAATTCTTGTAGTGGCATTGCGGTCATACGCAGCATCTTGATGTCGTACACAGCATCTTGAAGGCGTACGCAGCTTCTTGACGGCATACGCCTAGCGCGTGGCATTGCGTGATGATGTCACCGCCCGACGCCGTGCGACTCCCAAATTCAGTCGGCCCGCCACCTGCCTAGCTGATTGGTAAGCATGACTTGCGTCACGCACGAACTTAGCGCGAACTTAGCACAAACTCCGCTTCCGTTTGGTCGCGCCAAACGCATGCAATCGCATGCAAGTGGGACAGGGGCTTTACCCTGGCAATAATTTCCAATCTGCGCCTTTGGTGGAGAGCAGCAATTTTACGGAGACTACGCATTTGCCAAGATTGACTGAGTCCAGATGGTGCAAAGATCCATTGGCTGAACTTGTCTTGCAGTAAAGATGTCAGGGAATACTGAGATAATCACATTTATTTTATTAATTTAAGGAATATTTGCCTGGCTTGAAAGATTAGTATTTATTACCCAGCTCTATTTACTCGTAAGTAGGTGGTGATAAGCAGCTGCTCCGAACCATAGCTGACCTTGGTGGAAATATTGCCATGGTATTTCTGGGTAGAAGATTCCAGGGATTAGGCCCCATGAGAATGGCAGAAGGATGTTCTATTTCCACCTCAGACCATTGTTCAAACAAGAAGGAAATCTGCAGGGGTTACTATTCCTGCCTGCCTGCATTAAGTCAGTTGGCCTGTGGTGTTATAGATGGTAAATCAAGAGAAATGTGGAGTGATGTCACTCCTTTGGAGGATAATTCCAGTCCCTGGAATCTCGTTTATTAAATATCTCCAGCCCTCAAGTTTTCTCTATCTTCCTTTAATACACCCTGCTATATCCACCTCTGTAAGCATACGTTTGATAAGATATCCCAAAATCCTTTTACCTTGATCAAATTCAAAATGTTGCTTGTTAATCATTGGTCTCTTTGCTTATAAATTAAATCATGATTCTTTAAAATGTATTCATTGGCCTTCACTTATACAAACACAATACACAATAATATATTAAATATACAAATAATATACAATTGTATATAAAATATACAAACAATATTTGTTTAAAAAATATATATATATATATCAGTTGTTTTGTATTGTAAATATTTTATAGACTCTCTTTTATAGTTCTCCTTAGTGGAACTTTGAGAAGGAATGGTAACAGAATTAATTTTGTATTCTGCTTACATATAGTGCATAAATAATACAGTGCGGAAACAGGTCCCTGTGTCAAACATACTGCTAAATTAAATTAAACTAATCCTCTACACCTGCACATGATCCATATCCCTCCATTCGCTGCAGATCCACGTGCCTATCTACTATATCAGCCTGCCAAACGCCACGGTGACACCTCCCATCACACTGCTGTGGCCCTGTGGCTAGAGGCATTCCAAGCCTTTACCTACCACTCTCTGTGTAAATAAAACTTGCCTTCTACATCTCCCTTAAATTGTCCTATTCTCATCTTAAAGCCATTCTCTTTCTTGTTTGACATTTTTACCCTGGGTAAATGGTTTTGACTGTCTACCCTATCTCTGCCTCTCATAATTGTATATACTTATCTCTGGTGTCCTTCTGCCTCTGTCACTCTAGAGCAGTGGTTCCCAACGTGGGGCGTATGCCCCACAGGGGGGCAATTTGATTTTTAAGGGGGGCAATTGAGCGCGACTGAGGAGGTCTGGGTCCAAAGTTTCGATTTTTATTTTTTTGGATTTTCCATCAGGTAAACATGTAGTTTATGTTTCAGATGTTATTTTGAGTAAATATTTTTTTTTGGGTAAAAAATGTCTTTATTGTGTAGTTATTACATAATCACCGCGCCATCGCTCTTCATGCACGTCGTACGAAGCGCGCGAGGTCATGAGAGAACCTTATTTATTGAATTGGATTTAGAAATGCGATTCAAAGAGCTTTTGCTAAGTTACCCTTATAATATCTATTTCCTCCGTTTTCTCTCAAGGGAAAGCAAGGGGGGGGGGGGGGGGCATCAGGATTTTAGAGGTGATTAGGTGGGGCATGGCCAAAAAAAGGTTGGGAACCACTGCGCTAGAGCAAACAATGTAAGTTTGAACAGCCTCCTATTATAATTCATGCCCTCTAATCAGAGTATCCTGGTAAACCTCTTCTGCATCTCTCCAAAGCTTCTGCATCCTTCCTGTAATGGGACGATTAGAACTGCACACAGTACTCCAAAAATGATACAACTAAAACTTTGCCAAGCTGCAAGGTGACTTCTTGACTCTTATGCTCAATGCCCAAACTGATAAAGGCAAGCATACAATATGCTTTCATTCTCACTCTATCCACCTATGCTGCCACTCTCAGAGAACAATGTACTTGGACCCAAAATCCTCTGTACATAATTGCTGTTTAGGGTCCTGCCAATAACTGTGTGGTTTCCACTTTCATTTGATCTCCCAAAGTGCAACACCACACATTTCACAGTTTAAACCCCTTTTGCCATTTCTCTGCCCATACCTGTAATTGATTTTTCATTGTACTTGTATCTCACCATCCTTGTGCATGTAACAATAAACTCAACTTGATGTATATCCTGCTATATTCATTGACAGGTTTATTCACCGTCTGCAAGTTCACAATTGTTTGCATTCATTTGTAAACTTACTAACCAACCCATCTACATTTACGTCCAAACTAGATATATATATATATATATATATATATACCACAAATATATATACCACAAACAACAGAGGTCCCAGCACCGAACCCTTTGGAATACCACTGATCACCGACCTCCACCTAAAATGATACTCTACCTTCAGTACATTTGCCTTCTATGGTTGCCAATGCTGAATTCAAACTAACAAGTCATAGTGGATCCCATGCATCTTAATCTTCTGCATCAGCCTACCATGAGGTACCTTATTAAGTGCATTAAAATCCATGAAGACACCATCTGCGGCCCTATCCTCCTCGAACCCCTTTGAAAACTCCACAAAAAACTCAATCAAGTTTGTAAGCCATGACATATCCATCAGAAAGCCACTGATTATGTCTTTAATTAGCCCATTCTTTTCCAAATATGAGTAAATTCCATCCCTAAGAATCCTCATGAAAAGCTTCCCTACCATTGATGTGAGGCTCACAGGCCTATAATTTCCTGGATTATTTATATTTCACTTCTTAAACAGAAGAAAAACATTAGCTACCCTTCAGTCTTTAGAGATACAGCATGGAAACAGACCCTTCATGCCACCGGGTCCACGCCGGCCAGTGATCACCTCATACACTAGCACTATCATTCACATGAGGGGCAATTTACAATTTACAGAAGCCAATTAGCTTACAAACCGGTACATCTTTAGAGGAAACTGCAGGACCCGGAGAAAACAAGCTGCGATAGATTTCACCAGGGCCTGGGACTTTCCTCCTTAGTGGTCTTCAAGAGACCCAACAGCACTAACTTCTTGATCTTAAAATGCCCAACCATATTAGTAAACCCGACACTATCCTCCATTTTCCCTTCTTAGTGAATGCCAATACTTATTTGTTATTAGTGCATACACCTAATAGCTTTTTAAATGCATTTGTCAAAAAGAAACCTAACATGAAGAGAAATGGAAATAGCACTTTCAATTATGCAGCTAGACTCTGCTCTCGTTACTCTTTGAACAGAAGATGGAGTTTATTAATGAGAAATCATTCTTAGATCTCACAAGAAGGCAGATGGGACCATGCAATTTTTATCTGCATCTGAACTGAATAGTTAATGTATGTATTTGTATAACAAATTACTTGTAATTATGAATATTATTGAAAGGTTGTCTGTGATATCAGAAGAAGGGAGAAATAAAAACTTACTTTCAAAATCTCCAAAGCTTGATGATGAAGGAAACTTGAAAGGATTCTGCTAAAGAGCAACTTTTGATGTCTAATTGGTTTAATGGGATTATAAAGAAAAAAAAAAATAATTGGACATTATTTTTGTAGGTGGCAGAAATGAAGCTCATTTATTTCACATCTGAAATTGAAGAATTTTGGAAGCACATGGGAAAGCAAGTACAAATCTGTAGTGTGGAAGTCACAGGATATATCTTCTCCAATTTTAAATTGCTTACTCTGAATTAATTGCCTGGTTGCTTCTGGAGGAGGTGTCATTTCCTTTCAACTGATATCTCTTCATGGATCAGACGAAACAGTGAGTGCTGGAGGACCTGATCCAAGGGCCAAGAGAGTGCAGCCCAAACCACAATCGCTCTGCTCAACAGCCCAGATTGGCTCAATCAGTTAGGATAAACCTGAAGATTTACAGGAGAATGCAGATGCTGGAATCTTGAACACAAAAGAAACTGCAAGAACAATGGACAGGTCAGGCAGCATCTGTGGATGTGAAATGGACAGAAAACGATTTAGGTCAGGACCCTTCTTCAGACTGACTGATAAAAGGCTCTGACACGAAATGCTTTATGTCGCTGCCTGACCCACTGAGTTCCTCCAGCCATTTGATATTTTGGGGATAAAGTGTGTTTTAGTGTGTTTTACTGTGGGGGTGGGGGTGTTGGCGGGGAATAGGGGGAAACTGTTTTTCAGTCACTTACCTCGGTGGAATGCGACTTTTCTCCTAGTCGCATTTTTGCCCTCTCTCGTGGCCTAACAACTTGGATTGGTGCGGCCTCTCTCAGAGTCGGACCCAGAGCTTCAGCTGGCCCGTGGACTATAACATCCTGAAGCTGCGGTCTGTGGAGCTTCTATCCGTGGGATCGGCATGGACTTTCCATCGCAGAGTCTGGGATCCCTCGCCGGGGATCGCCAGAGAAGATCTCCGACCGCCAGCCTGCGGCTTATAACATCTCCGGGAGGTAGCGGCCGATTTGGGTCCTCCAAGCTGTGGAGAGTCCGTCCATCCTGACGTCAGAGTTTCGAGCATCCTGACGAGAGGGCCTGTACATCGGGCCATCCGTAGCGGTGACTGCAGAGGGTTTATGGTACCGACCACGGATGAACAAAGGAGGAGGACTGACTGAACGTTATTGCCTTCCACCACAGTGAAGAATGTTGATTCCACTGTGGTGGATGTTCATGCTATATTCTATTGTGTATTGGGCTCTTTTTAATTTTGTGACTGCATGGTAAATCAACTATACCTTAACTGGTGCATGTGCCAATAAATGTGAACTTGAATTTGAACTTACCTGGTGGTAGATGTTTCAATGTCCTGGCATGTTGTATATAATGTATAACCAACACTGACAAAGCCCTCTTGTTAAAGGCCATTGCAGATTGTCTATATCCTGAGTACATGAATTCGCAATGAGGGTAATTGCACAGGAAGTTCAAAGAATATTAATTTCGGTAAGTTATTTAATGTATTTAAGAGTGGTAACCTTGTGCAGTTTGATTAGGATGTCTGAAAATACATTTACAATCAAAGATGAGCATTATTAATTAAACTACCCCCAATGAGTTTAAACAAGTCTATATGAATTGAAAAATAAAGTACAAATATTTGTGACCTGAATTGGGTTGCAGTCATAATTTCTTCAGTCAACTGGAGCGAACTGGAGCAAAATCAACAAATTTCAAATGGCACTATTAGGTTATTTGCACTCAAAATAAATGCAATTTATAGACAATAGACAATAGGTGCAGGAGTAGGCCATTCGGAACTTCGAGCCAGAACCGCAATTCAATGTGATCATGGCTGATCATCTCCAATCAGTACCCGGTTCCTGCCTTTTCCCCATATCCCCTGATTCCGCTATTTTTAAGAGCTCTATCTAGCTCTCTCTTGAAAGCATCCAGAGAACCTGCCTCCACCGTCCTCTGAGGCAGAGAATTCCACTCTGAGGCAGAGAATTTTAGGGGATTCTTTGACTATCCCACAGATGAAATATTAGAATCCCTCAATGGGTAAATAGTTTGGGATTCTGCCCAATTTTTAGGGACATGGCTATTTTTTTTTTTTTTGCTATCTGTTGTATTTCGACATAAATTTGATATGCACAAGATATTAACTTATGTTGGAAATGTCATTATTGCTTATGCAGATTACAACAATTTCAGGTAAATTGTTTACTGAGTCTTTTTTTATCATTCAACTGTGCATAGGCATTTAATTGAGTCATTAAGGGTTTAAATTACTGCAATAGAGCAATTCTCAATGTTTCGACAGCTTTATTACTGAAACTGGAATATGTGCACCAACAGTCTGTTTTAATGATCGTTGTAACTCGTATCATTATCACAAATTGTGACTGTAACTAGTCTATTTGAACGATTCAGAAGTAACCAGTTGTAATGAAAAGATAATGGGGAATATATAACCACAGTACGAACTGAGCTGGGTGTGGTCAATAATTCTGGGGGAACGGGGGCTGGTGGGGTGGGGAAATGCTCGCATTTGGCCATCCAGAGGAATGCAGGCCCCAGCTTTGCTGTATGAATCTGTCTTCATACTGTATCGCTGCTCTGCACAAGGAGTTCAATGGTGGAGTCTCTTTTGCTGGGATTTCCTGCCATTATGTAAAGAAATCTACCTCATTCATCTGACCAGCTGTGGAATGTTCATTTGAATGGAGATCCTCGATTTGGATGCAGGGAGAGTCAGAAGGAGAATGTGCAAATCCCACACAGACGATGTCCAATGACTCAGTTCACAATATGCTGTGAGTGTAGATAATAGGTCCCACTCACAAATACAAATACTATGGCCATCTGATTTGAGAAATATTGTTTGAAGAATAGATATAGATGAAGGAGTATTATCTTTGGGATGCTGCCATGAGATCTCTTTAGTAGAGAGGGCAAACAAAATTATTCAATAGGTAGCAATACTGGCAATGTAGAGCTTCCTCTGCAACAGCCAGCCTAGATGGTGTGCTCCATTCTCACCTGACCTAGTGTAGAATTTGCTATGGCTAATCTATAACTGTATCCATAATGTACGTTATCTTTTATGTTCAGGAAATGGGGTTATTTTGGTATTCCAATCCTTATCAAGATTACTTTATATGTCATTGAGTATGCTTTACATACCTTGTATGTATGTAGCATCTTCAAATTGAATACAAATTCACCATATAGTAATCAACATTACGCATGCCTTTCTTACCATTTCCCCCCGCACCACAGGCTTAAGCCCTTACAAACTGGAACTCAATAATAAGGGATGTATTCACTCATCCCATATCAGGGGCGGCCACAGTGTTGCAGCAGTCGTGTTACTGCCGTACAGCGCTTGCATCATCGGGGGCCCAGGTTCGATCCCAACTACAGGTGCTGTCTGTACAGACTTTGCTCGTTTTCCCCATGGCCGTGTGGGTTTTCGCTGAGATCTTCGGTTTCCTCCCACACTCCAAAGGCGTACAGGTATGTAGGTTAATTGGCTTGGTGCATGTGTAAATTGTCCCTAGTGTGTAGGATAGTGTTAATGTGCGGGGATCACTGGTCGGTGCGGACTCAGTGAGCCGAAGAGCCTGTTTACGCGCTGTATCTCGAAACTAAACTAAACCTTGAAAATGTGATCTGCTTTCTAAATTAAATTTGATGTTAATATATTTAATTGATCCCATTGCTGCAGTGATAAAGGACATGAATTCATTTAAGAACCACCAAAGCCTATACTTTTCTTTGAACTCAAATTTACGTTCAATTTCTCCAAAAGAAAAAATGTTGCCTTCAGTAAATTAATTGGTCACTTAGTAGAGAAGGAGAGAGAGAGGATGGAAAAGGACACAAAGCACCTTTGAATAGTTTAATACATTTAATGACCACTAAAAGATTAGTTGGCAACTTTGGCCCTGAACCAACTTGCTGCTTCATAGTTGAATTTGATACAGATTATATATATTCATTGTGCAAAGGGAATCTAATCTCAGCCGGGTACCTGAGCAAGCAGATGTCTGTTTGCTGTGCAATAATACTGATCAGAATCAATCAGCTGCAAGAATGGATAGGAGTGCAATATGTGCCCCATGATCTGATATCATAATCAGCTTCTAATGCCAAGAATTGCTACAAATTCAGAAGCAATGTTGATAGCACTGTGAGGCAGCAGCTGTAGCAAATGCAGCTAAGTAGATTTGTTGCCTCAGATCTCCTCTAGCAATCTTGGTTCAATCCTGATCTCAGATGCTCCCTTGGACTGTCTGGATTTCCTCTGGTGTTCCGGTTTCTTCCCACATCCCGGACATATGTGGGTTGGAAGGTTAATTGGTCACTGTACATTGTCCCTAGTGTGTACGTGAGTGATATAATCCCAAGGAGTTGATGGTGATATGGAGAGAATAAAATGGTATTAGAGTAGGATTTGTGCAAATGGCTGCTTAATGGTCAGCATGGAGTCAGAGAGCATTAGGGCATGACAGTGGTGCAAATAAATCCATTGGGAATTCTGGAAACTATCCTTATCTAAAGAGTTTTCAGAATATAAAGCTCCATAGTGTGAGTTGAGGTGAACAACAGAATCATTAAAAAGATGGTGGTTCAGCACATGATGATGGAAAGAATAGAAAGTATTGTTGATGAGATGATAAAGCGTAAGAGATAGTTTATAACCATGGAGCATTTGAGCCAAATAGCCTGTTTTTGCTTTATTAAACATAATATTTAAATGGCTTTAGGAAATCAATAGCAGAAGAGAGAAAAGGTCAGGTATGTTTTGGACACACTGTCCCTTTGCTGGATTAAATACATGCCAAAAAAGCCATAAAAACCAAAGGGAAAATGTATACACTAAGAACGTAAATATATACGGAAGTAATAGAAGCTACTATCAACTTTTTTCCCCCAAAGCGCATAACAACAATGACATATAGATGCAAATGTCTAAATGCACATCTCTAATATATAATACAGTACCTAAATATGTTTATGCAGATTTGTATTTAGCGCATATTGACTGTTATTTAAGATCCTGCAACTCCTGCAACTCCTAAAGGGGTGACAACATTGCTCTGCCAAGGACAAGAAGGCTCTGCAGAGAGTAGTGCGTTCGGCCGAACGCACTATGGGAACTTCACTCACCCCCCTGCAGGAACTATACAACAGCAGGTGCAACTCCAGAGCAAACAAAATCATGAGAGACCTCTTCCACCCCTGCAACGGACTGTTCCAGCCGCTACGGTCAGGCAAACGCCTCCGCTGCCATGCAGTGAGAACGGAGAGGTTGAGAAGGAGTTTCTTCCCAGAGGCAATTCGGACTGTAAACGCCTATCTCACCAGGGACTAACTTTACAGAACGTTTTTCCTTCTATTATTTATTATGTAAAAGAATATGTGTGTTATGATTGTGTTTATAATTTGTTTGGTTGTTTTGTTGTTTGTCTTTTGCACAAAAGTCCGCGAGCATTGCCACTTTAATTTCACTGCACATCTCGTATGTGTATGTGACAAATAAACTTGACTTGACTTGACTTGACTTGACCTATTATTAAGTGAGAGTCATTGTGACATATGGCTACCCACGGCCAGTCTTGTTTCATTATCAATTCTCACAAGAACCACCAAAGATTATTCTACCCTTTGAACTAAATAGCACAATAAAAAAACATTGAAAGTTTTGCAAATTAAAGAAGTAAGAACCAGTCATAGAAAGAGTTGAGTTTCCTTTTGTAATCATAACTTTTGCTTTACCCATAAAGAATTGAGCCATGTCAGAATCTTTAGCTATTTTGGTGTCTTGATATTCAGATCAGCTGTAAGGCAGTATCTCCCCAAATAATGCCTCTGAAATACTGGACAATATTGGCAATTTAAACTGTCAATGCAGCTACTTAATTCCTGAAACAGTTTTGAGTATGCATCAACCCAGTCACCTTGGCCTAAATTGTATTACTTTCTGGAATCATCCCAAATCCTGTTGCAACACGAGCCTGCAACTCCTAAAGGGGTGACAACATTTAAAAAACAACTATTGTCTATGAATCAGTATGCTACAAATAGCACACATGTGTTATGCCTTTTTTTATAATGAAAGAAAGAGAGGAAATTATCCATCCATTTGGTTGCCTGATTGCATTGACATAACTTCCTTCAGTTACATGGGTTGATAGATTGCAATTTGTGGTGTGATCCTAACTGGTTGTGGGTTTTCCAAACCTGTAGGATTAATAGCACAGCTCTAAAGCTGCAGCCAGACAAATAAGTCTGCACAATGGTCTTCCTGAAATTCCGCCATTTCTTCTGCTACGGGGCAGCCATATTGGTTGTGGATATGATATGAGGCACCACTGTCTTCTGCTACATCTGGCATCGGTGTGATCTGGTCCCATCCTCACTGTGCACTCAATCTTACTGGTGGGCAAGGCTTTAACACCTTTTCTGCAATACTGTGCCTGTCACTTAGTGCCTCAATTTTTCTTCTTTGGGACAAGGCAAGGATAAAGTGTTCCCTTTGGTTGATCCTTTCCAAGGATCTATCTCACATTTCTGCCTACCTTCCCTGATGTTGCTCTTCATCCCTGGTTAGTCCACATTTTCTGTTGTTCTGAGGAAGCAGCCATTTAATTCCAGATATGTGGACTGAAACATGTGGGCATGTTTTCTGCCCAACCAGAGGAAACAATGTTCTGGACTTAGTTTACACTAATATCACTGAAGCCTACAAAGCCCTCCCCCTCCCCCACCTTGGACAGTCTGACCACCTCTCCCTGTTCCTGCTCCCCAAATACACACCTCTGATCAGACGTGTGAAACCTACCGTGAGGACAGTGAAGGTCTGGCCTGAGGGGGCTGTCTCTGACTTACAAGAGCAGTTTCAGCAGACAGACTGGAGTCTCTTTGCTACTCAGTCCACCTCCAATTCACAAGTGGACATCAACTCATACACCTCAACAGTTCTGGACTATATAAAATTCTGTACCGATAACGTCACTACCCACAAGGAGATAAAGACTTTCCCTAACCAGAAGCCGTGGATGAGCAGGGAGGTCAGACTCCTACTGAAGGCTCGCGATGCCGCTTTCAGATCTGGCGATGCTGAGGGATACAGCTCATCCAGGGCCAATCTGAAAAGGGGAATTAGGACTGCTAAACTAAATCATAAACGGCGGATTGAGGAGCATTTCCACAACAACTCTGACCCCAGGCGCATGTGGCAAGGAATCAAATCCCTTGCCGATTATCAGAAAGTTAACACCCCTCCCCAAGACAACGACACCCTGCCTGATGAGCTAAACCACTTCTATGCTCGCTTTGACCGAGACAACAAAACCCCAGCCATTAAAGTTGCTCCACCCTCGAATGAACAACCTCTCAGCCTCTCCACCTCTGCTGTACAAGATGCACTGAGCAAGGTGAATGAGCGCAAAGCTGCCGGCCCCGATGGCATCCCTGGCCGGGTGCTTCGGGCATGTGCTGGACAACTATCCCCAGTCCTTGCCGACATTTTCAATCTCTCACTGGCCCAGGGTGTTGTCCCCACTTGCCTCAAGACATCAACCATCGTGCCAGTGCCCAAACAGTCAGCTACAGGGAGTCTCAACGATTTCCGCCCAGTGGCACTCACCCCTGTCATTGCAAAGTGCTTTGAGCGGCTGATCTTGGCTCACCTCAAAGCCTGCCTCCCCCCCACACTGGACCCCCATCAGTTTGCCTACCGGACCAACAGGTCTACAGAGGACGCCATATCGGCGGCCCTACACTCTGCCCTGACCCACCTGGACTACAACAACTCCTACATCAGGCTGCTGTTCATTGATTTCAGCTCTGCCTTTAACACCGTCATCCCAGCCAGCTTGATCACCAAACTCAGTGGACTTGGCATCTCCACCTCCCTCTGCAACTGGACATTGGACTTCCTCACTAACAGACCACAGTCTGTTAGGGTCAATAACCTCACCTCCTCCACTATAACACTGAACACCGGAGTGCCACAGGGCTGTGTGCTCAGCCCTCTCCTCTACTCCCTCTTCACCCACGACTGCATCCCAAAGTACGGATCCAACGCCATTATTAAGTTTGCTGACGATACCACGGTAGTAGGACTGATCAGCGACAATGATGAGTCAGCCTACAGGGATGAGATCCAGCACCTGACCACCTGGTGTGCCGACAATAACCTCATCCTCAACTCCAAAAAGACGAAGGAGATTATTGTCGACTTCAGGCAGACCAGAGGAGGCAGTCATACCGCCATCCATATCAACGGGACTGAGGTGGAGCGCGTCTCCAGCTATAAATTCCTCGGAGTGCATATCTCGGAGGACTTGTCCTGGTCCCTCAACACCTCCAAGCTGATCAAAAAGGCACAGCAGCGCCTTTACTTCCTTAGGAGGCTCAAGAAAGCCCACCTGTCCCCCCAGATCCTGACCAACTTTTACCGCTGTACCATAGAGAGTATCCTGACCACCTGCTTCACGGTATGGTACAGCAGCTGCACTGCTGCGGACAGGAAAGCACTACAACGGGTGGTGAAAACCGCGCAGCACATCATCGGTGCCCCGCTCCCTGCCATGGATGCCCTCCACCGAAAACGGTGTCTGAGACGGGCTGGGAAGATCATTAAAGACCCCTCACACCCCAACCATGGACTGTTTGCCCTCCTCCCATCAGGGAGGCGGTACAGGAGCCTCAGGTCACGTACCAGCAGGATGAGGAAAAGCTTCTATAACAACACAATCACACTGCTGAACTCGGAGTCCCGACGATAGACTTCTCTGGTCCCTCCGTCCCCCTTTGTTTAATCATTCTGTATTTCCTGATTATTCTGTATCTTCTCTCTTTCTATTTTTTTCTTGTTTTTTCTCTTTATGTACAACTACTACGGACTGACGCAAAACTGCATTTTGTTGTACTGATACTTGTATTTTGTGCGATGACATTAAAGTTGAATTGAAAAGTGCTTGGTTAGTTGTATCTTTGCAACTTTGAAGGAATTACCCTTTTAGCTTAGAAGATTAGATAACTTTGAGCATTTAAGTTTTCTCTCATGTGGAAGTTTTGTTAGTGAACATTACCATCTCTTTCCATCCCATTAAAGCCTCCCACTGCAAGCTCTACGTGGCATCACTTTGGCAGTCTCAGTCTCCAAGCTCAACATCTCAGAGGTTTGAATGCATCTCACCTCAGTATTCTTAGATTTTAGTGCCCCTTTATGTTGTCGATCTCCCTGTGGTGAGCCCTGTCAACTGACCTCAGTAAGGCGAACGGCAACAAACAGAGAGAGCAGCCGCGCTGCAGCTTAGCGCCAACCCGGAGTATACGCCATTTTTAGGGTAGGCACCTACGGATATCGAACCGGATGGTATCTCCCAGCTGCAGACTTCTGCTGCCTCAAACGCAAGGAGAAGTAGCTACAGATATGTCTTTCCTCAGATAGGACCAAATCTCTATAAGGGTTAGTTACTCTATAACATATATATTAATGTATTATACAGATTTAAATATATGTAATTATTGATTTCTATGATACATTAATGACGTGAGATTTGCTATTCCGTGCCATATTTTAATCTTGACCTGGCCTGAATGACAAATATAAGAAATCACAGAAGGTTCACTGTGTATCATGTTTGATGTTATAAGCAGGATAGATGTTAATGATATTTAGAAAACTCTAGGCCATCTTCTATTAGTTTTGTATGTGGCTTTTGGGTAGCACACTGGCACAGCTGGTAGAGCCACTGCCTCACAGCGCCAGAGACCTGGGTTGGATGTAGACCTCAGGTGCTGTGTCTGTGTGGAGTTTGTATATTCTCCCTGTGACCATGTGGGATTCCTCCCGATTTTCTGCTTTCCTCGCACATCCCAAAGGTTTGTAGACTAATTGGACTCTGTAAATTGCCCCTAATGACTAGGGAGTGGATGAGAAAGTGGGATAACTTAAAACAAGTGTGAATAGGTGATTGATGGTTGATGGGGACCTTGTGGGCCTAAGTGCATGTTTGCCTCCTGTATCTCCAAGCTAAACTAAACTAAGACCATGGATAAAAGATTTCACAAGATCTCAATTATCTCATTATATCTAGCTACTTTCCTTTCCCAATATGAGTTAACTTTGTTCTGCTTAATAATGATCTTGGTGAAACTCGTATAAACCATGATAAAACCCAAGAACTTTGTGGTCTATTATATTCACCAAATTATAATGGGAAGAATATGACATTGTCATGATGAGGAATAATTGAAGCCTTGTTAAAAGAAAATACTTGCTGTCCTTGATGACATTAAGTGAAAATACACCGTCCTATATAGAGGGGAATGATCAGCTGAACGAGAACCTGGAAGATAGCCAGTGCCTATCGAACTTTAGAAGGGAATGTTAAACGGTTAGTGAAATGAAAGAGGATAAGATCATCCAGACAAGAAGATTGAATAATCTGAGCACAAAAAGCCATGGGTTCACACCATTCCCATCTCACAAACACAATTTTCCTTCTGATGACTTGGCATTCAGTTCACCTGATAGCTATCACTGCATGATAACAGCAACCACAATTTGCATTTACATTTTGCTTTCTCTGAAGAGAGCTCAAAGCACTCAACAGGAGAGCCAAATAAATATTTGATGCTGCGCAAGGAGGCATTGTATTTGACCAAATCCTTGGTAAGAGGTAGATTTTAAAGAGCTAATTTAAGAAAGCAAGGGAGGTTAAGAGGTCAAAGGAATTTAAGAAAGCAAGGGAGGTTACGAGGTCAAAGGGATAAATGGTTAAACGTAGGCCAGAAATGACTAAAACAACAACAGCAGCAGGTGGTGAAGTGAAAGAAAGCAGTCATGTGCTGGAGGTCAAAGTTGAAGAAGCAAATACCTTGTTGTGGTGGGAGGACCGTTCAGTTGCCTGATAATAGCTGGGAAGAATGTGTCCCTGGATCTGATGCTTTTTTGGACTTCTGTACCTCTTGGCTCTTGGGGGAGGGGAGAAGAAGAGGGGTGAGTGGTCCTTGATTATGATGGTGGCCTTGTTAGGGCAGATGAAGTATAGATGGAGTGAATGGAAGAGAGGCTGGTCTGTGCAATGGTCTGGGCTACATCCACAACTCTCTACAATTTCTTGCGGTCTTGAATGAAGCAGAATTGTAGGCATGATGGTGGAACAGTTTCCTTGTTTCATACTTTGGATGAGCTTCACTGCAATAGGAGTCATATGTGAGATGAGGTGCAATATATAGTGTTGTGAAAGATTGATATGGTTGCAGCAATGACAACCTTGTTTGACACCAGCCGGCACTGGGATTGTGTCTGTGAGAATCATGGCATGCTATACATTACCTATCCATGTTCTCCAGAGATGCTGTCTGACCCACTGAGTTACTGCAACACTTGTGTCTTTTTTTGTCTACTTTTATGGAATTTTGATCTTAGGTACGCTGTTTTGGTTTACTAAATTTTTTTTAATTGTGTTATCAACAGAGGATAAATCTCATCATCAGCTATGTTGCAGCACTGCTGATTGTGATAAACAAGATGTCGACATTATCCTAAGTCAACACGGAGACATGTTGAACAGGTGGTCATTGAGCCCATTTGGACATATCATGGATTTCAGAAAGTGCAGGAAGTTATTCCCTTTCTCTCTGCTCCCTGCTTCTAAATCTGCTGTCATCGCTGTGCATTTCATTGCACAGAAATTTGCTGAGTGAAATGAAAATCATCCTCGCTTTCTCTTGGCATTATTGCTAATTGCCTTATATCTCTGCCCTTTGGTTACTGAGTCTCCTGTCTGTGGATACAATTATATCGACTGGTTAGAGATATCTGCTGTATCAATTCCGCTTATTATTTGAATACCTTTACTAAATTTCCACTTAACTTCCTCAAGAAAGAACATTGTGTGGCACCTAACAAGCTCAGAAGGTGACGCATTTGTTAATGAATGGGAAATGAAATTAATAGACTTCAGTTCTGCCGTAGCCAGCAATTTATATTCTCTTTGCAGGCAATCCGATGGTCTCCTGAATAGTGAGTACCATTATGCAGGTTTCTAGTCCAAGGTCTATTTTTAAATTAAGTGTCTAGAGATTCCCAAATCATATGTTTATCAATATGAATCTATATCTGTTGGTATGTATTTATATGTGCTTGTACATTTGCATAACCAGGTTCCTTTTCTCCTTCGATTATATAAACAGAACCTTTCTTCTAGGGTGGAAATGTCAAATAACTAGTGGGCATTTGTTTAAGGTGAGGGGGACAATGTTTAAAGTTGAATTGCAGGGCAAAGTCTTTACACAGAGAGTGGTAGGTGCCTGGAACATGCTGCCAGGGGTGATGGAGAGGCATACACAATAGTCCCATTTAAAATATATTCATGCCCCTGTCCCACTTAGGAAACCTGAACTGGAGACTTTGCGCCCAAGGTTTCCATGCGGTTCCCGGAGGTTTTTGTCAGTCTCCCTACCTGCTTCCACTACCTGCAACCACCTGCAACCTCCGGGAACCATACGGAAACCTTGGGTGGGGTGCAAAGTCTCCAGGGAATAGAGGAATATAGAACATGTACAGGCAGAGAAGAATAATTTAACTTGGCATCCGTTCAGCACGGACACGGTGGGCCGAAGAGCCTGTAGCTGTGCTGTGCTGTTCTATGTTCCTTATTTTAATGTTACAAGATGCATTGGCATTAACAATTTAAGTAAATAAGTGAAGTTGTTACATTAACAATCCAAGGAGTATTTCAATCCCTCATCGTCAAGGCAGATATGATAGTAACATTTAAGAGATTTTTGGATAGGCAAATGGAAATGCAGGAAACGGATGGATATTAAAATTGAATCTGAATCTGAATCTGATATAGATTATGTGCAGTCAAATATGAGTTGGTTTTGGCCTCATGTTCGATATAGACCCCCTGTTGTGGGCTGAAGGGCCTGTTTTTGTGCTGCAGTGTTCTATGTTCTTCCCCAGCAAATGCATGCCAACTAGTGGTGAATAGCTGGGCAAGAACGGAAACAAATTAAGTTGATTCTTGGCTAATTCACAGTTCTGGGGAGAGGTGACTTTTCTGCACTAGAGTAAAACATCATTATAAAAATTGACTAATCTATAATTATCGACATGGCTATTGATCTTCATAAAGTGAAACCCAATGATGCACTCAATCGATACGAGGTCTTTAAGAACGTTTCACATACCTTCAAATTACAAATGCTATTATGGGTACAAAGTTACCCAATAATGCATTTTGTAATTACAAACGGCAAAGGAAATTACATTTTTCTGTTTCTTTGTAAAGATTTGAATGCTGTGAAGCATTTTGTTTAATGTTCAGCTTGAATAATATTGATTAAGTTGGGATCAGATGTCATTATATATCCAGGAAAATGAAAGCCATCAATTTACCTCTGATCAATGGTGGATGTCAATCATAGATTTGCAGAATCCTTTGTTTGTGCTCTGCATAATTACTGATGATATATAAACAACTATTTACTACAGGTGCACAACCTTTTATCCGGAGTTCCAGAAACCGAAAAGCTCCGAAAACGGGCCATTTTTTCCAGATGTCGTCTGCGCACCAAAGCTCGCGTTTGGCGCCAAACTTGACCCAAAACGACCCACGGTCAACCCAGGTCTGTACTTCTGTAGCGGCTGCCTCCTCCCTGGAGACCGGGAGACGCTTAAACATCTGTAAATCATTGCTTAAATGTTAGTCAGTTAGTTTGGAGGGCTTTTATGTGAAGGGGGGGTGAAGGGGTAAACTTTAATTCTTAGTCCCCTACCTGGTCGGAGAGGCGGGGAGCAGTCAATGCCTTACCGGGTCGCTGTGCAGTAAGCTCCGCAGCGCTGTGGCCGGTGGGGCCGCGGGCGGCGCCGGTTGTAGCTCCGACCCCGGCAACTCTACCCCTGGCTGCGAGGCGCTCCAAATCCAGCGCGGCCCGCGGCCGGACGCCCCAGCTCCGTGAATGTCGGGAGTCGGTGGCGTCGCAGCGCTGGGATACCAGCGGGGTGCGGGCAATGCCTTACCGGGTCGCCGTGCGGCAAGCTCCGGAGTGCTGTGGCCGCCGACACACAACATCGCGGAGCGCCGCTGGATTTGGAGCCGCGCAGCCAGGGGTAGAGTTGCCGGGGTCGGAGCTCCAACCGGCGCCGCCCGCGGCTGGACGGAGCCCCCAGCTCCGCGGCTCCAAATCCAGCGACGCTCCGCGAATGTTGGAAGAAGGCGGCCACAGCGCTCTGGAGCTTGCCGCACGGCGACCCGGTAAGGCATTGCCCGCTCCCCGCTGGTATCCCAGCACTGCGACGCCGCCGACTCCCGACATTCTCGGAGCTGGGACGTCCGGCCGCGGGCCGCGCTGGATTTGGAGCGCCTCGCAGCCAGGGGTAGAGTTGCCGGGGTCGGAGCTACAACCGGCGCCGCCCGCGGCCGGACGGAGCCCCCAGCTCCGCGAGGTTGGGAGTCGCCGACCAGGTAGGTAGGGGACTAAGAATTAAAGTTTCCCCCTTCACCCCTACCACCACATAAAATCCCTCCAAACTAACTGACTAACATTTATGCAATGATTCTCCCGGTCTCCAGGGAGGAGGCAGCTGCTCCAGACTTTTCAAGCCGCCCGCGCTACCTACCTAATCTACGCTAAAAATCTTCCATTCTGAAATCCGAAAATGTCCGATATCCGACAAGTGTCTGGTCCCAAGGCTTTCGGATAAAAGGTTGTGCACCTGTATCATGTTAATTTGGCAGAAAGATACACAAAGGAGGTTTTTGATATGATCATAGGGTCTAAGCGTGTTATTGATATGATATGTTATTGATATGTGGACAAGACGACCAGTGGGTCTGTCATTCTTTTCTGTGTACTGTGGAGGGAAGATGCATGTTATGGTCTTTGCAGGGAGATGTGACAAAAGAAGCAGGGAAATTTTACCGGGGAAATACATGAGAATCTTTTACTTAAGGGGTGTGATACATGTTATAGTTAGGATTCATCGGCTTTCTTCTCAACATTTGTCGATCCTTTTGACTGTTGTGGAATCGGACACCAGCCGTGCAATTGTAAATGGTCGCCGCTGGACTTTGAAATGTTCAAAACTTTTCCGCGACTGTGGGCTTGACGTAGCTTATCTTCTCCTGTTGTAAGTGCAGTCGTAGGTTTCGCCAGGATGACGCGGGTTGTTGCCAGGTGGTTGGTTCTCGCCGGGTGCTGACTTTGGTGAATTCCATTGGCGATTACCTACGTCAACCAGCGTCAACCGGCGACAACCTGCGTCATCCTGGCGACAAAGGTTGTCGCCTGTGTGGTCGTAGGTGGACATTCTAATGGGTCGCTCGTTGTCGGTAGCTTGCCGTAGCTTGACGTCGAGTAGGTGGTAGGTTGTCGTAGCTTGTCGTAGATATTGCCGTGGGGGGAATCCAGTCGCCACTTTTTCGGCGATCTGATATGACTCGCGGGCAGTTGCCGAACACTTTGCCTAAGTGGGACAGGCCCTTTACACTGACAACTGTGTGGCCAAATTCTGCTCTAACTTCATCTACAAGTTTGCAAATGTCACCACTGTAAAGGGGCCTGATGTGGAAATGGTCAAATGCTTCATGTTCCGAGGTGTAAATATCACCAACAGTCTGTCCTGGACTAATTACAATGTAGCTACAGCCACGAAAGCACTCCTCATGAGACTAAGGAAGTTTGGCATGTATCCAACGAAGACTCGCTAACGGCAGGTAAGCACGGGAAGACTCTTGAAGATTTTTCAACATGTTGAAAAATGTCCACGAGAGCCCCGAGTACCGACGAGTGGCCATTACCGTAAATCTTCGAGTTCGAATCAGGGCAAACGCGGGAGAACTCTTGGAATGAGCACATACCGTGGGACAGGGCTTTATCACTACAGTGCTGCAAAACTATATTCTGTACTCTGCTATTTTTCGCTTTACTTTACCTGTTGCACTTCTGTATGAGTTGATTGTACCCATGTATAGCATTATCTGCAAACAAGCTTTTTATTGCATTTTGGTACCCGTGTCAATAATCAATAACAATAAAATGGGGAAAGAAGCAAAAACATTTGTTTGAAAAAGGGATGTGGCTTGTAGTAGGAGGCTCAATGCCATGGAGCCGCCGTGAAAATTATGTAGTGGTGGCCAGAATTGCAGGAAATCTGGAACCTCAGAGCATTTTGTGTTACCAGAGAGGCTTACAGCAATAGTGAAGGCAATGTTCAATGCCACAACTTATTTTGTCTGCTTGGATGCAGTCTTTTTGGCAGATGACGCTGACTCCAGCTCTGGGTACAAAGGATTTCCTTTTTCTATCTCTCTTTGACTTCCCAGGCAGGAATAAACACTAATAAATGTCCAGTGGGTGTTGCACAGCTTTCCTCGTTGAGTTAATGAACCAAATGTGGGCGTGGATGTGAATCAAAATAGGGAAGGAGGTGGTAAATGAAAGTAGGAGAGCAAGTACTGTAGCAGCATGGATGAAAAAAAAATGTACATTTTGTTTTTGTCCAACAATGTTAACTCTCACCTACTTTCCATGATTTTGAAGCTCTCTCTTCTCCTTCCACATTAAAAAAAAATGAGCTACAGCCTGAAAGGTTTTCACCAAATACCCTTTGCCCCTTCAGTAATCTACGGTAAGTAGATTATTATCTGAATGGTGGCCGATTAGGAAAGGGGGAGATGCAACGAGACCTGGGTGTCATGGTACACCAGTCATTAAAAGTAGGCATGCAGGTGCAGCAGGCAGTGAAGAAGGCAAATGGTATGTTAGCATTCATAGCAAAAGGATTTGAGTATAGGAGCAGGGAGGTTCTACTGCAGTTGTACAGGGTCTTGGTGAGCACACCTGGAGTATTGCGTACAATTTTGGTCTCCTAATCTGAGGAGAGACATTCTTGCCATAGAGGGAGTACAGAGAAGGTTCACCAGACTGATTCCTGGGATGTCAGGACTTTCGTATGAAGAAAGACTGGATAGACTCGGTTTGTACTAGCTAAAATTTAGGAGATTGAGGGGGGATCTTATAGAAACTTACAAAATTCTTAAGGGGTTGGACAGACTAGATGCAGGAAGATTGTTCCCGATGTTGGGGAAGTCCAGAACAAGGGGTCACAGTTTAAGGATAAGGGGGAAATCTTTTAGGACCGAGATGAGGAAAACCTTTTTCACACAGAGAGTGGTGAATCTCTGGAATTCTCTGCCGCAGAAGGTAGTTGAGGCCAGTTCATTGGCTATATTTAAGAGGGATTTAGATGTGGCCCTTGTGGCTAAAGGGATCAGGGGGTATGGAGAGAAGGCAGGAACAGGATACTGAGTTGGATGATCAGCCATGATCATATTGAATGGCGGTGCAGGCTCGAAGGGCCGAATGGCCTACTCCTGCACCTATTTTCTATGTCTATGTCTATGTTCACTCGGAGTTGTGCAAATCTTTTGTAGTCATCGTGTAAAACTGAGGGAAATATTATTGCTTTTCAAACATACTCCTAATGATTATGTACATGTGTCTCCACCATCCTTATGGTTTTGCCTTGCACTTTCAACTCTGTATCCATAAGTTCTGTGCTCACAGTAAATTCAAATAACCTGCCTCTACGAGTATGAGATTTAAAATAAGTTATAAGGTGTGGATCGAAGACGGAAGATGATGAGGACAATCATCGTCAGACTAGCTGTGGAAAGGTTTGGAGCAGTGGAGAAGCAGCCTGCCAGAACACCTTTCACCATGAACCAATGAGCAGCAAAGATCCACAATATCCGGCAGGAGCTGAAGTTCCTCAAGAAGCAGTACAAAGGGGCCAGCGAAGAGCAACGTCCCCCCCTTGGCTGAGCTGCGGACCATAGTGGACGTTAGTGGTGTGCGGGACAGCGTGTCGCCCACGAACATGTCCTTGCCCTTGCGATACACAATTTTAAAAGTGAAGCGCTGTAGCTGCAGCATCATGCACTGCAGCCGGGAAGAGGCAACGTGGATCGGCTTGTTTAGGATGGCGACCAACGGCTGGTGGTCGGTCTCGATCGTGAAGTTGTTGCCCAGAATCGGAACCTTCCGAAAGGCGTGCTGAAGGTCGTCAGGTAGGAGGATCGCTCGTCCAGCGTTATCTGCCAGAAAGAGCTCTTGGCATCGAGGACCGAAAAAACAGTGGCGGGCCAACCTGTGCAGCGACGTCCTCCACTGTTCGCATGGGGTAGTGCGGGTGTTTGATGGCAAGGTTCAGGTCCTTGGGGTTGATGCAAATGCAAATTTCAGTTTTGTCTTTTTTCGTGGCAACAACCATGGTGGAGACCCACCGGGTGGGATCGCTCACCTCTTTCAGGATGCCCATGGTGACCATGTTGAGCAGCGCAGACTTCACCTTTTCCTTCATGGCGAAGGAGATGCGGTGCGGCGGGCGGATCACCGGTTCAACGCTGGAGTCGACAGCAATCTTGTAGCAGCTGGGCAGCTTGCCCAGCTTTTCGTCGAAACGGTCGGGGTATTCGTGCAGGGGGTCCATGAGGGTCCACACCTGGTGGATATCACGGTGAAAGGATACCAAACCGAGGTCTTGGCACGCCTGGGCACCCAGCAAGGTAACGTTGTTGGAGTCTAGCAGGTAGAAGGCGAGGGGCCGAGTGGCCTTCAGGACCTTGCTGTGCAGGGTTGCCTTTCCCACGGGAATGAGTACGTCTCCCCCGTAGGCATGCAGGCGGGAGTTGGCAACAGTCACTATCTCATTAGTTCTTATCTTTATGAAAAGGCTTGTTGACATTACATTGGTTACGGCCCCCGTGTCGAGCTTTGCGGAGAAGGTCGAACCATTGACAGTGACCATAACCGAAGGGTCCGTTATCAAGGCATGTGCATCCAAGAGTGAAAAAATGCTGGTCTCCCCCCTGGTATGAACTAGTATCAGACAAAGGGAGTTCGTCAGGCTGGGACTGGGAACCAGGCTCGCTATCAGCCTGAGCAAGGTTGATTAACATTCTCCGAAGAGGGGGGGCCGGCTTCCCACGAGAGCGGCAGGTTGCAGAGAAATGGTTTAACTTCTTGCAAAAATTGCATGTTTTGCCCAAGGCAGGGCACACATTAAACTGATGGGAGGCAAAATTGCAGTTGGGGCAACGTCGTGGGCTCCCGCCCCCGGGTACAGGGGAACCCTGTTGCCGTGGCGGGCCAGCGTTCCGTCGGCGGCCAGCAGCAGTGGCAAAGTTAATGTCATGATCAGCAGGCGACAGTGCCGAGGTGACAGCCTCTGCCATGCGGGAGGCGTGCAGAGCCTCGTCCAGAGACAGGTCGGGCTTCCGCAGAAGTTCAGCCCTTAGCTTCACAATGAGAAGGCCATATACTAGGATGTCCCGGGTCACTTGGTCGGGGGACAGAGCGTCCAGGCGACAACACCTGGCCATGTGTCGCAACGCGGCGATATAGTTGTTGATTGACTCTCCAGGGATCTGACGCCGGCTGAACATTTTAAAACGCTCTAAAATGCAGTTGGTGGGGACGTCACACATTGCTGTAAACTTAGCTATAAGACATACCGGGTCTCGAGCATCTTCATCAGCAGCATATACAAACGACTCGGATCGTTCCAGGGCATCGGTACCAGCCAGGTTGAGGGGCAGATAAGCCCGCGTCTCAGCGGTGGCAGCAGGATGGGCGGGATCGTCACGTAGTGCTGGAAATCGCGTCTAAAGACACCCCACCGATGGGCAATGTCCGAGTCGAAGACAAGCACATCAGGCTTGCGGCAAGAGGTAGCCATGGCACAGGAGATAGAACAAGGGATAGGGAACTGGGTCAAACGTAAATAAAAACAGGAGGCGCGGAGGCACGATTGTGACACCACGTAAAGATGAGGTCATGAACACACTGTGTCTTTACTACTTCCATTGATATCACATAACCGTTGCTGCCCTAGCTGTACGTGGTCTGTCACAGGAGCTAGAGAGGGATCAATGGGTGGGGAGGTTGCAATTATATTTCTGATATGGGGAGTGGTTAGTAGTGGTGAGGTCACTATATTAAAGGTACATGCACATGTCATCTACACTGAGGAAGAAGCTGCTGACCCTCCGTAGAGCTGAGTGGCAACTAAGACGCCGGAAGGAAAGAGCCAGGAAGTGAGCATCCTTCATAGCCAGCCCCTTCGGATTCACCAAACAACTGCTAGGGCAAAAGTGCAGTGGAAGTTTGGCTTGCTTCCAGGAGCTGGGCCAGTGCAACATCCTGATAAAACCACCTCCACCCATCAAGGAGTTTGACAGTAGAGAGCCGCTCCTGAAAGAGGTCCAGGACGTTGTGAAGAGAGCAAGATCTGGCTCAGCCCCTGGCCCGAGCATAGTCCTCTACAGGGTCTACAAGAACTTCCCCTTGGTACTGAAACGGCTGTGGAAGATCTTGAAAGTCAACTGGAGGAGAGGGAAAGTGGCGCAGCAGTGGCAACTTGCTGAAGGTGTCTGGATCCCAAAGGAAGTAGATTCCAAGAAGATCGATCAGTTCATGATCATCTCCTTGCTAAGCATTGAAGGCAAGATCTTCTTCAGCATAGTAGAGAGGTGGCTAACCAACTTCCTCGCCAGCAATGGCTACATTGACAGCTCAGTGTAAAAGTGAGCCTTATCTGGAGTGCCGGGGTGTCTAGAGCACACGGGTGTGGTGACCCAGCTCATCAGAGAAACCAAGCAGAACAAGGGAGACCTGACAGTGCTCTGGCTTGGCCTGACCAACGCCTATGGCTCCATCCCGAACAAGCTGATTCAGACAGTCATGGCCAAGAATCATGTGCCGGGCCAAGTGACAGATCTCATCCTGGACTATTACAACCAGTTCAGCATGAGAGTCTCAGCAGAGTCAGTAACATCAGAGTGGCACAGACTAGAGGTTGGGATCATCACAGTCTGTACCACCTCTGGGATGAACATGATCGTCAAGTCTGCTGAGCCAGAGTGTCGGGGCCCTCAGACCAAGTCAGGAATGAGCCAACCACCAATCAGAGCCTTCATGGATGACCTGACTGTCACCACTGAGTCAGTGCCAGGAAGCAGGTGGATCCTGCAGGGGTTGGAGAAACTGATTGGATGGGCTTGGATGAGGTTTAATCCAGGAAAATCAAGGTCACTGGTGCTGAAGAACGGCAAAGTCATGGACAGGTTCCGCTTCAGCATCGAAGGGACACCAATCTCAATTGTCTCCGAAAGGCCAGTGAAGAGTCTTGGCAAGGTGTTTAACAGCAGCCTGAAGGATACAGCATCAGCCCAGGAAACCTGTCAGGAGCTGGAGATTTGGTTGAGAGCAGTGGACCGGTCGGGGCTTCCCGGCAAGTTCAAGGCATGGATTTACCAGCATGGTATCCTGCCAAGGATACTCTGGCCACTGCTTGTCTACGAAGTCCCAATATCCATCGTAGAGAGATTGGAGAGGAAAGTCAGCAGCTTCCTCAGGAGGTAGCTGGGACTGCGCATTGCCCTTTATGGAAATAACACCAAGCTCCAGCTGCCCCTGAAGTACTTGGAGGAGGTGTTTAAGGTGACTCGGGCCCAAGAGGTGATGATGTACAGGGACTCCAGCGACCCCAAGGTGGCTCAGGTAGGGGTGGAGGTGAAAACTGGGAGGAAGTGGAGAGCTGGCGAAGTTATGCTGCAAGCAGAGTCTTGGATACGCCACAAAGTCCTGGTGGGAGCAGTGACTCGGGGAAGAGCTGGTCTGGGAATCTTCCCATATAACCATATAACCATATAACAATTACAGCACGGAAACAGGCCATCTCGGCCCTACATGTCCGTGCCGAACAAATGTTTTTTCCCCTTAGTCCCACCTGCCTGCACTCATACCATAACTCTCCTTTCCCTTCTCATCCATATGCCTATCCAATTTATTTTTAAATGATACCAATGAACCTGCCTCCACCACTTCCACTGGAAGCTCATTCACACACCGCTACCACTCTCTGAGTAAAGAAGTTCCCCCTCATGTTACCCCTAAACTTCTGTCCCTTAATTCTGAAGTCATGTCCTCTTGTTTGAATCTTCCCTGTTCTCAAAGGGAAAAGCTTGTCCACATCAACTCTGTCTATCCCTCTCATCATTTTAACGACCTCTATCAGGTCACCCCTTAACCTTCTGCGCTCCAGAGAATAAAGACCTAACTTATTCAACATATCTCTGTAACTTAGTTGTTGAAACCCAGGCAACATTCTAGTAAATCTCCTCTGTACTCTCTCTATTTTGTTGACATCCTTCCTATAATTGGGCGACCAAAATTGTACACCATACTCCAGATTTGGTCTCACCAATGCCTTGTACAATTTTAACATTACATCCCAGCTTCTATACCCATCTCCCCAGTTTGACAAGGCCAAGGGGAAGGAGAGGTGCAAGCTGGTCCAGGAGGAAGTGAGGGCAGAGGTGGAGGAGGAGAGGTCTACCAGAGCAGTTGGATTGAGGCAACAGGGGGCTGGACAAGGTGGGAGCAGGCCATGGACCGTAAAGTCACATGGACTGAGCTCTGGCAGGCTGAACCACTATGTATCAAGTTCCTGGTCCAGGCAGTGTACGATGTCCTGCCCAGCCCATCAAACCTCTTCATCTTTGGTTAAGAAGGTTCAATGGTTGGGTATTAATGGTGGAGTAGCAAGATGGATTCAACAGTGGCTGAATGGGAGATGCCAGAGAGTAATGGTGGATGGTTGTTTGTCAGGTTGGAGGCCAGTGACGAGTGGGGTGCCACAGGGATCTGTGTTGGGTCTACTGTTGTTTGTCATGTACATCAATGATCTGGATGATGGTGTGGTAAATTGGATTAGTAAGTATGCAGATGATACTAAGATAGGTGGGGTTGCGGGTAATGAAGTAGAGTTTCAAAGTCTACAGAGAGATTTATGCCAGATGGAAGAGTGGGCTGAAAGATGGCAGATGGAGTTTAATGCTGATAAGTGTGAGGTGCTACATCTTGGCAGAACAAATCAAAATAGGACGTACATGGTAAATGGTAGGGAATTGAAGAATGTAGGTGAACAGAGGGATCTGGGAATAACTGTGCACAGTTCCCTGAAAGTGGAATCTCATGTAGATAGGGTGGTAAAGAAAGCTTTTGGTGTGCTGGCCTTTATAAAGCAGAGCATTGAGTATAGAAGTTGGGATGTAATGTTAAAATTGTACAAGGCATTGGTGAGGCCAATTCTGGAGTATGGTGTACAATTTTGGTCGCCTAATTATGGGAAGGATGTCAACAAAATAGAGAGAGTACAGAGGAGATTTACTAGAATGTTGCCTGGGTTTCAGCAACTAAGTTACAGAGAAAGGTTGAACAAGTTAGGGCTTTATTCTTTGGAGCGCGGAAGGTTAAGGGGGGACTTGATAGAGGTTTTTAAAATGATGAGAGGGATAGACAGAGTTGACGTGGAAAAGCGTTTCCCACTGAGAGTAGGGAAGATTCAAACAAGAGGATATGACATGAGAATTAAGGGACTGAAGTTTAGGGGTAACATGAGGGGGAACTTCTTTACTCAGAGAGTTGTAGCTGTGTGGAATGAGCTTCCAGTGAAGGTGGTGGAGGCAGGTTCGTTTTTATCATTTAAAAATAAATTGGATAGTTATATGGATGGGAAGGGAATGGAGGGTTATGGTCTGAGCGCAGGTATATGGGACTAGGGGAGATTATGTGTTCGGCATGGACTAGAAGGGTCGAGATGGCCTGTTTCCATGCTGTAATTGTTATATGGTTATATGGTTATCTGGGGCAAAGCGGAATCTCCAGATTGCCCGCAATGCTCGGGCAAGGGGACGTTGGAACACATCCTGAGCTGTTGCCCAAAGGCTCTTGGGCAGGGCCGGTACACCTGGCATCACGACCTGGTTCTTAAACCCATTGCAGAAGCCATCAGCATGGGAATCTGCAGCTGCAGATGAGCACAGCCCACCACCCAGATGATCTCCTTCGTGAAGGTCTAGTGCAGCTGCCAAGAACCACTGCAGCCAGGAATCCGTCAGGAATCCTGGCGACTGCGCAGGACTGGCAGCTTTCTGTAGACCTGGTGAAACAGCTGAAGTTCCCACAGCACATTGCCACGACCACCCTGAGGCCAGACATCCTCCTGGTCTCAGAGGCGACCAAAAACATTGTCTTGTTGGAACTGACAGTCCCTTGGGAGGACCGTCTGGAGGAGGCCCATGAGAGGAAGATGACCACGTATGAAAAGCTGGTCATAGACTGCCGTAAGCAGGGCTGGAAGGCAAGGTGTATGCACATTGAGTTTGGCTGCAGAGGTTTTGCTGGGCAATTGCTCTACAAAGCATCAATGGATTGGGGAGGGGAAGAGCCATCAAGAACACCACAGAGGCAGCGGAGAAAACCTAGAGATAACTCTGGATCGGGAGAGGAGGTTCATGGGAAGGAGCGAATGCCACCTGAACACAAGTCGTGGTCTAATCAACCAGGGCTGGGTCGCCTGGGTGAGGGTGTCTGATGTTGAAAGACCCGAAACACCCAAAGACCCCAGGTTACAGCACTGATGATGTGTTCAGGAGCATCAATAGGTGTAATTTTTATCAATTCTGTTGTTACTCTGGAGAAAGGCATGATTATTTGGAAACATGGAAAGTTAATGGAGGTGTCTTAAGGACAGTCCGTATTATAGCTAGGGAGGTGCTGGATGTCCATAACATGAAGGTAGATAAATCTCCCAGGCTTGATCAGATACTGTGTATCCATGGACATTGTGGGAAGTTAGTAAACAAAATTGCAGTAGTCCTGGATAAGATATACGAATTGTCGTTAGACATGGGTGAGGCACTGGAAGACTGGAGGATGGCTAATGTTGTGTCTCAACTTAAGATGGACTGCAAAGAAAAACCTTATAGGTGCGAAACCTTAACATCTGTGGTAGGATAGGAATGTTACTGGAAAGGATTCTGAGGGATAAAATATACATTTATTGGAAAGACAGGGATTGATTGAAGTTAGTCAGCTTGGTTTTATGTGTGGGAAATCATGTCATGAATATGATATTTTTGAAGAAGTAACCAAGAAAGTTGATGAGGGCAGGGCTATATACAAAATCAATGTGGCCTTTGATAATGTTCTGCATGGTAGGCTGCTCTGGAGAGTTAGATCACATGGGATCCAAGGAGAGCAGGAGCTAACTGGATACAAAATTGACTGTGATAGGAAGCATGATTGCCCAGCCCGCTAAAGCTCTAATCTTCTACCAGTATTGTACACCCTGTAAATGGAGATATCAGTTTTTACTCCAATCCCTGCCCAGTTCTCATCCCATGACGATTGACTAGAATCAGCTCTTATCTCCACCCATCTAGGTCTTTATAGTGCTTCTGACTGCCAACCCTCTCTGTTTCCCATCCCCAAGGCCCCAAATGATACAATTACTTTGAACGTGCCAGAGCACACAAAGGAAAAGGTGTCATTCCCTTTCCGTTGTGCTTCAAACATCTGGAGTATCAGATCCAGGATTGGTTGGCAGTGCATGAGGCAAAGGCCAGATACTGAACTGCCCAGGACAATTTACATTGATGCAAAAAGGGGAACTTTCGGCTTTCTCAGCGACCTCATTTAGAAACAAAGCACGCTACCCATCTTTCCAAGCTAGTAGATTTTGATTCAACAACAATATATTGAAACAAAAAATTTATTTGCTGCCTTTGAATCCCTTTCCATCTCTGTATCATCAACTCCACTGAAAAAGCAAGCAATTTATTTCCCAGTAACATTGATGTAATTAGAACTGTTCTCAGCCAGCAGGAGAGAGGTGTGTTGTATAGCCTAACTCCCCAGCATACTTCCCCGAAGGATTTTACTTCTGCCAAGCTGTATTCATCTGCCATTATGGGCTGTTCTATATGACGAGTCTGCCAAAAAACAACAAAAACTATTCTCGAAGAGTAATCGAGTTACAATATCAATAAAAACTCTGCCGTCTTAGTGGAAGACAAATGCGCCGTTGCAAATCATACCACAGTTCTACTTTTATGAATACTTCCAGGGCCCTGCTGACATAATTGTTTCTCATCAAGAGAACAATATAAAAAACACTAATTTATCTGGATTTACTCAGATGACTCTTTGAATTCAATGAGTCTATGAACAGCTTATGATGCTGTTTTGATTTCAGCTAAACTGGAAATATATTTCTCAAATTAACAACTGAGTTTTTAAAATAATTATGAAGGGTTAAAAAAAATCTAAACTGTGCTGTTATTGTTTTTCTAATACTTTTGTGAAGATTGCTGACATCAATTCTGACCCGAATCAAACATTCAGCTAGTGCCTGTATTGTAATTGCTCCTTGGTGAATGAATATAATGATAGGACATTGTTCTTGGGGTGATTGGACTTCTTTTGGGAAATAATCCATATCACTTCTAAGAAAGTGAATTCCTCGTCAATTTGCTCCGTCTCTGCTGTCTTTGTTTAATATGTAATCAATGTTTTATTTTAAAGTGTTGATTGGAGATATTTGATGAGCCGTACGTATTTAACTTGAATTTACTCGGTTTACACGCAGGGATGGGTTGGGTAATGAAAGAAAATGAAAGAGTATTACAACGGAGCAAGATAAATGTGAGTGTATTGTTCCCCACTGTTCACAAATGAAGAAAATGTGAATCCAGTGCATATGTCGCAGTCTAGCTTCAAGAAGGGATCATTAAGAGTGATTGTTCGTGTGATTTAATGACTTTATTTCTTTCTTTTTTTTACAGACTCTTTTTTTCCAACCTCCCAGTGCATTTCAACAAACAGAATATTAGAGCCACTATCTTGGAGGAAAGTACATCATATTCCAATCTACTGGACTAAGAGACAGATGTGAAAACTCCCAGTTGCAGATCACATACTGTTTCTCATCATTGCCTGTCACGCTTTGACTATGTTTAAAGGAAAACTCTGAGCTTTTGGGAAAACTGTTTCTATTGTTCTTGATTTTATTGATTGGAAACAATGACAGCCAAAACTGGAGCTCACATGATTCAAGCAGTCACCACATACATCAAAGTTATAACAGCAGTTTGTATCTTGCATTCATCCCTACACTGGAAGGCAAGTGGACAAACAGTGTCCCAACGCGATGAAGTTATTGAATGGTATCCCAATCTTAAAGAACTCCATATGAACTGGACATTTAACCATATCGTAGGCTCAGATGTTTATACAGAATGTTGGAGCCTTAGCATGTGGAATATATCTTCCAGCAACACAATTATTAATTTGGGCCAAAACTGCCCTTTGGAAGTGCAATTGGGGGTCAATATTTTTCTATGGCTGGATCCATCATTTGTGAACCGCAGAAGGAACCTGGTGAAAGTTTCAGAGGCAGAATTTACTAATTGCTCACAGCGGGTCTTTCCAAAAATTGAGATTTTGATTGGTGAAAGAGCAAAGGGCAGACAACAGATAGACCCAATGTGGCTGAGTGTTGGGAAACATTTTCTTGTGGAAGTTCAGGATGATGGCCCCCCATTATGTAGAATTGGCCTTCAGATTAATCTCACTGTTAAACCAGAATACTGCAAAGCCTCCAACGATTCAGCACTTTGTTCGAGTCATGGAAAATGTCAAACACAACCTTGGCAGCCAGCTTATTACTGCCATTGTCAGCTTCCCTACACTGGCCTTTACTGTGAGGAATACGATGCCTGTTCTGCGAGACCTTGCCTGAATGCAGGTACATGCGCTGACAGGAAGGAAGGGCTTGAAGGAAGAGATCACGACTGCACTTGTCCACCACAATTTTCAGGTATGTTGCTTTTCATGTTTTAAATGTAACTTTTGATTTCCAATTGTACTATCAATGAGCAGCATTTAAAATTAATGTCTCTCTGTTCCCAGTTCTTGCATATTTTGACTTTTCATAATTTATTTTTGTCTTATATTTTTCCCCTTCTTTCTCAATGCATCCAAGATGTATCATAATCATTATTCCTCTGCATCTCTCACTTTCTGTGTCTCTACACATAAAGTGTACATAGACTTGTTGATAACCTTGAACTTACTCCCTTTCTCTGTTTCCCTGCTCTTTCATTTCTGTGCAACAGCTGTTCTTTTCTTCCCACTTGCCATAGAGACTCAGAAGCAGATGTAGAACTCCACATGATGGGGATGGAATAAGCTATCCAAATGGAAGTGGAACGTAGATTGTACTATTTCAACTGTGCAATAAGCCTGACCTCAAGTGTGGATTGGAAAAGAGTGCTGAGTTGGGAAATCATAGTTAAAAGTTCAGGGTCTAAATTTAGGGTTCCGAAGGGAATGGAGAGTCGGGACACAAGCGACTGCAGATACTTGGAATCCAGAGAAACAAACAATCTGCTGGAGAAACTCAGCGGGTCAATCAGAAGGAAAGGAGTGGTCACCATGCAGGCATCAGGACTGCGAGTGGAGAGGGGAGACAACCAGTGAAAGAGGAGAAGGGGAATAGTGAGGCAGAATCCTGAGATAATTAATGAATCCAGAAGAGGCAAATGATGCCGGGAGAGAGGGGGAGGCAGAGGCAGATCACTGATAGATGGAGACAAACAGGAAAACGAAGAAGAATGAATAAAAGAGGTGGATGGAGCTAGATGATGGGAGGGTGTTTGACCAGATGAGTTGCTCCAGCAGGTTATTTGTTGTTGTAGACTGTTGATGTAGCATTAGCTCTCTCTTCCCTATTTCTCCTCTAATGTTATTTTACCTTTCTTTCAGGTAAGTATAATGCACAAACTAGCTGCAATTGGGATATAATGAAACCACTGGATTCTTAGCAATAATGTTTTGTGCAAGTTCCTCTTATGATTGTACAATGGGTGAGCTATCAGAAGAAAGGTGCATATTCTGAAAGGTCAAACCTATTGAGCCTGATGCCTTGGGTTGTGTGCACAAAATAAATATTGCAGAGAGGCATCCATTGATACACAGCGTCATCACTGATCCAACGTGCCTTCTGAGAAGCAAAACTCTTCTTTTGTTGTAAAATCAAATGTTTTACAAATAAACACCTTGCTAAATCTTTGCAAAAAAATGCTGGGACATTAGCAGAATTGACAAGGTAATATTTATTGCCCATCTTTTATCCTTGAGGGTGTTAAGACTTTATTTTGTGATAGTGTAGTTACGTGCAGGCCAGAATGGATTGGTTAACAATTAACATTGAAGGATATTCATGAGATGTTTGGATTTTCACAAAAGCTTTGCATTATTCATTGTTTTGTTTTGTTGCTAGCCCACAAATACTACCAGATTTATTGAAATTACTTTTGTAATTTATCTTGATTGAATCTCACTTCAATACCTCTAGATTGCATGTTGAATCCTATAACTACTGTATCCTAATGTCTTGTTTGATTTTTTTTACCGGCATTATTCAATTTAAAAGCAACCTTAGGATTAAGATCAGAAATCTTTATTTAATAGCTGTCAGCGCTACTTCTCACTGTATTCCCAAATCTATTCCATTTCACAGCATATCAAATCGTCTCTTGAGCCTAGGTTTGCTGCCTATTTCAATGACCATCTTTAGTAACCTGGAGAATCTCAGCGGGCGATGCAGCATCTATGGAGCGAGGAAGACTGAAGAAGGGTCTCGACCCGAAACGTCGCCTATTTCCTTCCCTCCATTGATGCTGCCTCATCCGCTAAGTTTCTCCAGCATTTTTGTCTTCCTTTGATTTTCCAGCATCTGCAGTTCCGCCTTAAACAAATCTTTAGTAACCTACCCATGATTTTGGATCTGAGTTTTACTGTCACACAGACTATTCATTGAGTATGCTGCATTATGGATGGTTGCCAATAACAACCAATTCCTTGCATCAACGTGTCAAGTTCACTTCACGCCAATTATAACATTACCTCAAAATTAAAAATTTCAGTCTCTGTACACTTACCCTAACCATCTATAGACTTTACAATTCTCTATGTTCTTTCATTCTGACCATTGGCCACTTTTGTCATTGGTCCACCAGATACCAAAGATTCATGAAGCATTTTGAAATATTTCACTTCACTGAAATTGGTATATAAACGTAGTTGGTGTCGTTGTACTGTTATTTGCAAGATGCACCCGTTATTTGAGATTCTGGGTACTTTACGAGAGAGAAACATTAGATTAGATTAGATTAGATTTGTTTATTGTCATTCAGACCTTTCGGTCTGAACGAAATTTTGTTGTCCTGCAGTCATACATATAATTTAAAAAATGACAAAAACACACAATCAACACAAATTTAACATCCACCACAGTGAGTTCTCCAAACACCTCCTCACTGTGGTGGAAGGCAAAATCTTAAAGTCTCTTTCTCTTCCCTCTTTGTTCTCCCTCTGCGCCAAGGCGACGGCTCAAACTCTGCGGGTGGTCGCTGCCTCCGCCACAGCTCAGGACCGAGTCGGGTCTCCGCTGCCACTGCTGCCGCCGCTACAGCTTCGGGGCCGAGTCGGGTCTCTGCTACCGCTGCTGCTGCCTCTGCCGCCGTCACAGCTCCAGGGCCGAGTCAGGTCTCCGCTGCCACTGCTGCTGCCGCCGCTACAGCTTCGGGGCCGAGTCGGGTCTCCGCCGCTGCTGCTGCTGCTGCCGCCGCCACAGCTCCGGGGCCGAGTCGGCTCTCGGCCGCCGCTGCTGCGGGTGCCGCCGCCACAGCTCCAGGGCCAAGTCTGCTGCTGCCCGCTACAGCTCCAGGGCCGAGTCGGGTCTCCGCTACCGCTGCTGCTGCTGCTGCCGCCGCCACAGCTCCAGGGCCAAGTCGGGTCTCCGCTGCCACTGCTGCTCACACCATTGTGTATAAAAGTCAACCATTTTCATTGGCAATAAAACAAACACAGTTAATGTATGTAATTACACAGACTAAAGACTGCCAGCAATGCAGCTTAAAATTTGGACAAGATATATTGTAGAAGAATCTTATTCTGTGTAGAGTGTTTATGTTACCAGGTCATCTGAGCTAATAGGCTCCGAGGTGGAAAGTGGACCATAAACCATACAAAAAGTAATATGGTGGGTGATGGGAAAGAAACAGGACATGAAAGATAAGAGCACAGCATATCCTTCCCAGTGCATCGTCGTGCAGAAGGGACGATTGCCAATAAGTGACAATCCTTTTGGCAAGATAACTCTTTTTAATGAAGGAACCAGATAGCCAAGATTACACATAAATCACAGCACAGATAAAGGTCATGTGGCCAACTAGTTCACACTCTGTCTGTGTCTCCCTTCCCTGATCTTTATCACATTTGATCACCATATCCCCTTCATAGAAACATAGACATAGAAAATAGATGCAGGAGGGGGCCATTCGGCCCTTTGAGGTAGCACCGCCATTCATTGTGATCATGGCTGATCGCCCCCAATCAATAACCCATAGAAACATAGAATCTCATCGAGATCCCAGAATCAACCAGGAATCTGAAATAAAAATAGAAATGCTTCAAGCACAACAGGCCAGGTAGCATCTGTGGAAAGAGAACCAGAATTAATGTTTGAGATCCAAGACCCTTTATCATAACCAGGTGAAGGGTTTTCAATCTGAAACATGAAGTTATTCTTTTTTCCACAGATGCAGAGTGCTTTCGGCAAAGTCCATTTTCATTATTTTCTCCCTTGTACAGCTTTCGCTCAAATATAACTCAGGCATTCATATCAGCTAGTTTTGTGGCAGCAAGTTCACAATCTTACCATGAGGTTAGTTTCAGCAAAGAATGAGCAACTGAGAGATGGAGCAATGTGGGAGATTTAAATAATGGGATGAGTGTTCGGGATTGTTCCTAGTGGTGTATAAAAGGAAGGCAGGCATTAGCAGAGTGTCCTATTGGGTGTAATTGTGTTTTAAGGTCCAAGTGCTGTGTTTGAGGGTAAGTGTTGAGGCTTTGGCCCAAGAGCCTTTGGCTAGGAGGCTGAGCAGAGAATGATGACAAGATAAAGGGTCTATATTTTGTAAATGTTCTTTGATTAATACAATGGTGATTTTGTTTAGCTTATTGTGTCTATGGTAGTGAACCCTGAAGGGGAATTAATCATTATTTATTCATTTAAAGATCCAATTCTTTCTGCACTTTCTAAACAAAAGTCCATAGACTGGAGAGTTTCACGTCCTCCAGTATAAACCCTACCGGTTGCGCAGTGATAGAGTTGCTGACCTACAGAGAGCCAGAGATCCGGGTTCGATCCTGACTATGGATGCTGTTTGTATGTTCTCCCTGTGTTTTCTCTGGGTACACCCACACTCCACAGTCATACAGGTTTGTAGGTTAAATGGCTTCTGTAAAGTTGGAAAATTGTCGCTAGTGTGTAGGACAATGTATGGGGTGATCGCTGTTTTGCGCCAACTTGGTGCGTCAAAGGGCCTGTTTCCGTGCTGCATCTCTAAAGCCTAAAGTAAAGTCTAAAGCTGCATGTAAACAGCAGAAAGGACACATCACAAGTATTCCCCTCAACCTCCTTGTTAGTCATCACATAATCTTCTCTGATTGAGGCTAGAATGTTGGCCTAATTAAACCACCTTGAAATCTATAAAACCAGAGTGAAAGTAAGTTGGCTTCAGTCTTGAGAGGCTGCCTAAGAAGAGAAGAAGATACAATGTGAACGGGCAGCCAGAGCACCCGCTAGCTTCAAGGAAGGCGGGATGATTAGGGAGGCTGGCAGAACTGAAATACAAATTTGTCTCTTGCTCTACTTAAACCTCAAGATAACCATAAAAAATGAGACCTCATTGCCATTCATTACATCTTAGTGCAAAACTGAATGTGATTGATCAAGTCATTTAAAAAAAAAACCCATCAAGGATGACAATTAAATGATTTCTACCGCAACTCATATGGCAACCATTTGCTTGTGATCACTGATGATTGTCTAGATTTGTGGCAACCTAAATACTAAAGTGGTTGTCTGTTTCAGGAATAAGACTGAATATGGCCAAGATACTGGCTGTTAGAGAATCTAAGAACCATTCAAAATTAATAATAGTCTAAAGCATATTGTACTGCAATAATACAGGGACTATCAACATGATATTACCTGCTGAAGGTGTCAGACTGGTAGCAAGAGATCAGCTGTGATTCAGCGGGTTGCACTTAATGGTTGGCATTAGAAGGGATTGGGATTTGAATCCCACTCCAGTGAGATGAGCATACAATCTATCTATATTACTAAAACTCTGTTCTTGACCGGTTTCGGCTTCCTGTGCTGCGGTTTCCGAGAGTACGCCGCCACCTACGGCCGTCATTTTTGGCCACCTCGCTCAGAGCCCCCCCTCCGCCGCGTGTGTGCCGAGGATTTTTCACGTCGATGAAAATTGACAGAGATATTAATGTTTTTACAACATTCCCCATTCTCTCTGCTGCCCCCGCTGGAGGGAGTGGGAGGGACTATAAAACCAGGAAGTGGTGTGCCTCAATCAGAGCTTTGAATGACTGACAAATGTCTACAGCACTATGAGTACCCTTTATTTGGTTTGAAAATGAAAATATGGTTAGAGGTAACCAAGCACTGCCTGCAAATAGTTGTTTGGGTTTGGGTTTGGGTTGAAGTAAAAAGGCACTCTCTCCCCCTCCCCCCTCCCCCCCCTCCCCTCCCCTCCCCCCTCTCCTCTCCCCCCCTCCCCTCCCTCTCTCCTCCTCTCCTCTCCCCCCTCTCCTCTCAATCTCCGCTCCCCCCCTCTCCTCCCTCCCCCCCTCCTCTCCCCCCTCTCCTCTCCCCCTCCCCCTCTCCTCTCCCTATCCCTCACCCCCCTCTCCTCTCACCCCCCCCCTCCTCTCTCCCCCTCTCCCCCGCCCTTCCCTGCCCCCTCCCCCCCTCCTCTCCTCTCCTCTCCTATCCTCTCTCCCCCCCTCCCCCCTCCTCTCTTCCCCCATTTTCTCTCCCTCCCCCCTCTCTCTCTCTCCCCCCCCTCCTCTCTCTCCCCCCTCCTCCCTCTCCTCCCCCCCCCCCCACCTCCCCCCTCTCCCCCTCCCCCCCCCCCCCCCCCCCCCCCCCCCCCCCTCCCCCCCCCTCTCTCCCCCCCATTTCTTCTCCCCTCTCCCCTCCCTCCCCCCCCCCTTTCTCTTCCTTATCCTCTGTGACCCCTTGTTCTGGACTTCACCAACATCGGGACCAATCAGTCTGGGATGGTTGCCTCTTGCAGAGCCGGTAGGCGGCGCGGCTCTGGCCAGCAGCGGCCTCTGCAGCCTGTCCGCGTTTTTATTATTTTCTGTCTGTGTTTTTATGTAGTTTTTGTTATTTTATGTTGGGGTGTGTGTGTGGGGGGGTGGGGAGTGGGGGGGAAACTTTTTGAATCTCTCCCTGCACTGGAGACCCGACCTTTTCTCGTCGGGTCTCAGGTGTCGTTGAGGCCGCAACGAGGAGCGGCCTCCAACAGGAAGAAGCCGGGGACTCAGGTGCCGACTCACCGTTGCCGTCGCGGAGCTGGCCGGGTCCGGAGCGGGTGGAGCGGTGGAGGAGCGCTGCTGCTGCTGATGCTGTTGCTGCTGCTGCTGCTGCTGCTGCTGCTGCTACCGGAGAGTCGGAGGCTCCAACGACGGGTCGGTGGGTCTGTGGACGACGGCGCCGGGAGCCCGCGGCTCCCTGGAGGGAGACCGCTTTTCGGGGCTCTGCAACGGCGACTTCTCCCGCCCGAGTTGCGGGGTTGAAGAGCTCCTGGAGCGGGGCCTACATCACTGCCCCGCGCGGCTGGAATGGCCGCGGACTCTGCGAGCGCACACCGGGGGCTCCAACACCAAGACCCGGTGTGCGACCTCGCACCACCCGGCGTGGCTTTAATGGCCGCGGGACAATCGCCATCGCCAGCCGGGGCTATGACTTTGACTCTGACATCGGGGGCGGGGAGAGTGCTGTGGAGAGATAAGTTTATTTGGCCTTCCATCACAGCTATGTGATGGATGTTTATGTTAAATGTAATTATGTTGTGTCTGGGGTCTATTTGTGTGTAATGTATGTCTGCAGAAACGGCATTTCGTTTGGACCTCCAGGGGTCCAAATGACAATTAAATTGACTCTTGACTTTAGACTCTTGACTCTCTTGTCATCCCTACCACAGATGCGGCTTGTCCGACTGTTCCGCCAACATGTTATTTGTTGCTCCAGATTCCAGCATCTACAGTCTCTTGCCAGTCCAACTCTTTCTTCTTACACACACGGTTTATCTTCAAGCTCCCTTCCCAGTTGAATCCTTCTCCACTACTATCCAGCGCCCCTCCCACAGTGGCGCACCCTCATGATATTAGGTGCCCTCCCCTAATTCACCATCTACAGGTGTGCTCCCCTAATTCACCCATTTACAGGTGCGCTCCCCTAATTCACCATCTACAGGTGCACTCCCCTAATTCACCCATTTACAGGTGCGCTCCCCTAATTCACCATTAACAGGTGCCCTCCCCTAATTCACTATCTACTGGTGCGCTCCCTTAATTCACCCATTAACAGGTGCGCTCCCCTAATTCACTGCTACATTTTAACCCCCACTGATATTTGGGCACCCGGTACAGGGGGAGACTCGCTGTCCGTCTGCTCCATTCGCGGGGCCGGTCCCACTTCGATCGCCGGAGCCGTATGGAGTTGTGTTGGAGTTGTGCGGAGCTGGTCCCGACATCGCGCGGGGCTCCGAAAAACTGACCGTTCAAAAATTCCGCGCGGCAAAGGCCTGCCGGCCCGCAGCCGCCTCAACGCCGTACGCACTGCCTCAACGCCATACGTCACGCGCAAACTTCTCGCGGACTTCGCTCGAACTTCATGTCACGCACTCGACATCCGTGCGGCCCCCGCTTCTGGTTTGGTCGCACTTGCCGCATGCAGTCGCATGCTCGTGGGACAGGCCCTTTACTCCAGCACTCTGTGTACTTTTGGATAGAGAAAAAGTTAATTTCAGCAGGTCCAGTGCTGGAGCTAACCTTGACTGCATGATTTGGATTGTGTATTTAGATTTTCCTCACGTGGCTGTGTCCTACCAAGACAGGTAAGCTTGTATTAAATTTAATCTTGCGTTTCTTTTGTATTAATTACTACTGAAACTAAATTTGGATACTTTGGCACTATCTTGAGCTCCATTTCTCACTCTCTTCCTTCCCAGCATCTCCCATATATTCAGCAGCAGCATCTCATTGTAGCTTTTGAAGGAATGAATGGCCAATATTCTGCTCTACTTTGCAAACTGCATTCTCCAATGATATTTGTCATTCCAAATAATATTACATCTGAGTGATTGCTAGTGGCTGTGTTAATGACAACATTACATTGTTCGTCAATCTTAAGAGAATGCTCCGTAACCTTATGGAAATAAATTTCATTCATTCCCGGCATTGCTATTGGACGGCTGCATATCCATGTTTCGTGCTTGCTTTTGCATTAATTCACATCAGAAATACATTATTACATTGATGCAGGTTTTTGAACACCTGCCGCAAATTAGCTTTTGTTCCATCAACATTTTGGGGGGTTTGTTTGTAACCAGGTGGAAGTGTATCCTGTTTTTCTCGGTAATCTTTAGATGGGAACTTATACCTGCTGTGATTACAGAATAGTAACTTTAAAGTTGAGTGGTGAATGATGTTGGTAAGCAAAACATCGAATTCAGGTAGGGGATTCATGTGCGTATAACTTTCTAAAGGTCTACACAAACAACATTTCTCATATTCGGCTTTAATGCTCATTCTGGTAGACAGTCTTCACATTCCATGTTAGGTGAATGCATCTTTTCTCTCTGATGTCAACATGATGTGGAGGAATTGGGAAGAGCAACCAGTAAACTGAGAAATAAGTGAGGTTATTTTAAATGGAATATTTGGGAAGAGCATTTATAATTGGGAGAACCAACGTGGGTGTGAAGAAATGCTATGATCTCACTTGAATAATGAGTCGTGTTTGAGAGTGGCTGACGACCTTCTCTTGATCCTTTAAAAGAAACATAAAGGTAGTATTGAGCATGATCCAATTTTTGGCTAGCTTTTTTCATTTATCCAAGTCCTAAGAACATGTGCCAGATGTCATGTTTTCTATACTTGAGTGCATTTGGAATTTGAGAACGAATTGCATCTGCTTGACATGTCTTGTAGATATTTTATAGTAAAGGCACAGGTTTGTGTTGTTTGATAGAGGTTATATTTGAAAATAAAAGGATTGTCAGGTTGAAAGTAGATATGGTCTTCTGTATTAAAACACAGAATATATTTCTAGGAAATAACTGATTTGTTTTCTGTTTTGTGCAAAAGTCTGTCACAAAAAAACAACTTAAATATATTATGAATCTGTTTAAAATTATGTATACCGCATTGACGAGGTGAAATAGCGATGCTTGGAATTATAGGCAGCCTACTGACTTTGCAATTGAGGTGCCAGCCATGCTTTGTGCTGCCACAAAAATATCCGTACATTGTTTGTAGACTGTTCCATCAAAGGGAACATGCTGCAGGATTGAATGGTTAACTGTGGGGAAAAAAGAAACAGTCTTGGTATTAATTAGCACTTAGTTTATCATTTTGGTTCAAACCCAGTCTACAGTTGATTAATAAATAATAGTTCAGATATGTGAGTTGGCATTTAACTATGCTTCATGACATTTACCGTAATTAGTTCCTTTCGTTGTAAAAGGTCTGTAGGTTAATGTTGCTGTCAGTGGGCTAAAGTTGATGGTGAATTATAATTAACTCTTAATTTTTATGTTTTGCACAGGTAATAATTGTTCTGAGATGATTGGACAGTGTGAGCCACATGTCTGTGTCCATGGAAACTGCAGCAACATGACACGTTTGTTAGTGTGTGTTGACTGAGTACAAAGGTGAAGCTCAGATTGGTGTTAGATTGTTGAGGTCATATTTTTGTTATCAATTTGATTGCTACTTGTTGATAATTAAACAAGTGATTAATCCACATTGTTGGAAGCGAATGGTAACTAATTACTGGAAGGTCAACCTATATCTATGAAAGTGATTGGTCACTGCAGATTAATACCCATTCAGTGTCAATATATTTAACTGCTGCTTTAATAATCAGAAGCTAATGCAAAATATAATGCTTTGACAGCAGACATATTTGCAGAATGTTTTTATTAACATCTGCTGTCCAGCAGGAACAACACTATGAAATGTGTACAGCAATTAATATAGCAAATAGAAACTAGAAACATAGAAATTAGGTGTTCCTTTTACAACTCCATTCGTCCCTTCGAGCCTGCACCGCCATTCAATATGATCATGGCTGATCATCCAACTCAGTATCCCCAACCTGCCTTCTCTCCATACCCCCTGATCCCCTTAGCCACAAGGGCCACATCTAACTCCCTCTTAAATATAGCCAATGAACTGGCCTCAACTACCCTCTGTGGCAGAGAGTTCCAGAGATTCACCACTCTCTGTGTGAAAAAAGTTCTTCTCATCTCGGTTTTTAAAGGATTTCCCCCTTATCCTTAAGCTGTGACCCCTTGTCCTGGACTTCCCTAACATCGGGAACAATCTTCCTGCATCTAGCCTGTCCAACCCCTTAAGAATTTTGTAAGTTTCTATAAGATCCCCTCTCAATCTCCTAAATTCTAGAGAGTATAAACTAAGTCTATCCAGTCTTTCTTCATAAGACAGTATTCCTGACATCCCAGGAATCAGTCTGGTGAACCGTCTCTGCGCTCCCTCTATGGCAATAATGTCCTTCCTCAGATTTGGAGACCAAAACTGTACGCAATACTCCAGGTGTGGTCTGAATAAAGACTTCCATTCTGCTTGTTCCTTTTACAACCCCCTAATGTCCCTAAATGTTTTGCAGCTCATGACAATCCCGACCACCATATCACATAATCCCTCCAACATTGTGTGAACATCAATATTATGCAGTTAGCCACAGCCTGTAACAATAACATACTAATTTAAGCCATCCTTGCCTTCTCCCCTCTTGACCAGCACTTATGGTAGATTTACTCAATTTCAGAGGGTTATGTTGAAGCCTATACAGAAAATAATCCAAGTGTTCACACACTTAAAAAAAAAATCGAAATTAATTCCATTGTAATTTAGTATATTTTACAAGGGAAAACCTGAACATGCATTTTGCCTCTCATGATCACTAAGTGTCTTGCAAGTAATGAAGATTTTTTGAAGGAGAGTCACTGTTACATTGAGGGGAATGTCGGGGACAATTTGTGCAGAGCGTGTCTCTCTACACATTCTTATATTAGCTTTGGCATTATTCACATTAAACAACGGTATAATGAAGGCCAGCAAAGAAACATAATGATTACAACATGGACTTAGCCGATGCCTGGAGCTTCTATTGTACACAGTGCAATAACTTTATGCGGAAATCAGAAAAAGCTGCAAACGCTGGAATAAAAAAGAACAGAAAATGTGGGCAACACTGAGCAGGTCGTTCAGCATTTGTACATGCTTTCCTACCTTCTGCAACTGGTGTGTGTTTTCCTCCTTCCCTGTTCTGTTGCAAGTTCTTTGACCTGAAGCACAAACTTTGTTTGGCTTTGCACAGTGCCTGACCTGTGCAGTGGATCCTGCATTTTCTGTTTGTATTTCACTAACTTTATGCAAAATTCTTCACTTATGGCACTGCAGCATGTAGACCGCAGCAAATGTTATTTTAATTGGCTTTCCCTCTTTGCACGTGACGCTGATATTGTACGTGGATAATACCACTTAATGCCTCTCTGCACCTCTTAATAATGAGGTATATGATGTTTGAATGAGAAATGGGAAGATTCTTTCAAAAGATCATGCAGGATGTGCTTCTTTGAACAATAGAACTCTACTGGAGAACTGGGGCTCTGCGACTTTTGACATAAACATAGGACATTTGCTGTGATGGAAGGCCAAAAAAAACTTATCTCTCCACTGCACTGAATAGAATAGAATGGAATAGAATCCCCCCCCCGATGTCAGAGTCAAAGTCAAAGCCCCCGGCTGGCGATGGCGATTGTCCCGCGGCCATTAAAGCCACACCAGGTGGTGCAAGGTCGCACACCGGGTCTTGGTGTTAGAGCCCCCGGCGTGCGCTCCACTAATACCACAGTCCCGCGGCCATGCATCCAACCGCGCACAAATCACAAATGCCCCGCTCCATAGTGCTTCGAAGAAAAACTCGGACCATAGACAAGACACTGTATGCATCAAAAGTCTGATTACATATTACTAGTTTCAGGCACCTAAATTAGGTTCCACCCGTTTTGCCTGTATTAACTTCTAATAAAATAAACAAAACAAACAAAAAAAAAAAGTCATATTATTGTCTGATTATTGGATGCAATTAAGAGTTCTTATTGCAGCGCTCCCTGTTTTTAAAGCGCTCCACCCCTAGCAAGTGGACGCCTCCCTGAAGGGAGAGACGAAAAAGGTGATTTGAGTCTGGATGGGAGTGGTCCGAGATGATCTTTTTTGCCCGTTTTGAGGTACGTTCATTGAGCCCCAACGGATTGAGGGAAAGGGGGGAGTTGATGATCCTGGAGGCCTTGAGAGACAAAAGTGCCCTGTATTCTGTGTAGTGAGTGACTATCGGTGTTACACACACACCCCCCAACAAAAAATGTGATGAAACTACATATAAAATGATAGATTGATAAAAACGGACCAGGAGGTGTTTATGGACTCTGAACTTTTTGAGCTGTCCGAGGAAATATAGGCATTGTTGACCTTTCTTGATGACGTGGTCTGCATTGATGTGCCATTTTAGATTATTGGAGATATAGGTGCCTAGAAACTTAAATGAGTTCGTGGAGGTTATGGGGTGAGAGTTGACATGGACCGGGGGTTTGTGGTTTTGATTGCGTCTGAAATCTATGATGATTTCTAAGGTTTTTGAAGTATTAAGCTGGAGGTTGTTGTCTGCACACCATTTGACTGCGCTATCGACTGTTAGATGGTATTGTGATTCTTTGTTGTCTGAGATAAGGCCAATTATTGTTGTGTTGTCTGCATATTTAAAAATTTTAACTGAGCTGCATTGCATAATGCAGTACAGCACAGTGAATCCTTGCTTCCAATGTTGGTGCAAGATGAATATTCAACTTGTTTGCACCCTTTGTGCAAGTACATTTGGATCAATTAGCAAGGACTGTTGCAGACGTAAAGCCAATCATCTTATACATGTAAGAAGTGACCAGTGCCAGGGACCAGCACATAAAGGGCCTGTCCCATGATGCGAGTTCACCCAAGAGCTCGCCCAAGTTTAAAAAAAAAATCAAATTCATGGTACCTCATCACAAGTATTTTTTTACTCTTGGAAATTTTTCACACTGTTGAAAAAACTTCACGAGTTTCCGTGTTTCCCGAGTACCTGCCATTAGCATTATGAGCAGCTACGAGACATCCATGTGCTCCGACGAACCCGCTACGTATATTCTGCGTACTCACCACGAGTTTGATTTTTTTTTTTTAACTTGGGAGAGCTCTTGGGAGAACTCCCATCGTGGGACAGGCCCTTAACAGCATACTCAATCAGAAGAAGCATTCACTGCATGTCCGCTCTAGGTCCCGGCACTTCACTGAGGCCTCTGATCGATGTGATATGTGAGCAATAAGTACATGGATGGTGAGAGTTGAAGACATTCTGAAGGCTAACCAATCAGCCATAAAACTTGCCGATAATCTAAGTATTTTAATGGATAGCTAATATTCCTTGCTTCTATTATGTTGAACATTACATTGAGGCTTCTGGCACAGTTAAATATCAGCCATTCATTTTGTTCATTTAGTTGAAATCACTTTTATTGATTCTTCATCTGGGAGGTAAAATGTTGCTGTGGAATAAGATTACCATTGTTGTTTCCCCATCCAGAAACGTGCATTGATGTGGACTCAATATATAGTGGGTTAAACGTGCATGAATGTGTTTATGATTGCCACCCACATTTCTGCATTATTTGGTTGTTGGCTTTGTGTGGCATTGTTTTATTTAGCATTGTTCCATGTGGCATCTTTAGTTTTCTAGGTTCACACATTAGCACAACATCTTGTATATCATGGGCCCCTCAAATATGATTATTCTGAATCAAATGCTGCCTGCTGATAGTTTGTCAAATGGCATAGTTACCCAGCTGCAAAGACCATATGATTTAGCCAAGTTTGGTTTAATTTAGTTTATCGTTGTCATATGCACTGAAGTACAGTGAAAATTTGTTGTGTGCTATCCAGTCAGTGAAAAGATATACATGATTGTGCAATATAAAGTTTGACAAGGTCGGATTAAAGATAATTCTAAGGAATCCAATGAGGTAGATGGAAGGTCAGTACCACACTCTAGCTGGTGAGAGGACAGTTCAGTTGCTTCATAACAGCTGAGAATAAATTTTCCCTGGATCTGGATGTATGCGTATTCATACATCTCTACTTCTTGCCTGATGGGAGAGGGGAGAAGAGGCAGTGATTGAGTGAGACTGGTCCTTCATTATGCTGGTGGCCTTGTCGAGTCAGCGTGAAGTGTAGATGGAGTCAATGGAAGAGACGTTTGCATGATGGCCACATCCACAACTCTGCACTATCTTGCAGTCTTGGATATTCCCAAACCATTCTGCGACACATCTTGATAAAGAGCTTTCTACGCCACATCTATAGAAGATGGTGAGGGTTGTTGGGGACATGCTGACTTCCTAATGGACATGTCCCACGGCGATTTTTTTTCGGCGACTGCCGGCATCATTGACTGATGTATCAGGTCACCGAAATATACGCAGCGTGATGAGGCGTGGTGCGGCGTGACGCGGCGTGATGATGTATGGCATAGAGGTGACGCAGCATGATCACGTATGACGCAGTGGTGAAGCGGCATGATGACATGTGATGCACAGTGTTTTTTCAAGTGTCGCAACATTTTTTTTGTCGCCACTGGATTTTGAAATGTTAAATCTTTTGGCGACACTGATATGACATCGGCAAAATCGCCAAGTGGGACAGGCCCTTAAGCCTTCTAAGGAAGTAGAGGCGTTGGTGTGCTTTCTAGGCCATGATTGGCAATTGTATACCATTCTTGACTTGTTCGGTGTGTAGACATTAAACAATGCTTCTCTGCAAGTAGCACTAATTAATCCATGTGATTAGAATGAGTGATTCCTCTGTGTATTCTAGAAATCCTCATGAGCACAGCTGCTGCTGATGTTGATGAAGCCCTGACTATTAATCTGTGAACTGAGAATCATTTTTTAACGCAAGAAAGTTGTCATTAAACCTTTTGTGCAAAATAGACAGCTGAGAAATGTTTTTGTTGTCTGTCACTAGAAATTATTCTCGGGTCGTGGTCAGCTTTATGTCGGCTTGATGTAGGCTTCGCTGCAGGCAAACAATTAGGCTGTCTGGTGTGACTAGGTTCAAAAGGTTCTTTATTAGACACAGACACCAATTGGTGTAGTGAAATGCGGATTGCCATTGCAGCACATTTAAAAAAAAGAATACAACATAACAGTAATACAGAAATTTAAACATAAAAAACATCCCCCCACAATGGTTCCCATTATGAGGGAAGGCACAAAGTCCAGTCCTCATTCCCATGTCCACCCATAGTCGGGCCTATTTAGGCCTCCACAGTCGCCTATATGGAGGCCTGATGTTCCAGGCCGTTCTCGCCGGCTAATGGTGCTCCGGCGTCGGGAGAATCCTCACAGCGGCATGGGAAACCTGGAACGGCCGCTTCCTTACCGGAGACCGCGGCTTCTGAAGCCGACAGGCCGCGCTGGATGGAGCTCCACCACTGGTGATCTCGGCGAGAGATCCCAGGTTCCCGATGTAAAATTCAGCGCCGCCGCCTGCGGCTGACCGCTCCACAGACCCTCAGCTCCACGATGTTCAATAGGCGGACTCAGCATTCTGGAGTTCCTGTGCGGCGACCCGGGCAAGGCATCACCCGCTCCACGATAGCGCTCCAGCGCTGTGCCGCCGCCGAAGCCGAGGTTCTGGCCGGTCCCCTCAGTAGGCCGCGAGGATGGGTTGAAGATGCTGCCCGGAGAAAAGACGCCTCTCCGAACAGGTAGGGACCCTGAAAAGCAGTTTCCCCCTTCCCCCACCCCACATAAAAAAGACTAGAACTCCGAAAAACAAAAACTCAGCTAACTAAAAATAAAAAATAATAAGTGAAAAAACGGACAGCTGCAGGCTGGGCAGCCAAACCCATACAGGACGGCACCCCCTGATACAGGACGGTAAAGTAAGATCAGATCAGTGTATTTAAAATTATGAAATGCCTAGACTGAATAGAAGGTAGGGGACATGGCATTAATGGCAAGGTCAGGAAGCAAAAAAAAACATGAAAGAGGTATGAAAATGTTTAGAATCTGTCTGGCACCAGTTTAGTGTTTTTTTATTTTTGTCAAGTGTACCGAGGCACAATGAAAAGCTATTTTTGTTTGAACATCTGTTGATATTATGGCCTCCTGTTCAGAGCCATGATCTCCCTTTACATACCTCACCTTCCTGTATTCTCTCTACTTACACTCCCCGTCTTGATGTACACCAGAGCAAATTCATCCCTGTGAACTCGTATCTTGGCTGTGAGATGTAAAGAAGTCCTGGATTGTACAGGAGCCCTGATGTTAGGGTAAACTCCTCGACACCCAACACACCACTCTCTATAGATGTTTGCAACTCTTGGGAGTCATTGTTTTTGGTTACTGGTTCTAAATGGTGTCGGAGTATCAATCACATTGTACTGCACTCTAATTAACTTCTTTCTTTACATTGAACATGCAATAAAACAGTGATGTGCCTACAAGTAGTTGTGTCTCCCTTAAAATGAGTCGAGAAGCATGTCTTGCCACCTGCTGTACATGTGTTCAGCCGAACAGGCATGAACATTTAATTGGAGGCTTGCGTTCCCGATTAGCATGTACATTATGCACCTGCCTCTGGAAAATGAGTCTGATGAATTCTGGTGTTCAACCTAAAGCTGAAGTTGGTTAGCCACTAATAAATAAATATAAAATGAATCTAATTGTGGAAGTATGAGTGGAATAATTCCAATTAGTTGAGGAATCTGTTCAAACCGAATATAAAATAAATTTGTAGGAAAGAACTGCAGATGCTGGTTTAAATCGAAGGTAGACACAAAATGCTGGAGTAACTTAGCGGGACAGGCAGCATCCCTGGAGAGAAGGAATGGGTGATGTTTTGGGTCGAGACCTTCAGTCTCCAGAGATGCTGCCAGTCCAGCTGAGTTACTCCACTATAAAATAAATTTGATGAAATCTAATTCAATATGGAAGTGCATTTAATGAGAAATAATGTATACTACAAGAACTTATCCAGCATTACACAAAAAAAAATTCAATTTAATATATTGTTTCCAAAGTATTAATGTCAATGAATTGTTAGATTATTATTTGTGCCCTTATTTTTGTATTGCAAAAATAGTTGGAAAATATTATCTCTTATTTGTTTTCCCCAACATCAGTCAGTGGATGGGATGAGCTAATGGCCTGTTCATGTGTCCATTCCAGTTTTACAGCCTGTTCTTATATTTTCCTCTCCCATTCTTTCTGCCCTCTCTCCCTCCACACACTTACGTTTGTCTCCATTATACTGACAGACAGGTGTCCTTCGGGTACTGGACAGAATTCATTTCACTTGTGTAACTCCTGCTTTCCTGAGTTGGCAGCATCAACTCAGCCAGAAAAATGTTAACAGGGGTCAGAGGCCCAATTAAGGGGCTTCACTCGGGACCTGTTGTCATTTATTATTTTTGTGGCAACAAGAGATCGAGAGAATTAAAAAAAAGACTGATGTTGTTTTCTCATTATACATGATAAGTAAACCCCAGAGCTGTGTTCCTTTAAGTCATTCAGGCAATTATTTTTAAAAGTCATGGGCCAACTGTGAGAGAGCCCAAGCATTGGCAGAAGGTGCGATGTGACTTAAACACAGGCATGAACTATCCCTTTTCCTGTGTAAAATTGTTGCACTGACGTTTTGGGTGTTCATCTGGCTGGGTGTCACATTAAGCCAAATCTAGTTTGGCAAACAATATATGATACAATGATATGATACATATGATGTTTGAAGTAGCTTATTTGTTTCTTGAAATTCCAAAATCATTACAAATACTGCTAAACATTCCATGGTTATAAATTTGAACCAACTCAATGTCAATATGATGCCAAATTTGTTCAAGGTTGAATTACTGCTTTATTCGTGTGCAGTTCTATTTCAAGAGGCAGAAACTTTAGTTTTCATTTAATTATTGATTTCACCTTAGTTTGTCTATTTCTCATGTGGCATCAATGGGGCATATTCAATTATAATTTAAATTTGGAGTTATACAGAATAGAGAATTAAGGTAATGAATAATGTTTGGCTTCTGATCAACATGCAATTGAATACCACTATTGCATTCCAGAATTGATTGCATTAGTGCTGCATTGTGCCCTGGGGTAATGGTACACAAATAAGAGATTGCGATCCACATTGAGATCACTCATTTCAGTGTAGCACATTTTTTTTCCCCAGCTCTTTAATTGGTTTTAGATCCCATTTTAAGTTATACCTTCATAATGTTCAGTTATCTTTCAGTTTATATCTCTCTTTTTACTGAGCTCATTTCTCTTTTTTACGAATATTATTCCATTCAAACCAAGTCAAGTCGAGTTTATTGTCACATGCACGGTTATGGTGACATAGAGGTAAATTAACAAATCTTGCTTGCAGCAGCATCATGGTCACATAAATAGATTCAGATATACACACAATAACATAAATTGTATATAAATTACACCCATCACCTCAATTCTTCTATATTGTTCAATCTAACTTTACAATAGTTTCTTGAATTTATTTCCAAATCAGCTTCTGAGGAACTAAGCAGCTGAGGCTAAGTTGATGAGTGTCATACAAAATAAGTCAGAGCATGAAGAGAAATAAACTTTGCAAAGTTGACATTTTAATATGGTTTATCAGGTGATAGAGTTGCTATGAATTTCAGTGAACGTAAAGTTGGAGGCATTCTGTAAATCAATGTTATAATGTGAAACGATAATGGTTTTTAATAGTGATCTTTTCAAACCATGTATGAAAAAAGAAATTTGCTTTTATGCAATACTTCTTGTGACTTATGGAGCATTTCTAAATGTGTTACAACTATTCAGATGCCTTTGAAGTGTAGTCACCAATATAATCCTAGAGATTAATAGAGCAATAACCACTGTGCATGGCCTATTCCAACATTGGCTCAATCAACCAAAATGAATCTTTCTAAAATTTGTCTGACCTCAGAAACGCATGCCCACTCTGTTAATGCCACATGGTGACATGCAAGCTGACTCCAACTAACCCTAACTAACATAGAAACATAGAAAATAGGTGCAGGAATAGGCCATTCGGCCCTTCGAGCCTGCACCGCCATTCAATATGATCATGGCTGATCATCCAACTCAGTATCCTGTACCTGCCTTCTCTCCATTCCTGTTTGAGACCCAGTCCCAGTGCAAAACTGTACCAATTGTACCAATTCTCTTATCAACCCTTCTTACCCCAATACTATATCTGATCAAAGGGCCTGATCAGACTCAACCAACTCTGATGGGTGGGCATATTGTTCTCATACCTGCCTGCAGAATCCCTTAAACACTAACTCTTCTGAAATATCCATCATGGCAAGAGATTTCTATACTTCTAAAAGGGCAGAGAAATGTTCTAATATTGAATAATGTTACAAAGACTCCTTGGGGGGAAAAAAAAATACAATCCTTATGGGGAATCCTTGGCACATGACTGATCAAAATGGGGAGGTAGCACCTGGAAAAACGCTGAACACCTCACACTTCTTTGACAGGACCCCATGGAAGCGATGCATAAACAGGGGAAGGTAAACGCAACATCCCAAACAACCTGCCCACCTGCCCTGCTAGAGAACTACTTCTCTCACCTGTCTAGGGATTTGCAGATCTCATGTGGGACACTTTAATCACGGCAGACCAATTAGTGGAAGCATTCCATCCCTGATTAATGGGCTTTTTTTCAGTTGTTTGAATGAGCAGTGGACGGGTTTTTTTCAGTTGTTTAAATGATCAGGGGATTACTTTTTTACACATAAGGTGGTCAGTACCCAGAACACATTACCAGGGATGATCATAAGATTATAAGTGATAGGAGTATAATTAGGCCATTCAGCCCATCAAGTCTGAGGAACTTCTTGAGGAAGTTTAGTTTAGTTTAGAAATACAGCACAGAAATGGGCCCTTCGGCCCACCGAGTCCACACCGACCAGCAATCCCCGCACACCAACACTATCGACACACACTAGGGACAACTTACATTTACACCAAGCCAATTAACCTACAAACCTGTACATCTTTGGAGTGTGGGAGGGAATTGGAGATATGATGTGCTGGCTTGAAGGGCCGAATGGCCTACTCCTGCACCTATTGTCTATTGACCCAAAGCACTATTTCAGGAGAAGGCAGATGAAGTGCTGGAAATGAACAGTTCTGACCACCATTCCATTTTTTGCTTTGATTTTGGGATCTACCCACTTCCCTAAGCTTGGTGTCCCTGGTAAGCTAACTCCTTGTTCTGGTTCATCACACTTGCCCTACTTCCTTTGAGGATTTATTTGTTTTGTGCTCCCTGTCATTTTCCAGTTCATTTTACACAGGCCTATGTGTCAATGTGTGGACTCCAAAACGATGTGTTCGATTGTAGTGACTAAATGTTTAATGAAACCAAAGAACTCCTACCTTTAATGCTGGAGTCTAATTTATCATCCCTGCAGCAATGGCCTTTTGGAAATTAGGTGCCTTGTGCTAAATTGTGACCTATGTTAAAGATACTAATTGTTCTACTTTACAATGTGGAGATGATTTTGCCTGGTTCATTTTCTCATGGATAAAGAAGTATTTCCATAGTGTGAAACCAGTTATGTGGGAAGAGATTAGAGCATTTACTCAAAGTTCACATTTGTGCCATGCAGATAGGGATTCTAATTTATAAAAGGTAGAAATGCACACAGTTTCTTTCAAAATGATCTGTGGCACTTAAATGTCATCTATGAACTTTACCGAAAGATGTGTTTAATGGAAAATTTGAGAAATCTAATTAATTACACAAAATGAAAAGTGAAACATACTTGCAAAGGTAATGTAGGTTAATTTATACATTTGTGAAAGCTGGATACAATACCTACGTTTTTGTGACTTGGTGACTTGGGATACTGACAGACTTGTGAGTACACCAATGACATTAATAACTAAGAGTGCTTTGTTGTGGTCAAACGCCACAGTTAATCATCATCAGAGTGAAAAAAAGTAATGTTGTCTGAGTGTGCTCCTAATTCATCAATAACCAGGGCCTGGTCATTAGCTGCCAGTATTGAATACCTGAACCATTGCAACACTAATTGACAGATTGCTCAGCAGAAAGGCAAAATACTCCTGGAACTAGAAGCAGACATGAGGGAGTGTGCCAACATCATCAATCCCCACATCTCTATTTGACCGACTGAAAATGCTGGAGTAACTAAGCGGATCAGGCAGCATTTCTGGAGAGAAGGAATAGGTGACATTTCTGGTCAAAGCCCTTCTTCAGACTGACAGTTAGGGGAGAGGGAAATTAGCAGTATGAAAAGGTATAAAGAACAAATGAATGAAAGGTATGAAAAGAACAAATCAAAGCTAGCACAGATGATCAAGGAAATGTGGAACCCACAATGGTCCAATGTCAGCTGTGGAAAAGGTGACTGGATACAAAGAGTGAAACTGAGTATGATTACAGTGAAATTAGTAGGCCTACTAGGTTGGCGGAGGGACCTTCACTCAGTCCACCTTGGTTTACGCAATATCCCGGTTGCCAAACACTTTAACTCCCATTCCCATGATGACCTTTCCGGCCTTAGCCTCCCCCATTGCCAGAGGGAGGCCAAGCACAAATTGGAGGAACAGCACCTCATCATATTTCGCTTCGGCAGCTTACAACCCAGCGATATGAATATTGATTTCTCTAATTTCAAATAACCCTTGCATTCCCTCTCTCTGTGTCCCTCCTCCACCCTAGTTGTCCTGATATTGGGGGTCCCGCAGGCACAGATCGGTACTGATTTTGGATGATCAGCCATGATCATATTGAATCGCAGCACTGGCTCGAAGGGCCGAATGGCCTACTCCACCTATTTTTCTATGTTTCAATATATACCCTCGTTATCACATTTTTCATAGACAACAATGGGCCATTGTGGGCTCTGCCTATCCTAGATCATCGGTTATCTTTTCACACCTTTCATGCATTTGTTCTTTGTATCTTTTCATACCTCTATTTTCCCTGTTTCCTGGCTCAGTCTGAAGAAGGGTTTGGAGCATTCTTTGGAGAGAAAATAAATTCTCTTTTTTAATTACATTTATAAGATGAAAATATTTGCGAAGGGAAATCAGGTTGTTTGCCAAGCAAGAGTTATCAATTCAGCAGTATTTGACTGTCTTTGACTGACATGGGGGGGAGGGGGGAGAGGGGAGTGCAGGGGAGAGATATGTTTTTTTTTGCCTTCCTTCACAGCGAGGAGAAGATGCGCTGTGAAGGATGTTTGTGTAAATTGTGTTGTGTCTTGGGTCTTTTTCGTTTTGTATGTATGACTGCAGAAACGACATTTCGTTTGGACCTTAACGGGATCCAAACGACAAATAAATTGTATTGTAAGAAACTTCCTCGCTTGCTGAGGTTGGAAGTATGTGTCTTGTGAAAGGTTGTAGTCCCGAGTGATCGGTGGTGAGAGTACATGGATTGACATTTGATGTCAAGGAGGTGGTAATTTCTGAGCACTGGACAATGTAGCTACCAGACTGATGCCGCTGCTTAAAATGACCCTGAATAGTACAACTTGGTTAGAAACTGCCCCCGAGCGAGCATGTGCACACTAGCTGCCATGACGAGGTTTGACTCTTGGTTAATTTTTTTGCACTGATGTACCTACCTGCCAGAATCAATAGCACTCAACGACTTTGTTGAGTGGTGTGGGCTTAATCACCTGCAGCTCCACACCGAAAAGACTAAGGAGTTAGTGGTGGGCTTTAGGAGGAGAGGAACACCCCTGTCCCATGTCTCCATCAATGGTGTGGATGTGCAGTTTACCAAGATGTACACATACTTTAGATTTTACCTGGACAGTAAACTGCACAGCTCCAGGAATGCTGAGGCCCTGTACAAGAAGGGACATAGCTGTCTGCACTTTTTGAGAAGGCTCCCTCCTTCAACATCTGCAGTAAGAAGCTGCAGATGTTCTACCAATCTGTGGTAGCTAGTGCCATCATCTTCGCTGTTGTGTGCTGAGGATGCCAACAGGATTAATAAACTCATCGGGAAGGCTGGCTCAGTCCTGGGGGCGTAGTTGGAATCGTGGGAGGCGATGTTGGAGGGAGGATGCTCCTCAAACTGCAGAGCATCTTGGGCAATACTGCTTGCCCTCTCCATGACACACTGGTCAAGCCGAAGAAATACCTTCAGCAACAAACTGGTTCCACCAAGATGCAGTACAGAACACCACAGGAGATCCCTTTTCCCTGTGGCTATCAAATTGTACAACCCCCTTCTGTCGTCGGGTAGACTGACTCCCCTCCCCTCCCCCCACCCCCTCCCTCTCCTCTATCCCCAATCCTTGCACATCCCAGATTATTTCCACTCGTCACTTTAATTGTGTTTCATGACTATTCGCAGCTCAATGTTCCTACTGGAATAAATAAAGTTCTATTGTTTCGTATCGTATTGGTTCACAGGTCTTCAAAAAAGTTTTTGGTCAATCTTTTTGTCTTTCGTAGATTCTTTAGTTATGCAGATTATTTTTCTCTGTCCCCATTGGCACTTGGCTCTGGGACAGTCAGAGCCTGTGGGATAATTCTACTAGACTCAGAACAAGCAAGTACTGAATACAGTTGATGGATGTGTCCCACTCAGGAAAATCTAGGTTACAAGTTAACGTGGAATTTGCCAAAGCGCCTTCAGTTTATCCTCTCTTCAGGATTTTTTCAGTTAAAATAATTGATTATCTCTCAAGCTTCTGAGCTGCAATTGTTCACTGGACTGAAGAGAAAAAAATCCTGAGTAATGTGTGAAGTCAAAATGAAGGAAAGGAACCATTCCACTGAGAAAACCTCAGCTCAGTCAGGGTTCTTTTTGAATAAATAACAGAAGAAGCACCTGCTGTTTTTCTCTGGGGTAAAATATAATCAAATTACTTTTGCAATAAATAAAAGTATTTTAAAAATTGCAATACTTGAAAGGAGGAGAAAAATGAGAATGTGTTCCCTGCTGTGCCATGGAATAATGTGGATTTAAGAAAGACACCAATTCTTCTCAAAAGTTCAACAGCAGTCAGAAAATTGAACTGATCACATTCAGAAAAGTGTGCAGAATATAGAATTCACACTGCACCGCTTCATGAATCTAATCTCATGTCAAAATATAAACTTTACATGTTGGCCTCAGAGAGAGAGGCCGAAGGCTCGAATTAACAAATCAAATGTATGTTTTAAAATTCCAGAAGGCCAGATGGTCCTAGGGCAAGCTGTTTGTTACATTTGTTCGAGCATGTTTACGATGTAATGTTCTTCTGCCAACAAAATTGCTGGACATACTAATTGGAGACGGGGCGGGAAAACAACAGTACCCCCCAGGACCTTGGCAAAGATTGGGCAAATACCGTATTGTCTCGAGAGATAATAAAGGATTAGAAACCAGTGAGAAAAGGTCTGAGATGGAAGATGAGTTGGAGAGAAAGATTTCAATGCAAAATCAGCATCTGGAAATGGAAAATAACAATAAATAAAACTCATTTAAGAAGAGAAATGCAAAGGAAAAATAACAGCATAATTTCAAATGTAAAGCATAAGATTGTAGGAACTCTTAAAGCAACAGGAAGGAATGAGGCAAAACACTTTCTGAATCAGAAGGATTAATTGGCCAGCATGAATAATTTCTGCGTTGTTTAAAGAGTGCTTCTACTATTGATTGCTCGGGTTTACTTTCCACAAGGAGTTTAATGGACCACAAACATACAAGTGCAGCAATGTCATGAGAGGTTAAGTGTGAGATGCAATGTTCATGGGGGGTAATTGCAGAGTCCTGTAAACTGTGGCAATCTCTGCTCTGTGGAGTATCTCTTCAACATGAGTTGGACATGAGAGGACTTTTCACAAACAATTAACAGTGAACCTTATTCTGACAATTTATATTTCTTAGCAAACTATAGTTCTACGTGTAGATTTATTTATGTTTGTGTGACTATCTTTCAATTGACACAATTGTATTTGAGTTTTCTAAAATGTTATTAACTAAGATATAAACCAAACAGCTATGCTTGCATTTATATTATTGCCTTCATTACCCAAGTTGGTCAAAAGTTACAAGTTTTCAGATATTTTGTTAGTGAAAAGGTTATGCTGGGACTGCATAAAATGTCAGTTGTATATGTAAAATAAATTCCTGTCAATTACCTAATTTAACATTATTCTCAATTTTCAATGCAGGGAAACATGTAATCCATGACAAATCACCAATAATGGCAATAAGATTATGGTTAGATATTTTGGAGAGTGTCACCAAAAACTTATTGTTGGCTTTAGATATGCTGGAATACTTACACAGCCCTCTCCCAGCTCTGCTAACCAAGATTATATAGTCAGAGTTATATAGCATGGAAACAGATCTATCAATCCAACTTAGACACAAAATGCTGGAGAAACTCAGCGGGCAAGGCAGCATCTATGGAGAAAAGGGATTGGTGACATTTCGAGTTGAGATCCTTATTCAGATTCTACCAATCCAATTCTTCCGATTCTATCAATCCAATTCTTCAGATTCTAACAATTAATTCAGATTCTATCAATCCAACGTCCATTCTGACCATATTGCCTATCATTTTCCGATGCCTGGCCCATATCCCCCTAAACCATTCCTAACCATGTACCTGTCCAAATGTCTTTCAAGCATTGCAGTTGTACCTGCCTATACAGTTCCTCTGGCAGCTAGTTCCATATATCTGTTTGTACATAATCATACAAATTTGTACAATTTGTCCTTGTATCATACAGGTACATGGATAGGAAAGGTTTAGAGCGCTACAGGCCAAGTGTGGCCAAATCTCTGAAGAAGTCTCGACCTGAATCATCACCCATTCCTTCTCTCCAGGGATGCTGCCTGTCCCTCCAGCTTTTTGTGTCTATCTTTGTGGACAAATGGGACCAGTTTGGACAGAGCATCTTGATCAGCATGGATCAGTTGGACTGAAAGGTCTGTTTCTGTCCTGTATGAGTATATTAAACTGTCCTTTAGGTCTGTCCCTTTTAATCTTCTCTCACCTTAAACATATGCTGTATAGTTGTAGACTTCCCTATAACAATAATATAATATAGTAACATTAATGTCTATCAACAAATAAATATTCCTTGATAAACATTAATATCAGGATCTCACAAATAACTCTCCCATTCTTTTTGAAAATAATGCTGTGGTATTTACTAAACACACCTGAGAAAGTAGCTTGGGCACTGCAGAAACCCTCAGCCACGATGGAAAGGCAGCATAGTTGGTGTCAAGTGCTCCAGAATGGAGCCTGAACCCCAAACCATGGACCAACGGGGTGTGATCAGCCTGATTCACACTGGCCAGCCTTGTTTTACTGTGGTCTTTTTTTTGTTCATCGAGCTAATAGGGAATAATGGTTTAGGGTCACTCATGTCTGGATTGGCATAAATGATCAATTTAGTCATTTGTGAAAATCCATGCTCTGTATCATCTGAAAGTACAATCTAGGTTTTCGCAAAGCTCCACTATGGCAGCCTAACTGTGTATTCATATTAAACATTCCTCAGCATAATTCTGCTTTTCTTTAGATTCTTTAATATCCGTGTGCATATATTCTCACCTCCAGGTGACAGAATTCCTTCTAATATTATGTTCATTGTCCCCTTATCAGTATTCTGTTCCACAGGTATAATGCAGTAGAATAATTTGCAATTTTTGCTTCTGTGTAATTTCCCCGTTTTCTTTTTTTCCAAAATGAGCTATTGAAATCTTCTGCACTCAATCCAAAGCACCTTATGTTGGGTAAAAAAAAATAGACTGCTGGACAAACTTACGTAAGATAGTCGTTTTCTAATGCTTATTCAATCAGCCACATGACTCAAACTGAGATTTTCTTTGTGCACTCAATCATAAAACATTTAGAAAGAACAGATGGGTGCTTTTATTACGCACAACTCACAAAGGAAACCTCTCTAAATCCCTATAATGCAGAACTCTTCTTGATTAGAATTGCTGCTGAAAATGGGGATTTGATTTTGCATTCATTGATGGAAACCTAATGACAGATGAATGATATATTGCAATAACACTACAATTAATGATGGGAAATACCTTTAAAATAAACTTAATTTAACTTGCATAGATATTACAAGTGTGTTCCACCCATGCAATTCTGTATCTTTTAACATTAATTAAAATTAAACATTAGTTGAAATGCCTCATGGCAAATATCAGTCTAATACTCTTGTTTTTCTTGTGCTTACAATTTTAGTTTAGTTTGGAGATGCAGTATAGAAACAGGCCTTTTGGCCCACCGTCCATGTCGACTAATGATCATCCGTACCCTGGTCCTATCCTACACACTAGGGACAATTTACAGAACCAAATAACCTACAAACCTGCACATCTTTGGAATGTGGGAGGAAATTGGAGCATGCAGAGAAAACTCATGTGGTCACAGGGAGAACGTACAAACTCCATACAGACAGCACCCGTAGTTGGGGATCGTAGCCAGGCCTCTGATGCTGTAAGGCATCAACCCCACCACTGAGCCACTACCATGCTAGCTGCATACTGCTTGTTCCGAGGACAAGCTGATTTGGAGTTTGCTATGGAGTTTACAAGGGGCCAATTCATCAATTCATAAGTTCATAAATCATAGGAGCACTATTCAGCTATTCGATCCATTGAGTCTACTGTGCCATTCAATCATGGGTGATCTATCTTTCACTCTCAACCCCGTTCTCCTGCGTTCGCCCCATGACCCTCGACACGCTTACTAATCAAGAATCTGTCAATTTCCACCTTAAAAATATCAATTGACATGGCCTCTGTGGCAATGAATGCCACAGATTCATCACCCTATGACTAAAGAAATTCCTCCTCATCTCCTTCCTAATTGAATGTTCTTTAATTCTGAGGCTCTGACCTCTAGCCCTAGACACTCCCGCACGTGGGAACATCCTCTCCAGATCCACCCTCTCCAGGCCTTTCACTATTCAGTAAGTTTCAATGAAGTGCCCCCTCATCCTTTTAAACTCCAGCGAGTCAGACCCAATACTGTCAAACGTTCATTATATGTTCAGCCATTCATTCTTGGGATCATTCTCGTAAACCTCCTCTGGATCCTCTCCAATTCGAGCACATCCTTCCTCAGATATGGGGCCCAAAGGCAAGAAAAAAGAGAGTTAAGAGTGTTTAACTGTCATATGTGCCAGATTAAATTCACCAGTTCCACAAAGGGAGCTCTCAGACTAGCTAATTTTTAATGATGAAGTCTAGTCAATGACTGCACTCTACTAGTTTAGCCACTAGAAGAAGGTGAGAAAACTGTACCCATCACGTTGTTCCTTGAGCTTGTACCTTGATACTGTGATGTTGTTGTCAAAGTGACTGAGTTCCTGAGCTAGGAAGTAGAGTAATGTTTAAGTCTATTGTCATTAGAACTATCCATGAGGGTCTTTCATTCCATGTCCCGAATTTCATAGACATAAAGATGTCAGTTAAGGAGAGAAAAGGAATGAAATGTAAAGCCAATGAGAGGTATATGGGCGGAGGGAGAAGGCTGATGAATGGAAGGATAAAAGGGAAATGGCTGGGGATGGGAGTTGGGGAAATGAGCAGGGTGATGGGAGTTTGGTAGATAGTGGGAGAAATTGTATACATAGGAATGGGGGGGATCATAAAAGAGAGAGGAGGATATTGAAAATGTTTCATTTAATGCTCATGCCGTTGGATTGTCCTGCTGTAGGACAAGTATCCTGGTATTAGGATGGCTGCAGCATAAGTTGCAAATTATGATTTTAAAAGTGTGACGATGTCAAGCTTCTGCTCAACCAGTTTGTGGAGCTGCTTACACCAGTCAGTCCCAGATGCTCGTGAGAAGAAGTTTTTATAAAGCAGCAGAGTTGGGAGTGATGTTTCTGTGTCCGCAATAGTGTCAATGCCAATAGTTGTTCTGATTTTATGCTTATTCTGTTTCAATGTGGCGGAAATGATCACAAAGGCTGAAATGGTCACAAATCAACTAAGTGACTGATCTGGCCTTGACGGAGGGCATTTAAAAGCAGACCATGTTGTTATGGGTCAGCAATCACACGCCCAGTTTGATTTGAGGGAGGCAGATTTCTTTCTCTGAAGGACACCCGTGAACCATTTGGGATTTTATGACAATCTGTTTTTTTCATGATCACTATTACTGTGTCTGACAGGGTTTTAAATTTAATTCCAGACTGTTTACAAAACCGAATTTAAATTCATGTCTTTTCATGGTCTCTAAATTATTCATCCAGTAATGGAACCACAACACCAAAACCACCATCTTGTCATTGCTAGCAATGTCAAGTTTGCCTTAAAGAATTGTGAACAGATTCAGGATTTTTTAAGTTAAAAACAAAGTGTGGATTGTGCTACATTGACAACTCTTCTCCTTCAAGAAATAGTTCTGCTTGCCCCATGCATGGAGTTCTGAGCAAAAGGAAAGCTCTGAGAAATGTTGATCTTAAAAATGAATGTATAAAGAAAATCTGAATCGCCTTGCCTCGGGTGATCTCTCTCCCTGATACTGGAAAGTATTCTGGAGTTCAAACCAAAATCGCTAAATTATAGAAAAGCTCACATTGTCATGGCAGCATCTTACCTGTTTTGTCCATCAGAAGCTGAAAGCCTCTTGGACTTTCCACTCTAAATATTGTTACATTAATTTTCGAGAACATGATACAATCCTTCAAATGGTATCACCTTAAAACAGTAATAATTGTTTGCGAATGTGAACACTTATGTTACATCTGTCCTTTTTAAAAATGAAAGACAAAAATTAAAAAAAGAACATGCAAAATATGTTCAGTCCCTGTCACACTTACCAATTAGCAAGTGCCCTCCTCTCCCCATTATTAGTTATGGAGTTATGGAGCATGGAAACAAATCCTTCATACCACCTCATCCATGTCGAACAAGTTGCCTAACCAATCTATATCTCTCCAAACCTTTCCTATCTAAGTACCTGTCCAAGTATATTTTAAATGTTGTCATTGTACCTTTATTGACTTTACTTCACCTTCACCTTCCACTCATAATCCCATCCAAACCCATCTCCAAACTCTTGGATCTAGGAGTCGGGACCCCTCTCTGCCACTGGATCCTTGACCTTATGACCCACAAACCAAAACCAGTAAGGACAGGTGACAACACTTCCTCCACAATAATTCTCATTACTGGTGCACTTCAGGAATTAGTTCTCAATCTGCTACTATATGCCCTATATGCTCGCGACTGTGTGACCAAACTCAGCACTAACTCCATCAGCAAGCTTGCAGGTGACACCACATCATGAACAATGACAACATTCAGGAAAGAGACCTTGGTAACATGGTATCAGGACACCAACCACTCCCCCCTCTATGTCAGCAGGGCAAAGTGCTATAATTTCCTTATATTACTATAACTTGTTCCATAACTCCATGACTAATAATATTACTAACGATCTGTCATGGGCCAACCACATTGAAGTAGCAGCCAGGCAGGCGCACCAACTCCGGTTTTGATTGGATAACATGCAAAACAAAGCATGTACCCTGGTGCACGTGGCAATAATAAACCTAACCTGAACCTGCCAGTATAATTTCCTCTGGCAGCTGGTTTCCCTGCTCTGCCACCCACTCATGTCAATTCAGCTACCAATGAGCACACCTTCGGAATGTGGAAGGAAACCAGAGCACTGGGGGAAACCCAAAGGATGATGGGGAGAACATGCAAACTCTTTACACACTGTGGACAGGATCAAGTTTGATTTGTTAACGTGAACCTGCTCTGGATATTCCACTCAGGACACTGTCCCTTCTGGTGCGAGTCACAGGATGCACTATTTTTGATGTACATTGAAAAGATGGATGCCTTACACATGTCATATGTACTGCACACAACACCACTGGGCTGCGTTTTGGCACTAAGTCTGTCAGACCTGAACTTATTGGGTTGTAGTATTTCCCAGGCACGTTGTTGTGGAAGTATTTAGTTGTCATGCAGGTTAGTGTTGCATCCCCTGTTATCCCTGTATCTGCTTCCATCAAGCTTCTATATTTCTAAGATGGCACATGTCCTTTGATATGTCCCTAGTTGCCCTCCTCCACCGAAACATCATCAGTAATTTGAGGTATAATATGTGTTGAAGCATCACTGCCTTCTGCCTTGTGTAATGCAGGCTTCACCGTCACCATATCTCCACTTTTAATGGCCACAAATCTTCAGGGTTTCTGTTGCAGTGTGGCTGTATCTTTTGGCTGGTTTCAGTTGTCTTCTAGTACCCGTTTTAGTTCTGGTCTCACTGTTCCTTGAACTAATATTTGCATCTTCATCTGTGAATTGCATGGCTGAACTGATTGCTTGCATTAGATTTTTCCTGATGTCTTAGTCTAACGTCGATAGTGGGGAAACTGCTAGAATCAGTTATTAAAGATGGGATAGCAGCACATTTGGAAAGTGGTGAAATCATTGGACAAAGTCAGCATGGATTTATGAAGGGTAAATCATGTCTGACGAATCTTATAGAATTTTTCGGGGATGTAACTAGTAGAATGGATAAGGAAGAACCAGTGGATGTGTTATATCTGGACTTTCAGAAGGCTTTCGACAAGGTCCCACATAAGAGATTAGTATACAAACTTAAAGGACATGGGATTGGGGGTTCCGTATTGATGTGGATTGAGAGCTGGCTGGCAGACAGGAAGCAAAGAGTAGGAGTAAACGGGTCCATTTCACAATGGCAGGCAGTGACTAGTGGGGTACCGCAAGGCTCAGTTCTGGGACCCCAACTATTTACGCTATATATTAATGATTTGGACGAGGGAATTGAATGCAACATCTCCAAGTTTGCGGATGACACGAAGCTGGGGGGCAGTGTTAGCTGTGAGGAGGATGCTAGGAGGCTGCAAGGTGACTTGGATAGGCTGGGTGAGTGGGAAAATGCATGGCAGATGCAGTAAAATGTGGATAAATGTGAGGTTATCCACTTTGGTGGCTAAAACAGGAAAGTAGATTATTATCTGAATGGTGGCCGATTAGGAAAGGGAGAGATGCAACGAGATCTGGGTGTCATGGTACACCAGTCATTAAAAGTAGGCATGCAGGTGCAGCAGGCAGTGAAGAAGGCGAATGGTATGTTAGCATTCATAACAAAAGGATTTGAGTATAGGAGCAGGGAGGTTCTACTGCAGTTGTACAGGGTCTTGGTGAGACCACACCTGGAGTATTGCATACAGGTTTGGTCTCCTAATCTGAGGAAAGACATTCTTGCCATAGAGGGAGTACAGAGCAGGTTCACCAGACTGATTCCTGGGATGTCAGGACTTTCATATGAAGAAAGACTGGATAGACTTGGTTTGTACTCGCTAGAATTTAGAAGGTTGAGGGGGGATCTTATAGAAACTTACAAAATTCTTAAGGGGTTGGACAGGCTAGATGCAGGAAGATTGTTCCCGATGTTGGGGAAGTCCAGAACAAGGGGTCACAGTTTAAGGATAAGGGGGAAATCTTTTAGGACCGAGATGAGGAGAACTTTTTTCACACAGAGAGTGGTGAATCTCTGGGATTCTCTCCCGCAGAAGGTAGTTGAGGCCAGTTCATTGGCTATATTTAAGAGGGAGTTAGATGTGGCCCTTGTGGCTAAAGGGATCAGGGGGTATGGAGAGAAGGCAGGTACAGGATACTGAGTTGGATGATCAGCCATGATCATGTTGAATGGCGGTGCATGCTCGAAGGGCCGAATGGCCTACTCCTGCACCTATTTTCTATGTTTCTATGTCTCTCTATTCCATCTGCCAGACCAAACCACTGACAAGTCAAGATGTGACATCCTTTTTGTCTATTGGGATAAAATCCACATTAGATCTCCAGTGTTCTGTGTAATTCCACCTAAAAAACTAAGCTGCCAACTGGCTTCTCCGTTGATTTGTAAACCTACAATAATCTGCTACCCAACTGTTCAGAAAACCCAGTGGCTTGGCATCTGGTACTATGACAGTTTATCTTTCTATATATTCTATCTGAATTTGTGGGTATTTTCCAGCATTTTCTGTTAAGTTTCAGATTTCTCACCTCATTTCAGTAAACTGGTCCCGGACCAGTTAGTACTCATGCTTCTGATAAGACCAAGAACCAAAGGAGCAGAATTAGTCCATTCGTCAGATTAAGTCTACTGTGCCATTCAATTATGGCTACTCTTATTGTTTCCTCTCAACATTCTTCTGCCTTCTCCCCATAACCTTTGATGCCCTTACATATCAAGAACCTATCAAAATCCACTTTAAAAATACCCAATGTCTTGGCCTCCACAGCTGTCTGTGTGAATGTATTCCTCAGATTCGCCATAGTTTGGCTAAAGAAATTCCTCCTCATCTCCATTCTAAAATACGTACTAGTATTCTGAGGGTGAGCCCTCTGGTTATTGACTCTCCCATTACCAGAAACATTATTTCCGCTTCCACTCTATGTAGGCCTTTCATTATCCTGTAGTTTCAATGAGATCACCCTCTCACCTTTCTGAACTCCTGTGAGTACAAGCCCAGAGCTGACTTAAACAATCTTCACATGGTCTTTTGTCTTGCACATAGTTTCCTCCCCAACTCTGTTTGAAAATTGTTACCCTCTACTCTTCCCCCAGTTCTGAGGAAGGATCCCTGACTCAAATCATAAACAGTTGTTTTCTTTCCACATGGCAGCACAGTTGTTCAGCTGTTGGTGCTGCTGCCTCACAGCACCAGAGACTCTGGTTCAATCCTGACCTCGGGTACTGGCTGTGTGGAGTTTGCACATCCTCCCTGTGATTGATTTCCACCCACATCCCAAAAATGGACAGGTTTGTAGATTAATTCTCAAAGGATTGGACAGGCGAGATGTAAGAACAATGTTCCCGATGTTGGGGAAGTCCAGAAACAGGGGTCACAGTTTAAGAATAAGGGGCATGTCATTTAGGACTGAGATGAGGAAAACCCTTTTCACCCAGAGACTTGTGAATCTATGGCATTCTCTATTACCCGATGTGTAAGAGTATATTGTGTAGATGTAATGAGAATGTTTCCATATCATTTTTTGCTTAATGATTCCATTGCATAAAATAAACGGGCGTTGCACGGTAAACTGGCTGAATTTGTGTTTGAAACAAAGACACAGAAAAATTCCTGATTTGAGCCTTGGCAAAAGTGTATGTGAGGTAAAGGAAGTGCATTCAGCTCCTCCTTCTGACAAAGCTATAATGCATAAGCATGCACTTTCACTTTGTTTTCCATCGTCCATTTCACCTCTTCAGTTAAATTTTATCTTTTCATACTTTATTTTTTCCTACGATTGATTCCTCATTGCTTGATCACCATCTTCAACCGTGCTTCCAATTGTGGACATTTCATATCTCCTGAAATCGTCTGGCCTTCAAATTACAAAATTGGTCAGATCTGTACCTGCTTGTTATTTGACTATTTAAAAATTAGTTATTTCCTACATTAATAACTTTGACCAATCACCCGCATTTAAAATATATGAAGACATATATTTGACACACCAAAATGGTAATTCTGATTTTAAATAAAACCAACTGTTTTTACTGTGGACCTCTGTTGCATTCTAACCAATTAGCATGAATAATTTACAGGGTTTGGTCGAGTTTAGTGCGGGCATTTTGACTAGTTTCATTCTCTTGCCTTTATTCTTCATTCTTTGTAGTTTGACTAAACATGCCATATGTCTGGGAAGAAAAGAAACCAAATATAGCTAATTTGCAAAAAAACAAAAAAAACTGCCAACACTTGTGCTGCTGGAGTACTTTATAATAAGGCTCTACCTTTGCTTGTCATGAACTCCTGAAAGACAAACTGGCAAAACTAGGGCTGATGCTGTTACCTGGGGATTAGATTATCAACTCTCAACTGGTTCTGGAGAGATACCACTGCTTCATCTAGCCTGGTGTCACAGGGGAGCATTGTAACAAGATAATCTTCAGCCTCATGATGTTTTTTCACAGCAAACCCATCCAAATGATCAAAGGGGGGGAAAAAAACACAGATATCATCATCAGTGCCTACAATGTTGGAACACCATCTTGTGGCAGGAGATAGATGTACGGCTTTGTCTTTTTTACAGCTTCACAAAGAGATGTTATTTTAATTTAGCCTTTATTAAATATAGTAATCATGTGCATCCAGTATTGATAATGAGTGGATGCATTGTAAAAAATTCAGAGGTCAAATCAAGTTGGTCCTGTATACGTTTAGCATTTATGGCAGTACTTTGGGTGAACATTTGATGGAAGGACTGTTTTGAAAATAACCGTTTTAGTTTTCTCTTTTTAATACTTTAAACTGAACTGATGGCCCGCTGTGATGTAGAGATTATCATGAACTTGAATTACACAGCCCATTTTTTGTAAAGCCAAAACCTACTGAAGTATAACAAATACTTGTTGACATTTTTACTGTTGCGCTATTTACTTCAAAGTTCTACCCATTGGGCAATAGTAATTTGGAGGAAGGGCAAGATTAGTGATTCTTGACCTTACATGCACATAATCATCAGTTTACATGTGACGGCACAGAGATGGATGCAATAACATAATAAGAGTTATCTCGGCAATTATTTATTTTTTTAAATAAAGAGAATCCTCAAAGGAATGCAGAAAATGGTCAGAACAGGAATTTATAGTTTGGGAAGTCAGTTGATACAGTGCCCTCCGTAATGTTTGGGACAAAAACCCATAATTTATTTATTTGCCTCTGTACTCCACAATTTGAGATTTGTAATAGAAAAAAATCACATGTGGTTAAAGTGCACATTGTCAGATGTTAATAAAGGCCATTTTAATATATTTTGGTTTCACCGTGTAGAAATTACAGCATTGTTTATACAAAGTCCCGCCATTTCGGGCATCATAATGTTTGGGACACAGCAATATCATGTAAATGAAAGTAGTCATGTTTAGTATTTTGTTGCATATCCTTTGCATGCAACGACAGCTTGAAGATTCAGATTCAATTTTAATTGTCATTGTCAGTGTACAGTACAGAGACAACGAAATGCATTCTGCGATCATGAAGTCTGCGATCATGGACATCCCAGTTGCAGGGTGTCTTCTCCGGTGATGCTCTGCCAGGCCTGTATTGCAGCCATCTTCAGCTTATGCTTGTTTTGGGGGCTAGGCCCCTTCAGTTTTCTCTTCAGCATATAAGAATGTTGCATATTTTAAAAATTGGCATGTCGTAAAGGTAATACTATGGTTGTTATGGGGGATTTCCACATGCAGGTAGACTGGGTAAATCAGGTTGGTACTGGACCCCAAGAAAGAGAGTTTGTGGAGGACCTCTGTGATGGATTCTTAGATGAATCCTGATGGATTCTTAGTACTGGAGCCACCAGGGAGAAGGCACTTCTGGATTTAGTGTTGTGTAATGAACCGGATTTGATAAGGGAATTTGAGATTATGAAGCCATTAGGTAGTGGCCATAATATGATGTTTTAATCTACAATTTAAGAGGGAGAAGGGTAAGACAGAGGTGTCAGTATTTCAGTTGAGCAAAGGGGACTGTGATGCCATGAGAGAGGAGCTGGCCAAAGTTGACTGGAAAGATACACTAGCAGGGATGACAGTGGAACAATAATGGCAGGTATTTCTGTGAATAATACTGAAGTTGCAGGATCAATACAATAGATCAGCTTATTCCAAAGAGGAAGAAAGATTCCAAGGGGAGTAAGGGGCAACCATGGCTGACAAAGGAAGTTGGGGATAGTATAAAAATAAAAGAGAAGAAGTACAACATAGCAAAGATGAGCAGGAAGCCAGAGTACTGGGTAAAGTTTAAAGAGCAATAGAAGATAACTAAAAAGGCAATACGGGGAGAAAAGATGAGTTACGAAGGTAAGCTAGCCAAGAATATAAGGAGGATAGTAAAAGCTTCTTTAGGTATGTGAAGAGGAAAAAAATAGTTAAGACCAAAGTTGGACCCTTGAAGACTGAAAAGGGTGAATTTATTATAGGCAGCATGCTGGCATGACTCTATGAAAGTAAGCATGCAGGTACTGCAGGCAGTGAAGAATGCTAATGGCATGTTGACCTTCATTACTAGAGGATTTGAGTTAAGGAGCAAGGAGTCCCTACATGCAGTTGTACAGGGCCCTGGTGAGACCGCACCTGGAGTATTATGTGCAATTTTGGTCTCCTGATTTGAGGAAGGGCATTATTACTATTGAAGGAGTGTAGCGTAGGTTCACCTGGTTAATTTCCAGGACGGCGGGCCTGACATATGATGAAAAAATGGGTCAACAGGGCTTGTATTCACTAGAATTTAGAAGGATGGGTGGAGATCTTATGGAAACATATAAAATTCTTAAAGGATTGGACAGGCTAGATGCAGGAAAAATGTTCCCGATGTTGGAATCTATATTGGAAAAGTTAAAATACGCTTCTACGGCGTTCCTATTCGTTTTGTAGCTGCCTGCAGTATCTTGGCACATTTGTTCTTCTAATTCCTGTTAACTATTTGGAGGCCAATATTACTCTCTTAAGCAGGTGATCATCCTTTTTTTTATTTTGTAGCTCCACCCATATAGCCTCATGGGATGGACCAGCAGTATTGTCATCTCAGAATACTATTGTGACATTCTCCTTAATCAGTAAAGTAGTGGAATGAGAAGAAAGTTATAAAACATTCAGAAATGTTCTGATGTCACAACATTTCTAGATGTGAAATGTTATCTGTGTCTCAATGGTAAATTATCTTTCAATGTTCACCAAGGGATAATGATACTAATTATTCATCTGCTGGAATAGAGGACATTGAGGCATGATTTAATTGTTTTTACAATTTTAAGGTGAATGGATAATGTCAACTGCTAAGAGTTTTTCTCTCTGCCCAGAACTGCAGATAATTTAAACTAAATGTGGAGTGGATAAATTCAGAATTAACTCACTGAATCATATCAGTGTGCAACTGTTCAATCTGTAGACTGGGTTTCTTGAACAGGGTGTGGGAGCCTTTGTAGTACACCCCTCAAGTTAAAACAGGAAAGGCTAGAAATATGAAGCAGACCAGGCCATATCTGTGGAAAGAAAAACTGACCATGTTTGAGGTTGAAGAACCTTCAGCAGAATTGGGAAGGAGACAAAAAAAGCTTGTTGGACAGCAGCGAGGATGGAAGGTTGAGGGAGAGAGGATGGGAATGTCTCTGTTAGAGTATGCCCAGTGTGACCATGGGGAATAAACTGTTAATGGGGTTTGTTCACTGATTGAATGTGAACTGTTAGAATCAGAGGGTAGATAAAAGTACATTGATATAAGGAAGTCAGACTTGTAAAATCAGAAACTGTTGGTTTAAACTAAAGGACACAAAGTGCTGGAGTAATTCAGTGGGTCTAAAGATAGATCCTGATCCAAATTGGCACCTTGGTTTAATTTAATTTAGATATGCAGCACGGAAACAAGCCCTTCGGCCCATCAAGTCCGCACTGACCAGCGATCCCACACATTAACACCATCCTACACCCACCAGGGACCTATTTTCTATGTTTCTATGTTTGATAAGTTTACTTTGGACCTTATGCTTTTTTATCAGTCCATGGAACAAGAGGGTTATAACCTTAAGGTCAACATGGTCAATATTGACAATGTCAAGATGATGAGTAAAGTTTATTTGTCAAACGCTTACCTTAATCCACAATAAGCCTTTTGAACCAAGGTTAGCTTCAGCTGCTGTGCAAGAAAACTGAGGTCAGCAATAAACCTTTTGAGCCTGGTGAGTGAATATCCAAAACTGCTCCATCAGGCGATTGTCCAATCTGTGTTTGGATTCTTCAATACACAGGAGATCATATTATAAACAGTGAATGCAGTACACCAGATTGGAAAACTATTTGAGTATTCCTTATGCATGCTAGGCGTGGTAACTTGGGAAGGAACAATGACTTTGGACGCATGATTTCTAAAGTTCTCTCCATCACAGTGATTTTCCTCTCTTCGTGTTTCAGTAATTTGTCGACTAATTAACGGTGATTACACAACAACTATATTATCAAAGTAAAAACAGCAGGCCAGACAGCAGCTGCAGAGAGAGAAAAACGGTTAATGTTTCAAATCGATTACATCGCTAGAACTTGACATGCGTAGAAATATGGAAGTTTTAAGTTGCAACAAAAGGGAGTAGAACAGGAGAGATTAAACAAAATTTGGGAAGTATAATTTTTGTTTTGGGTGATCAAATACAAAGATAAATTATAATTAATAGCAAAACCCTTAAGAACATTGATGTACAGAGGAGGTACCTTGGGGTACAAGTCTACATCTCCCTGAAAGTGTGGATCGAGTGGTAAAAAGGCCTGAAGGTATGCTTGCTTTCATCAGTCAGGGCTTTGAGCATAAAAGTTTGGAATCATGTTGCAGCTGTATAAAACGTTAGTTTCCCCATATTTGGGGTATTGTGCGTAGTTCGGATCATCACATACAGGAAAGATGCGGAGGGTTTGGAGAGAGGGTGGTGAAGTGTTCGCCAGGATGTTGCCTGGATTGGAAAACATTAGCCAGAAAGAGAGGTGGACAAACCTGGATTGTCTTTACTGAAGTGCCAAAGGCTGAGAACGACAATAGAAGTTTATTAAATTATGAGATGTATAGAATATGGAGATAGCCAAAGTATTTTTCTCATGATGAAAATGTTAAATGCTGCAGAATATAGGTGAAGCATGAAGGAGGTAAAGTTTGAGGCATGTTTTTTTACACAGGTTAGCAGGTGCATGGACGCACTACCAGGGAAGGTGGTAAAGGCAGATGCAACAGCAATGTTTAAGAAGCATGTTGACAGACGATGTGCAGCACTGTTCCATGTTCTAAAAGGGGTATCAGTACAAAGTAGCAAAAGCCTGAAAGAAATTAAAATTCTGAATAGTAATCTGAAATTCATCAAGTAGATGGGGTGGTCAAAAAAGCGTATGGCATATTGGCCTTCATCAGTCAGAGTATTGAGTATAGAGGTTGGGAGGTCATGTTGCAGTTGTATAAGACGTTGGTGATGCCACATTTTTATTGTGTTCAGTTCAGGGCACCATGTTATAGGAAAGATGTTGTCAAGTTGGAATGGGTACAGAGAAGATTTACAAGGATGTTGCATGGGCTAGAGTGTCTGAGCTATAGGGTAAGGTTGATTAGGCTGGGACTCTATTCCTTGGAGCGCAGGAGGCTGAGGGGTGATCTTATTGAGGTGTATAAAATCATGAGAGGAATAGATCAGGTAGATGCACTGTGTCCCTTGCCCAGAATAGGTGAATCGAGGACCAGAGGATACTGGTTTAAGGTGAAGGGGAAAAAATTTAATCGGATTCTGAGGGGTACCATTTTCATATGAAGGGTGGTGGGCTGGGACTATCGCAACATTTAAGAGACTGTTAGACAGGTACATGGATAGGATAGGTTTGGAGGGATATGGACCAAACGCGGGCAGATGGGACTAGTGTAGCTGGGACATCTTGGGCAAGTGTAGGCAAGTTGGGCTGAAGGGCCTGTTTCCACACTGACTCTATGAATCTCAGAATTCAAAAATAATGCTGGAAATGAAAATTAATGGGATACTTATTATCTGAACTTCTTAAACAATATAATATACACAGTAAGTTTGTTGCTTGAGCTTGTTGCTTGAGCTTCATTGAAAGAGTGCAGGAAGGGTGGTTCGGGAATTCAGAGTGGGAATGAGACAAAGTTAGTGATATCATTTAAACATTTGATGTTGTGCTTGTGGACTGAGTGGAGGACTTCCACTTTTTCTATTATCTGTCAGGTAGCCAAGGCTGAGGAAGATTGCATTAATGTAACAAGGTGTTGGCTGAGCACTCTCAGACAGCTCGGGAAGCTGTGCGTGAAAAAACAGGCAGCACATTTAGCATCAACGCTGGTAAAATCCTTTATAAGTGTTGGTGAGAGTTTTGTGTAATGGAAAATGGTGACATAAAGTGTGACAAAAGCTAAACAGTAAGAACTGAAATGAAGCATGAAAGGAAGGTCATGCAGAGCGAAATAAAATTAACATAATACAGTTGAATGGCATCAGCAAATGTTTATTCTTCTTTCGATCCTTAACCTTGGCATTTGAAGTGAGAAATAGAAATTTAAGGCCAATATAAATGTTGGTATTGCATAATTCAATCCTTTGTGCAGTTTGTATTGGAAATTGTATTTAAATTGATTTCTTTATTGTGAATGTAGCCTCCTCTTCAATTTTAATCTCAGTATAATTAACCAATCAAACTTGGATATATTTGATTTGCCACTCGGGAAAATGGATTTTACAGATGATCTGGATTTTCTATAATTCTCTCCTCGTCAACTTTGAGGGTGCTTTCGAACGGTGAAAGATAGGAACAGGAAGGAGCCATATAATACAGATCCATCATTATTTACCAGTAGGTCTGAAGAAGGGTGTCGACCCGAAACATCACCTATTCCTTTTGTCCAGAGATGCTGCCCGATCCGCTGAGTTACTCCAGCATTTTGTTTCTATACGCACCTCACAAGTTTGGTTGTCCCATAACCATTGAGTTCTGTAATGGGACAACCAAAGTTGTGAGGTGGTTTGGGGGCAAATAATGATGGATCTGACACTGTGGTGTTCTCAGCGGTGACTGGCCCATGACAACAGCATTAAAGAGGCATCTCCTCAAGAAAAATAGATTTTCATGTTAAGGAGTATTCAAAATGTTGGGCAGAATCCTTGGAGAACACGGATAGATGAGGATTTGGATCAACATCCATCTTCAGACCCGAAACATCACCTATCCATGTTCTCCAGAGATGCTGCCTGACCTGCTGAGTTACTCCAGCACTTTGTGTCCGTTTTTGTTAACCAGCATCTGCAGTTCCTTGTGTCTCCATTCAAAAGATTGGATTGTAGTGGCCTGGTCAAGGTCAGGAAAAGACCGGACGCCAGGCGGATTCAAAAGAAGCTTTTTTATTAACCCCGTTTTCGAACACCAACCGACACTCTTATATCTACCCCTGGGGAGTCGACCGGGAAACCCCGTGGCAGACCTACGCCCCTGTCCCTCAATCGTCGAGGGGAATGATCCAAGGAGTGGCCTACCCCCCAGGGACCGCCACAGGACCCCCCCCAAGTACCCGAGGTACGAAACGGACAGGACGGCGTACACGACGGCCAGACCCGGTGCACACTACGCTCGGACCCGGAACAGGCGCCTGATTAACAAGTGCGGGGTACGAAGTAACCAAAGGAGGAGGTACCCTAGACAGAGGTCGCCCTCGCTTACGGGGCAGTGCTACCAGCGCCGGCCGATCGATATCGATATGTGCTGGCTTCAACCGCGCAACTGAAACAGTCTCCCGCCGACCCCCCATGTCCAGGACGAACGTCGACGAGCCCTGTTCCAAGACCCGGAAGGGGCCTTCATACGGCCGCTGTAGAGGTGTCCGATGTGCATCCCTGCGCAGAAAAACAAACTGGCAGTCCTCCAGAGCAGAGGGAATGTGCGGACGGAAGGACCCATGACGAGAAGTGGGCACCGGCGCCAGCTTGCCCACCGTCTGCCGAAGACGTTGCAGAGCTTCTGAAGGCTGCTCCACCTGGCCACGTGCCGGCGGGATGAACTCCCCAGGCACCGTTAACGGAGACCCATACACCAATTCAGCGGAGGAGGAGGCCAAGTCCTCCTTGGGTGCGGTGCGTATCCCCAGCAAAACCCACGGTAGAGCGTCTACCCAATCTGGGTCAGTGAGCCGCGCCCTTAGGGCACCCTTAAGCTGTCGGTGAAACCGTTCCACTAGGCCGTTCGACTGTGGGTGGTACGCTGTCGTGTGGTGCAGACGAACACCCAGGAGGCGTGCCATGGCCGACCACAGCTCTGACGTGAACTGAGGCCCCCGGTCGGATGTTATGTCCAGTGGAACCCCGAACCGGGCGATCCAGTGCGCCAACAATGCTCGAGCACAGGTAGTAGTGGTGGAATTCTGTAGCGGAATGGCTTCAGGCCACCGCGTGAAGCGGTCCACAACGGTAAATATATACGTCATGCCCTGGGACGACGGCAGCGGCCCCACGATGTCCACGTGAATGTGGTCGAAACGTTTATGAGGAATGGGGAACTCCTGCAATGGCGCGTGCACGTGTCGTTGCACCTTGGCGGTCTGGCATCGGATGCAAGTGCGCGCCCAATGCCCAACCTCCTTCCGCAGCCCGTGCCACATAAAGCGGGAGGCTACCAGGGCCATTGTTGCCCTGATGGAGGGATGCGCAAGGCCATGGAGCACCTCAAACACCCTGCGCCGCCAGGCGATCGGGACGATGGGTCGCGGAACTCCAGAGGAGACATCGCACAACAGCGTGGTACCCCCAGGACCACAGACAACGTCCTCCAACTGCAGGCCCGAAACTGCTGTACGATAGGCAGCCATCTCCTCTTCGACCAGCTGAGCAGCTGCCAGGTCGGAATAGTTAATCCCCTCACCGACTTGGAGAACCGCGTGGACTGCAGGTCTTGATAAGGCATCGGCCACCCTGTTAAATTTGCCCTCAATGAACCGGATGGAGGTGGTGTACTCGGACACATACGCCAACTGCCTCTGCTGCCGGGCAGACCACGGGTCTGATACCTTGGCGAACGCGAAGGTTAGCGGCTTGTGGTCCGTGAATGCAGTAAATGGTCTCCCCTCCAGAAAATAGCGGAAATGGCGTACGGCGAGATATAGGGCAAGGAGCTCACGGTCGAAGGCGCTGTAACGACGCTGTGGTCCACTGAGATGCCTGCTGAAGAAGGCAAGTGGCCGCCAGCAACCCTCAATGAGCTGCTCTAACACTGCCCCAACCGCAATCTCCGAAGCATCCACCGTCAAGGCGGTCGTGGCATCCTCTCGTGGGTGGACGAGCATCGTGGCCTCAGCCAGTGCCTGCTTAGCCGTCTCAAATGCCGCTGTTGCTTCCATGGACCAATCAACCTCCCTGCGATGACCAGCAATCAGGTTGAAAAGCGGACGCATGATCGCAGCCGCTGAGGGCAGGAAGCGGTGATAGAAAGTGACCATTCCCACGAATTCCTGCAGGCCCCTAACTGTGGTCGGACGGGGGAACCTGCGAATAGCGTCTACCCTGGTCGGCAGAGGCACCACCCCTTGTTCGGTCACGCGGTGGCCGAGGAAGTTGATAGCCGTCACCCCGAAACAGCACTTGGACGCGTTTATAGTTAAACCGAAATCGCTGAGGCGCTGACACAGTTGACGGAGGTGGGTGCAGTGCTCCTGCCGCGTGCGACTGGCCACGAGTATGTCGTCCAGGTACACAAAAACAAAGTCCAATCCGCGGCACACGCAGTCCATAAGCCGCTGAAAGGCCTGCGCGGCGTTCTTCAACCCAAACGGCATCCGCACAAATTCGAAAAGACCAAATGGTGTGATAATGGCCGTCTTCGGGATATCGTCGGGGCGGACTGGGATTTGATTGTACCCTCGCACGAGGTCCACCTTGGAAAATATGGATGCCCCAGCCAGATGGGCATTGAAGTCCTGAATGTGCGGGACCGGATACCTGTCGGCGACGGTCGCATCATTCAGGCGCCGGTAATCGTCACACGGGCGCCAGCCCCCGTCCTTCTTAGGGACCATGTGGAGCGGTGAGGCCCATGGGCTATCGGATGGACGCACGATGCCCAACGCCTCCATCTGGCGGAACTCCTCCCGAGCTAGACGGAGCTTGTCTGGGGCGAGACGACGTGCCCGCGCGTGCACAGGTGGGCCAGTAGTCGGGATATGTGCTCCACCCCGTGCTTCGGGGTGGAGGAGTGGAAGTGGGGTTCGAGAATGCTAGGAAAATCTGCCAGGATACGCGCGAAAGTCGCATCCACGGATGACAGGGGGCCATCAGGGCGTACTACAGGATCACCTGTACGGAGGAAGACTGGCTCCAGCGTGGCTGAGTGCATCAGGCGCCGCCGCTTGACATCCACGAGCAGTGAATGGGCTCTAAGGAAGTCGGCGCCCAGCAGCGGCTGGGAAACGTCTGCAATGACGAACCTCCACGAAAACGAGTTGCGGCCAAAGTTGAGGGGAATGGTGCGAAACCCGTAGGTGCGAATAGCACTCCCGTTTGCCGCGGTGAGGAGGGGGCCTTGTTTGCCCGCCCGGATGTCAGTGATGGAGGGAGGCAGAACACTCACTTCCGCACCCGTGTCGACGAGGAAACGTCCCCCACTGCGGCGATCCCATGCGAAAACGCGATGAATCGTGCCGGCCGCCGAAGGAATCGCTGACGGCCGGCCCTTTAGTTTCCCGAGAACGAACAGGGTGGGCGACAAAGCCTGGCTGCAGCTCCCCAGCGGCGATGATAATAACACCAACCAGCTTTGCTGGCGTCTGGTTGAACTGCAAGCCGATTTGGCTGGTTTGAACGCCAGCGACCTCTGCTGGCATTGGTTTGAACTGCAGGCTGGCCGTGCTGGAAGGACGTGCCTGCTGCTGAATGCGTAATGGCCGCCGGATTTTGCCGCGGGGGCCGACCGGGAGCAGTGGAGACGCGGTGGATAGCGGTCCCGACCTGCTCTGAGTCTCCAAACGACTCGGGAAGGACGTCCACTGCTTCCAGGTTGCGATGGCGAGAATTCCACAGCTCGTCGGCATGTTCACCCAGCGCCAGCATGTCGGTAAACGGGTCCCTGGCGAGCTGCATGCGAATGTCGGGAGGCAGCTGCTGCAGGTAGGCATATTTAAAGAGAAAGCACGGCTCATGGTCCCCCATTAGGGTGAGCATGTCTTCCAGGAGGGCAGACAGCTGGCGGTCGCCCAGGCCGTCCATTCTGAAAATGCGAGCTGCCCGCTCGGCATCACCCAGGCCAAACCTCCTGATTAGAAATGCTTTAAGGCCAGCATATTTGTTTGTTACCGGGGGGGCCCTGAGGAAAGGCTTAACCCGCCTCGCGGTCAGTTGGTCAAGCGAGCCAACCACGTAATAGTACTTCGTCTCATCCTGCGTGATACCTCGCACAGCAAACTGGGCCTCTGCCTGCTGGAACCAGGTTTCGGGTTCTTCAGTCCATAGAGTTGGGAGCTTCAGCGCAACAGCGTTATTATTCATCACGACGCGTGATGAACGAAGTCGGGGTCACCAGTGTAGTGGCCTGGTCAAGGTCAGGAAAAGACCGGACGCCAGGCGGATTCAAAAGAAGCTTTTTTATTAACACCGTTTTCGAACACCAACCGACACTCTTATATCTACCCCTGGGGAGTCGACCGGGAAACCCCGTGGCAGACCTACGCCCCTGTCCCTCAATCGTCGAGGGGAATGATCCAAGGAGTGGCCTACCCCCCAGGGACCGCCACAGGATCATGTTTTTCAAATGTTTTTCACTGAAGATTTAACAGAAATTCACTACATGGGTTTAAAGTCTTAAACAATCAGTGATCATCACTGTTGATCAGAAAATAACTAAAGATCAATTGCAAATAAAAATAATCCATTGGTGAGCTGAGTCTCGTGGCAGGTGGACCATTCAAGTCCTGTTTGTTGTGTTATCTCACATTAACCACAATGCAGTAACATAAATCATTGGGGAATCTCTAACACCATCTGATCCGATATTTCAACAACTGAAATCGAAAAACAAAACTGCATCAACAAAACCAGTTCTAAGATAAAGTTAGAAGTTTATCTTAAAATGTTATTTATGCTAGATTATTCCTGGAGTGTGAACATACACTGGCATAATCTCTTTAAATCCCTGGAGAGTGGTGGTGAATAGAATCTGAGGTGGGCACTGTGGTTTTGAGAGAAATGAACCATTTGATGTGGACAATCTGTCGTTAAAGCATGTAGATGTTGTTGATGCTGGATGTTGCTATTGAAGTGTTGGGATTCCTGATTGTAGCAGTTTTTACCACTTGCTTGGTTGCTTGAGTTCCAACTCTTGTTTCTTCATCGCAATCCATGCTTAACTTCCACAACCTGCAATAGCGAGAATTGAACACAATATGGTATGTTCATTTCAAACATCTCCTTACCCTCCCTCCATACTATCCCCGCCCCTGTGTTTCACATGGACAGAAATCACCCCTCCTCCCCCCCTCATTTAGCAGTTCAAGTACACAAGCAAATCTGAGCCGATCCTGGATTGCTGAGAGCAGAGAACACCCTCTAAGATGACCTCCAGAAGGTCGCAGTTCCCAGCATGCAAAGAAAGACCAGCGTTACAAGTGAGTGAAAGGCCAATGATCAACAAATAGCACCACCAATCCAGCCAGCTTCTGTTAGGAGGCAATGCCATGTACTGGCTGGTCAGATCTTCCAGCCCATTATTCCAGTGCTGAATAGCCTGTGTTTTTCTCAAAATAGTTTGGGGTTTCACCACATTCTTACAGATAAGAACATCTCCAAATGTACGTTATCTCCCTGAAATAAACAGATTCATGTTTCATGTAATACCATTCTTTTCTCTGATTCAGTGTGCTGTGGGTTTGAGTTGGTGCTCCAAGTGTCTTGAGCACACCTATCTTGGTTGTTGCTCCTAGTGCACTGAAAGTGGATCTAGAATGTACTAGGCACAACTCGATAGAGCAGCTGGAAGAGTTGCTGCCTCTCCATGCCAGAGACCTAGGTTCAGTCCTGATCTTGGGTACTATCCATTTGTGCTCCCTCTGATCACATGGGTATCCTCTGAGCGCTCCGGTTTCCTCCCACATCCCTATGGCATGCAGGTGTGTAGTTTAATATGCCTCTGTACATCATTCCTAATGTGTAGCGCATGACTGTATAAGTGGGATAACATAGAACTAGTGAAGGAGGGCCTGTTTCCTTGCTCTATTTTTCAATCAATCAATACATAGAGGGGTATCCGAGGTAAATTCAAATGTAATGCTTGACATAGACATGGATCATTACTTAGAAGGAAAATATTGATAGGCTTATGGTAAGATTGTGGGGGTGTGGAATGACCTGAACAATCTCCTTAAATGCTTATCCTTCTTAGGATTCTGGTTGAGAGGCCATTCAGACTTCAAACTGAATCCCTATTTACCCTATCAGGTTCATATAAAAACCCTGACATAATGTTGAAAATTTGCTGAGGAGTTCTTCCTTGCAGCCAAAGTATTAACGGCCTTCAAACCTTAATCAGAACTAAATAGGTTATTTCTCAATTATAAAGTTGATTGAAATATGATCTGGGATACAAAGAGAAGACTAGAATCATGATATATGTGCAAGAGTAAACTTACTTGTTGACCCACGGTGGTTGCTGGCATAGAGAAGCAACTGAAAGCTCAGTAGATTCTTAAAGGACTACTATGTAAGTTTCCCAAAGTGCATTAATATTGTGACCATGGATATGGCAAATCCCAGTTTAGATTCCGGAAATTGGAGGAACAGCACCTCATATTCCGTTTGGGGAGTCTGCATCCCGGGGGAATGAACATCGAATTCTCCCAATTTTGTTAGTCCTTGCTGTCTCATCCCCTTCCTCAGCCCCCCTGCTGTCTCCTCCCATCCCCCAGCCTTCGGGCTCCTCCTCCTTTTCCCTTTCTTGTCCCCACCCACCCCCGTCCCCGATCAGTCTGAAGAAGGGTTTCGGCCCGAAACGTTGCCTATTTCCTTCGCTCCATAGATGCTGCTGCACCCGCTGAGTTTCTCCAGCTTTTTTGTGTAACCCCCAGTTTAGATTAGATTAGATTAGATTCCTTTATTGTCATTCGGACCTTTCGGTCTGAACAAAATTATGTTGCCTGCAGTCATACACAGAACCAATAAAAACAAAACATTCACCAAGCACATCCTCACTGTGATGGAGGCAAAGTCTTAGTCTCCGTCTCTTCCCTCCTTGTTCTCCCTCTGCGCTGAGGCGATTGATCCAGGCCGAAGATGCCGCTCTCCAGTCCAGCGGACCTCCGTGGTGATTTCGCCGCTGCCGAAAGCCGGAACGCCGTTTAGATCACAAGTGAAAATGAATTTGGGAAGAAGAGTAAAGATAAAATGAGGTCAGGCAACATCTGTAGAGGAAGACACAGAGTTAACATTTCAGGTCAATGGCCTTACATCTGAAATAGAGCGAATTAGAGGATGCTGGTTTTGTAATGCAAGGTAAGGAGAAGTGGATGGAAGAGAGTTTTGATACCCCACAAGAAAAATGGTGCCAGTACACAAGTGTGAAATGTCATCACTTGGGTAAGTCATCACCAATTGGCATAACTGCTCCTGGAGTCTGGCATTCTCCACTGGTACCTGATCTTGGGAAAGAGAGATTAACCTTGGCAGGGCTACAGAACTGAAAATATTGTAGAGATAGGTGAGGTGTTTAAGATGATTGAAGCAATTGATTGAGCACGACTAAAAGAAGCTAGTTCCTCAGATGGGAGAGTCCGGAGCCAAGAAGCTAAAGCAGCTGAACTCTGTTCAACTGCCTATTTGTGATATCGACTAGTACTTCATCATACAAGCACCGATGGGGATCTGCAGCTGTGTCCACGAAAGACCAGCTGAGGTTAAGCCAGCTGAAAATTTCAATGCTGATTTGCAAGACTTTTATCAAGCCAGCAAATGGAACAAAAATGCTGAATCGCTCAGAGCTCAATTGAATGGTGGAGTCGGCTCAATATACAGACCCTATTTAGTTTTTGTTTTTGTTACTTTGAGATACAGCGCAGAAACAAGCACTTCGGCCCACCGAGACCAACCTGCAATACCCACACATTAACACATCATGCACATACTAGGGACAATTTGCATTTATAGAATAGAATAGTAGAATAGAATAGAATATGTTTATTGTCTTTTTTTTTTTTTAATTTTATTAGAAGTTAATACAGCACAAAACAGTACAGTGGAACCTAATTTTAGGTGCCAACTATGTAATACCGTAATCCATTCTATGTACAACCTCTAGTTTTATGTTATAAGAAGGAAGTAAGCAGGACAAGAAAAAGAAAACAATAGAAAGGGGAAAAAGTGGAAAAATAAATGGTAGAGAATAGAAAAACGTGAAGTGTGTCTATAAAAAAATAAAATAAAAAAAGGAAGAGAGAAAGTGGAAAGTAGAAATAGAAGAGAAGGCCCCTTAAAAGAGAATTTTTCAAATCTGTATTCGGAGATGTAGATCTATCCGCGTCATGAACTGAAATCAGCAATCCTTACGGTACCGCTGCATCACATGATTCCAAAAAGTCGATGAAAGGAGACCAACTCCTTAAGAATTGGTCATATTTATCTATTAGACGGAGTCTCATTTCTTCAAGGCGTGCTATGTCCATCATATTCCTAATCCACATTTTAACAGTTGGTGTGGTTGTATTTTTCCAAAATTTAAGTATCAATTTCTTTCCAATTATTAACCCATAATTAAAAAAAACATTTTGATCTTTATTTAAATTGGTATCTTCTCCTATTATTCCAAATATAATCCATTCCGTTTTGGGTTCCATTCTTGACTTGAAAAGCTTTGTAAATATATCAAATATATCACTCCAAAATTTATTCAACTTTGTACATCCTACAAATGAATGTGTTATATTAGTGTTTTGAAACAAACATTTATCGCATCTGGGAGAGACGTTTGGATAAAATTTATTCAACCTCGTTTTTGAATAATATAGTCTATGTAATAATTTGAATTGAATTAAATTATGTCTTGCATTAATAGAACAGTTATGTGTATTCATCAAATACTTTTCCCATCTATCCTTCGAGATCTTTATCATTAGCTCATGTTCCCAATCTTCCCTTAATGCTTCTGTTGAGGGTGATTCTCTATTTAATATATTATTATAAAAGTATGATATTAATTTTTGTGAATCATCCTTAATATTCATTGCTTCTTCTAAAGGATCTAAAAATATAGTTTGAAATCTATGTGTATATTTCTTCATAAAGTCACATACCTGTATATATTTAAAATATTGATTATCCTTCAATTTAAATTTTAATTTTAATTGTTGAAATGATAACAGTTTGCCCACTTCATACATATCCCCTACTTTCCTAATCCCCAGTCTATCCCATTGTTGATATGTGTTGTCGATGAGAGAAGGTTTGAATGCGGGGTTGTTCAATAGTGGGGTTAGTACTGATAAATTATTTAATTTCAAGGATACTTTTATTTGTTTCCAAATTCTTATTATATTGTGAATAATTGGGTTCTTCTTATATATTATACTATTCAATTTTATCGGTGAGAGCAGGATCGTTCCTATATCGTGCGGATAGCACTCCTCTTTCTCCATTCTTATCCACTCCAACTGCTGAGTGGAACTATCCAGCCAGTACATTATGTTCTTAATATGCACTGCCCAGTAGTAATATATAAAGTTAGGTAATGATAAACCCCCAACTTCTTTAGATTTGCACAAATGCTTTCGTTGAATTCTATGTGTTCTGTAGTCCCATATAAAATTAGTGATAGTGGAATCTAATTTTTTGAAAAAATATTTTGGAATATATATTGGGATCGCTTGAAACAAATATATTAATTGTGGTAAGAAAGTCCTTTTTATAGCATTAATTCTACTTATCAATGAGAGCGGAAGCGTTTTCCAAAATTTAATCGTATTATTCAGTTTATTTAATAGTGGTATAAAATTGACACTAAATAATGATTTGTGTCTTCTCGTAATTTGAATACCCAGGTACTTGAATTTTTCTGTTGCAATTTTGAAGGGGAATTTTAGTAAGTGTCTCGAACTGTGGTTTTAAAGACATCATTTCGCTTTTATTCCAATTTATTCTATATCCTGAAAAAGAGCCGAATTCCTCAATTAGTGTTAATAAGGTGGGTATACTCGTTTGTGTATTAGTAATATATAAAAGGATATCATCAGCGTATAATGAAATGTTATTCTTTGAGTCCTTGCTGTTATATCCGTGAATATTCGGGTGATTTCTAATCCTTTCGGCCAGCGGTTCTATCATAAGGGCAAATAGCAATGGTGATAAGGCACACCCTTGCCTATTACCCCTTGATAAGTAAAATTTTGGAGATAGCGTATTGTTAGTTAATATTCTTGCCGTAGGTCTATCATAAAGTAGTTTAATCCATCTAATAAATTTCTCTCCCATATTAAATTTTTGGAGTACCTTGTATAAATACTGCCATTCTACTTGATCAAATGCCTTCTCTGCATCCAACGTGACCACTGAGATATCTTCAATGTCCTCATTATGAGAGTACATTATATTAAAAAGCCTTCTCAAAATAATTAAATGATTGTCTTTTGGGTATAAATCCCGTGTGATCCGTATTTATTAAATTGTTAATATAATTATTTAGCCTTCTAGCTAGAATCTTTGCTAAAATTTTCTGATCCGTATTTAGATGTGATATAGCTCTATAAGAACCCGGTTCATCTAAATCTTTATCTTTTTTTGGTATAAGCGTTATTGTTGCTTCTGCTAGGGTTTCTGGTAGTTTATTTTCAGTATAAGCCTGCGTATATAAATTGAATAATCTTGGTACAATTGACTCCTGAAACCTTTTATAAAATTCATTACTAAAGCCATCTGGCCCTGGGGTCTTCCCATTTTTCAGTGAGTTTATTATTTGTTTTATTTCTTCACTAGTAATCCGTGCTCCTAATTGCTCTTGTTCTAAATATGTTTATTGTCATTGCACAAAACTGAGCAACGAAATTCCATTTGCTTTTCCTCCGTTAAAAGACATACAACACGACACCAATGCACATATGTACAGTTAATAGTAGAATATAAATACATTTTTAAAAGAGATTAAAAGAATTTAGCGGTATTCCTCGGTTACTTCTTGCTTCCCAGTGTTCACTATTGGAGTTAAGCTCTTTTACCGCACAATGGTAGAAACTATTTTTTAGTCTACCAGTGCGAGCTTGCAGAGACCTGAATCGCCTCCCGGAGGGTAGCAGAGTAAAAAGGTGGTTGGCAGGGTGGGATGTGTCCTTCTTGATATTTATAGCCCTGCGCAAGCATCGGGCCTTGTATATGTCATCCAAGGAGGGCAGGTTAGCGTTTGTAATGCGCTGCGCAGTTTTTATAATTCCCTGCAGCGCCCTCCTCTCAGCCACAGTACAGCTGGCAAACCACACCAGGATTCCATAGGTGAGGATACTTTCCACGGCGCATCGATAGAAGGACAGCAGCAGCGGCTGTGAGACGTTAGCTCTCCGTAGAGACCTTAGGAAATACAGTCGCTGTATTTACTTATACCAAGCCAATTAACCTATAAACCTGTACATCTTTAGAATGTGGGAAAAGACCCATGCGATTGCGGGAAGAACATACAAACTCCACGCAGATAGCACCCGAAGTCGGGATCAAACCCGGGTCTCTGGAGCTGTTAGGCAGCACCTCTGCTGCTGCGCACCATGCTGTTCCATGTCCCTTTAACTATTGTCAGCTTCAAAAAACACCTCCAAAGGTGAATAGCTAAAGAAAAAAACATTTAAGGGTCATCAGGCAAAATCCTTTTTTAAGATAACATTTTTAATTTTGTCAATCATAAGCATTTTCTGCATTTCTGCTGTTTGTTCTTGTCACCATAATAGTCTTGTGCATGCTGTTAAGTGACACATTTCAAGCTCAATTTTGTGTCAAGTAAGGATTTATTTTTCGTCAATGAGTTTGATGTTTAATCTTTTTAAGTTTGCTGTTCAAGAAAGCTAAGAGATTAATCATGTTAGGTCATCTCTTAAGATTAACTGTAACATCACACAGACATACTTTATTGGCAGTAAGATGCTGAGCAAATAGCTCTTGCAATGTCATGAGGAACTATTAAGTGTCAGCTTTCTGAGAGGAGAACTATTCCGATAATGCATTGATGTTATTCTGGAAATTTGAACTGTATTATGTATCCATTAAGTGTTACAAGTGAATAAGAATCAAGACCTTTGACTAAATGTAAATGTAAAGCTAGATTGTAAATTTGCATTTCATTTTCTTTTTTCTCACTTGCACATATTAGCAATAACATAGCAACAATCGTCATGTATTTAGATAGATAGATAGATAGATAGATAGATAGATAGATAGATAGATACTTTATTAATCCCTTTTCTGGGAAATTCATGTTCTTTTGCAGCACACCAATAAAATTAAGACACCACATTAAAGAAGAATTTAACATAGAACATAAAAACTCTCCCCCCAAATGGTTCCCACTTAGAGGGATGGCAACAAAGTCCAGTCCTTTTCCTCTTGTTCACCCCGTAGTTGGGCCTATTGACGCCTCCGCAGTCGCCGTAAAGGCGGCCCGATGTTTCAGGCCCCCTCACGCCAGATGGTGGAGTTCCGACATCAGGTGAACACTCTCAGCGGCTTGGAATGTCTGGAACTGTTGCTTCCTCCCCACATACCACGGCTCCAGAAGTCCACAGGCTGTGCTGGTCGGAGCTCCGACACTTGCGATCTCGGCGAGAGATCCCAGGCTCCGCGGTGTTCAAACCCAGCACCGCCGCAGCTGGACGCTCCGCAGATCCCCAGCTCCGCGATGATGGAGTCGGCGGTCTCAGAGCTTCGGAGCATACCATACGGCGACCCGGGTAAGGCATCGCCCGCTCCGCGATGGTCCTATAGCGCTGCGCCGCCACCGAAACCGAAGTTGTGGCCTGCCGGTCCCGGCTTGGAGAAAAGACGTATCTCCGACCAGGTGGGGACTGAGAAATGCAGTTTACTCCCTCCCCCCCCCCCCCCCCCCCCCCTCACCTCCCACCCCCCACATAAAAAGGATTAGACCTCCAATAAACGTTTTAACATACTAAAAAATGTTTTAAAAAAGGTGAAAGGACGGACACATTTTTATCTTCATAAAATATACTAAGGCACATATTATGTGTGTCATGTGCACTGGGTGAGGTGCTGTGCTACACATCTCTGACCTGATTTTTAGGACATTGAATGATTTGCCATTTTACTTTTACCACAAAGCTACAGGAAGGAAATGTCCCTGAGCTGCATAAATTCAAGCACTTCTTTCTTGATTGAATGCATAGTTGGCAGGATCGATTGGATGAGCCACCTTGAAATCTGAAAATTCAGAAGAATGGGTAAATTATCACCAACAACTCCTGGATCACCCATATTGAAGCTATGGCCAAGAATGCACACAAACGCCTCTACTTCCTTAGTGGGCTTAGGAAGTTTGGTATGTCCCCAACAACGCTCACCAATTTCTACTGATGCGCCGCAGAAAGGATGTAACCGGGATGCACCACAGCATGGTTTGGGAACATCTCCAACCATGACTGTAAGAAATTGTAGAGAAGTGTGGACACAGCCCAGACCATCATACAAACCAACCTTTCCCTTTCACTGATTCCATTTATACTTCACGCTGCCTCGGCAAGGCCACCATCATAGTTAAGGACGAGTTACACTCTGGCCACTCCCTCTTCTCCCCTCTCACATTGGGCAAAAGTAATAGAAGTATGAAAACGCACACCTCCAGTTTCAGGGACAGTATTTTCCAGCTGTTATCAGGGAGCTGAATCATCCTATCAACAACTAAAGAGCAGTCTTGAACTACTATTGAGGGGGGATCTTATAGAAACTTACAAAATTCTTAAGGGGTTGGACAGGCTAGATGCAGGAAGATTGTTCCCGATGTTAGGGAAGTCCAGGACAAGGGGTCACAGCTTAAGGATAAAGGGGAAATCCTTTAAAACTGAGATGAGAAGAACTTTTTTCACACAGAGAGTGGTGAATCTCTGGAACTCTCTGCCACAGAGGGTAGTTGAGGCCAGTTCATTGGCTATATTTAAGAGGGAGTTAGATGTGGCCCTTGTGGCTAAGGGGATCAGGGGGTATGGAGAGAAGGCAGGTACGGGATACTGAGTTGGATGATCAGCCATGATCATATTGAATGGCGGTGCAGGCTCGAAGGGCCGAATGGCCTACTCCTGCACCTAAGTTCTATGTTTCTATGTTTCTATGCCATGTGCTTTATGTTTGTGTATTATTCTCTTATGTGGGACCTTGTCGAAAGCCTTCTGAAAGTCCAGATATAACACATAAGGTTCTCCCTTATCCACTCTACTAGTTACATTCTCTAAAAATTCTATGAGATTCGTCAGACATCATTTACCTTTCATAAATCCATGCTGACTTTGTCCAATGATTTCACCACTTTCCAAATGTGCTGCTATCGCATCTTTAAGAACTGATTCTAGCAGTTTCCCCACTACCGATGTTAGACTAACTGGTCTGTAATTCCCTGTTTTCTCTCTCCCTCCCTTTTTAAAAAGTGGGGTTACATTAGCTACCCTCCAATCCTCAGGAACTACTCCAGAATCTAATGAGTTTTGAAAAATTATCACTAATGCATCCACTATTTCTGGAGCTACTTCCTTAAGTACTCTGGGATGCAGTCTATCTGTCCCTGGGGAATTATCGGCCTTTAATCCATTCAATTTACCTAACAGCACTTCCCGACTAACCTGGATTTCACTCAGTTCCTCCATCTCATTTGACCCCCGGTCCCCTGCTATTTCCGGCAGATTATTTATGTCTTCCTTAGTGAAGACAAAACCAAAGTAGTTATTCAATTTGTCTGCTGTGTCCTTGAACCCCATGATCAATTCACCCGTTTCTGACTGCAAGAGACCTACTTTTGTTTTAACTAATCTTTTTCTCTTCACATATCTATAAAAAACTTTTGCAGTCAGTTTTTTGTTCTCTGCCAGTTTTCTTTCATAACCTATTTTCCCTTTCCTAATCAAGCCTTTTGTCCTCCTCTGCTGGACTCTGAATTTCTCCCAGTCCTCTGGTTGGCTGCTTTTTTCTGGCTAATTTAATAAAGTAAGAAATGGGTGAAATGGCTGTCTTCTATGTTTAAGGAAATCAAATGATTCATTCATTCATTATTAACAAGCTATTTACAGGAGCTGGGTGTTTGCATATAGAGACCTGTATTTTCTAAAATCTGAAAGTATCTACACATTAAAGATAATGCATTCAGTGAATTCTTTGGGATTCAGGTGCAATATAAATACAAGGTTATTATAAAATTACTGCATAATACAACTACAGATGGACACGTTTATCCAACAATCCAAGCACTGATGATATGATTTCAAACAGGACAGAATCCCCAATCATTTATAAATCAAAATGTGTGTTTCCTCAAATTTTGGCCAATCAGTCAATGGAGCAGATGAGCAAAATATGCTAGATTTATCTCTTGCCTCTTTCACTCAGTTTTCTTCAGCAATGTAGTGAAGCTGCCATACCGTGGACAATTTGTCCATAACCCAACAATGATCTAATGTGCCTTTAGATGCTCTGTACCCTTATCACCTTTCTCTCTCATCTTGAATTTTGACAGTTTCCTTGGTCATTAACTAAAGAAGTCAACTGCCCAATGTCACAAATCTCTTTGAACAAAATAATTTCCTGTGCAGTGGTGCTTATCTTGAATGTACATGTCAGTTTAGTTTAAATTTGCAGCATGGGAACAGGCCCTTCAGCCCACTAATTCCATGTGACCAGCATTCACCCATACACTAGTTCTATCCTACAAGCTCGGGACAATTTACAGAAGCCAATTAAAAATACAAACCTGCATGATTGGGATGTGGGAGGTAACTGGAGCACCTGGGAAAAATCCTTGTGGTCACTGGGACCATGATGTAGAGATCTACATTAGATGCATCACAGGCCCGTAGATCTCTACATCATTGACCAACATTGCACAGACTCTTCAAGTAGTCCCTGAAATACCCACGTTCAGTTACGATGATTTGATAGAAGTAAATAAAATTATCAGAGGCATAGAATGGGTAGATAGGGTGGAATTATCAAAGATTAGAATGCAGAGCTTTAAGGTGAAAAAGACAAATTTTAAAGAGATGTGAGTGCCAAGTTTCTTACACAAGTGGCAGTGGGTGTCTGGAACGTGCTGCCAGGGGTAATGGTGGAGGCAGATACGATAGTGGCATTAAAGAGGCTTCTAGATAGGCACATATATGCAGGGAATGGAGAGATATGCATCAGATGCAGGCAGATGAGATTGATTTAGCTTTGCATCATGTTCAGCAGAGACATTGTGGGCTGAAAGGCCTGTTCCTGTGCTGTACTGTGTTCTATGTTATGTAACCCATGGCAAACTGTAATGGTGCTCATGTGGACACAAGACTCTGCAGGTGCTGGAATCTGAAACTATAGGCAATCTGCTGGAGGAACTCAAGAGGTGAGCAGCATCTGAGGAGGATCATGGACCTTCATCTTGATGCATTAAGAACGGCAAGTGGTAGCTTGCTGATCTCATTCCGAAGCAGCCAAATAGATGCCAATAAGGAGAGAGCTCAATTTCCTTGAATATTAATTGCATATTAAAACTGTGATTAATGGACGTTCCACATGACCCCTGAATACCAGCACTAAACACTTGTAACGACAGCTAATACACACAATCGAACTAGCTCAAACCATGTCGTCATTTTGAGCAAATGGGCAAAATTTAATCGCTAATCATCATAATGAATTTCACAGTTGTGAAACAGTAACTCACACAGAATGACAGGGTACAAGAGATTCCCAGTTTCATGGACTATCCTTGTGTTGATGTCTATAGAGCCATGGATTCCGAATGCCTTTTTTAATACCTGTTCTTCAATCTTTAAAGATTTAACACGACAATAGAACGATTTTTTTAATGATTTCCATGCCCTAAATAGTTACCTTTTGGCGGATAGAGACAGGAGTCGATGTTGTAAATCGAAGTTTTATTCGAAAACGATCGAACATGCAATGAGTTTCACAAACACCAACAACACAGATCCAGCCACAATGGTGGTCTCGATCGACTGAAGGGGCACAGCCCAAAAAGAGCGTCAAAACGCAACCCCTCCCATAGTCACGTGCCCGAGGAACCCAACCGCAAAGTTTGACTACCTGCGAGCACCAGCAGGTGCCGCTAGATGCCCCCCCCCCAGAACCAGAGGTACGGAACAAAGCAGGGACCCGGATGATTCATCCGGAACACGTGGTTCTCGCAAGCGGGGTGGGCGTAACAGTAGGGCCGGCAAAACAAAGCCGGTAGGACATGAGGCCCACGAAAGTGGGATGGTCGTAACAATGGGGGCCGGCGGAACAAAGCCGCAAACAGACGTGCTCAGCACGGGCGGAACGGCTGGCGGACGACCCCTACGTCGCGGTGGAGCACTGACCACCGGCTTGTCCCCATCCACGTGGGCGGGCTTGAGACGGCCAATGGAGACGATCTCCTGCCGGCCACCCACGTCCAACGTGAACATGGCGACTCCGGCCCGCAGCACACGAAAAGGACTTTCATAGACCCGCTGCACACTGTTGTAACACCGCGGGCACATGCACCTCGGCTGACCCATGCCTGGAGGTGGGAACGGGAGCCAACGTGATCACCCATTTATGAAGGTTGGCCAGCAATGCCGGGGCCGAAATCTCCTCACCACGGGCGGTATGCAAGAAATCCCCAGGCACCCGTAGGGCTGAGTCATACACGAGCTCAGCCCAGGAAGTAGCCAAATCCTCCTGAGGTGTGGTATGGATACCCAGGAGGACCCAGGGCAGTTGGTCCACCCAGTACGGACCTATTAGCCGGGCCTTCAACGCCGAGTTAAGGTGCAGATGGAATCTTTCGACCAGCCCATTAGCCTGCGGGTGATAGGCGGTCTTCTGGTGCAGCCGGGCGCCATTGAGCCGGGCCAGGACCGACCACAAGGAAGAGGTGAACTGGGCCCCATGCTCCGCGGTGATGTCGGATGGCACCCCGAACCGGGCGATCCAGTGGGCTGCCATAGACCAGGCGCAAGCCTCGGCGGAGGTATCCGAAAGTGGAATCACCTCCGGCCACCTCGTGGAACGGTCCACGATGGTCAGCAGGTGCGTGGCGCCTCGAGAATGGCAAGGGACCGACAAGGTCCACATGCACGTGCAGGAACCTCCCCTCAGGGACAGCAAAATCCTGCACCGGAGGCTGTACGTGTCGCTGGGCATTGGAGGTCTGGCACAGAATGCAGGTGCAGGCCCAGGCAGCCACCTGCTTACGGAGCCCGTGCCAAACGAATTTGGCGGCCAACAGGGTGGACGTCGCACGTATGAACGGATGGGCCACGCGTCAAAAACCTGCCATCTCCAACTGACGGGGATGACCGGGCGAGCGCGTCCTGTGGAGACGTCGCACAGGACCAAGACACTTGCCACGCCGCAAGGAACTTCAGCTAGCCGAAGACCAGTGCCGGCATTGTGGTAGTCTCCCATACTGCATCAGCTTATGAGCTGCTGCCAGCTCGCTGTAGTCAACGCCGTGGTTCAGGGCCAAAACAGAGGGAATGGCGGGGCGGGACAAGGCGTCGGCCATGATGTTAAACTTCCCAGCTACGTGACGGATATCTGATGTGAATTCAGAGACGTAGGCAAGGTGCCATTGCTGTCGGGCGTACCACGGATCCGCAATCTTACCCAGGGCGAAAGTAAGGGGTTTGTGGTCCATGAACGCGGTGAACACGCAGCCCTCGTGGAAATGCCTGAAATGCCTGATGCCTGAGGCCAGGTAAAGCGCCAGGAGTTCTCTGTCGAAAGCGCTGTATTTGCGGCTGCCAGCTGAAAAACGCCAACGGCTGCCAGCGGTTGTCAACAAACTGCTCCAGAACTGCACCAACAGCGGCATCCGAGACGTCAACAGTCAGCGTTGTGGGGGCGGACGCTCGCGGGTGGGGAAACTGCCAGATGGACTCCATTTTCACAGTGAGCGGGGTAGCACCTAGCGAGGTAACCCAGTGTGCCAGGAACGAAATGGAACTTAGGCTAAACTGACACTTAATGGGGTTAATTACCAGGCCGTGTTCGCGGATGCACTGAAACAAAAGACGTAGGTGGGCGACGAGCTCCACCTGGGAAGCGCTAACGACCTGAATGTGATCCAGGCAAATGAAAACATGAAGGCATGCCCCGTCCCACCTGATCCATGAGCCATTAAAACGCCTGCGCGGCGTTCTTTAGGCCGAAAGGCATTCAAAGCCATCCAAACAGGTCGAACGGGATGATGGTGGCGGTTTTGGGAACATCATCAGGGTGGACGGGGATTTGGTTCTATCCACGGACTAGGTCTACCTTGGAGAAAAACCCGGTGGCGTCAAGGTGTGCAGAGAAATCCTGGATATGAGGCACCGGGTAACGGTCTGCCGTGGTTACCGCGTTGAGGAGCTTATAATCACCGCACAGTCTCCACCCCTCAAATGCTTTGGGAACCATATGTAGCGGGGAGGCCAACAGGCTGTCGGACCGCCGGACAATGCCCGTGTCCTCCATCAGCTGGAATACGTCTCAATCGATGCACAGCTTGTCCGGCGGGAGGCGGCGCGCCCGCTCATGCACCGGGGGGCCCTCGGTGGGGATGTGGTGCACGACCCCGTGCCGGAGGGCCACCCCACTAAACAGGGGCGTAAGGAACTTGGGAAAATCGGAGAGCAGGGCAGCGAACGGGTCCTCGACTCCGGCGACTGCGTCTACCTGCACGACAGGCGGGTGTGGGCTGCACAGCGCAGCGGGGTCGATGTCTGACCGCGGAATCATGTGACCGCCCCGTAAATCGACGACGAGGGAGAAAGCGCATAGGAAATCGGATCCCAAGAGCGTTTAGGCCACGTTCGCGACGATAAACTTCCATTTGTACGGGCGGGAGTCGAAAGTGAGCGTAAGGGTCCGTGTACCGTACATTCGTATGTCGCTCCCATTAATGGCCAAGATTACAAGGCCCTTCATACCAGCACAAGTGTCACAGCCGTTCGGGGGCAGTATGCTGCCGATAGCGCCAGAGTCCACCAGGAAGATGCGGCCGGAATGGTGGTCGCGGACGTAGAGGTGGTCTTTTTGGTCGCCTCTACGGACAATCAGCCGGGGCATTTCCCTGAAACATGGAGGGAGGGCAGCAGCATCGCGCCTCCGTGCAAAAGCGGAGGTAGTAGTAGCACCAACGGTGTCTACGGCAAAACTCGTGGCGCTGCTGCAGCTCTTCAGTGGAAGCTGAAGGCATGCCTTCCTCGCGGAGCTGCCGAGGCGAAGGGTGCGCTGGTGCGGGCATGCGGTCAAAGGTGCAGAGATCCTGATGCCTGGTCATCCAGAGCTCATCGACCCGTTCCACGAGCTGCTGGGGACCGTTGAAGTCCGCGCCGGTGAGCATCAGACGGACATCATTGGGCATTTGTTCTAGAAACACCTGCTCGAACAAAAGGCACGGGCGGTGGCCATTCGTGAGCACGAGCATCCTGGCCATCCATCAGGGTGGATGGCCGTCGATCAACCAAGCTTTCCCTGTGCTGGATGCGAGCAGCACGGTCCCGTCGGCTGAGTCCGAAGGTGTGCAACAGGATGGCCTTGAGGTCCTCGTACTTGGCAGCTGCGGGTGGATCCCGAAGGTAAGGCAGTTAGCACGAGGTGGACTCCTGCGGCAGGGCTCCCACCACGTGGAAGTACCTCGTCTCATCTGCCACGATCTGATGCAGATGAAACTGTGCCTCAACATGGGCGATCCACACCGGAGGTTTATAAACGCGGGCCGCTTCAAGCTGACAGCGCTCTGATGGGCGCTGGAAGCGCCGGTGGGAAGATAATTGTCCTGCATTCAGCACAACTGGCTGGCACATGCCCTGAGTACATTAGGGCTGACTCATGACCCATGACTTTGCCTGGGCGGAGTCTGCTCAGAACTTCCTTGCATGCTCAGCCTCGATGGTCAGGTGCAACAAAGAAAGGGCAGAGTTAGTAGACATGGGGGATTGAGGGGGGGAGTCTGCTGGTGAGCATGAGGGAGGGTGGGCAGAGGCCCCAACTTCAAATCTTTAAAAAGCAGGTTTAGATCGTTGCCCCAATCTTGATTGCTTTCCCTTCCCAGGCCACTGGGCTTCGTGTCACTTGTAATCATACTGCTTCACACATTCCCCATGCTGTTCTGCTGAAGTTTCAGCTCCAGTTCCTCCTGTAGTCATCCTTGCCCTGTCTCAGTCTTGCCTTCAGTTCATTTCACCTCCTACAGGTCACCATTTATGAAGGCCCTCTTCTTCTGGTTGAGAAAGGCCTTTATGTCACTGTTAACCCTGGGCTTGTTGGGGAAACAGTGTACAGTCTGCCCAGGGGCAACGTTATTCACACAGAACGTTGTGTAGCTGTTAACACAGTCTGTAAGTCTATCTATGTCCTCTCCATGGGGATGACAGAGTGCGTCTCAGTATGTGACCTCAAAACAGCCCTGTAGAGCATCACAGGCCTCCTGTGACCACCTCCTCACTGACCTTGTGGTCACAGGTAGCCTCTGGACCATTGGCTTATACCTGGGTAAGAGGTGCATCAGGATGTGGTCAGATCTTCCCAGTGGCGGAAGGGGTATGGAGCTGTATGCCTCTTTAACATTGGCTTACAACAAGTTCAATGTTTTCATATCCCTGGTGGGACAGTCAACAAACTGAATGAAAGTGTGTATGGTAGCGTCCAAAGTCACGTGATTGAAATACCCCCAGATTTCGATGAAAACACACTAAGGTGGTAGGTCTGGAGTCTCGCAGTGACTGTGTGGATGACGTCACATGTGCGCAGCGGCTTGGCAGATGGAGGAATGTAAACAGCCACCACAATGGCGCGTAAGAATTCCCTGGGTATTCCCCTAGTAGGGATTGAGATCCACAGCCATCAGTTTAATGTCTGGGCTACACACATGCTCCTTAACCACAATGTGACCAGGGTTGCTCACTGTGGTGCAGACCATGCTCCAGCTTCTTGAGGTTCCCCTTACAACAGGCCAGCATGTGCATGTTAAATCATAGTTAGATGTGCTGCAGCAACATTTTGTAAAAAGGATGAATGGTTCTGTGATCTCGCCGATGAATCTGCAATACGGTTTGCAGCATTAACACCTCTGTGCATCTGTATCTTAGACAGGAGTAGACATCCTGCTGCCAACCCATTTTCTAATCCTTAAAAATTCCAAAGAGGAAGCAAAGATTCAGCAATTGGAATCTACATCCACTTTTCCTTGACTTTGCTTTGGGGAAATGGGAATACCCTGAAAGGATCAAGGTTAGAAAAAATATAAGTGGTATAGACCACTCTTCATGTCTGTAATGTACAAAGAGGTAGAACCTCACTCCTGAGCAGATTCCCAATAGACGACTTCTGATATCATTCCTGTGAAATCCCAGTGGCATTAAAGTTTAACCCTGAAAGGAAATACTTCAATTTACACATTTCCAGACCTCTGGGTGAAGTGCAGCCTGTGAGGTGCAGTCACTGTTCTAATGTCAGAAATGCCACAGCCAATTTAAGCACATGAATGTTCTGCAATAAAGCAACCGCTGGGTGGACTGGTATATGGATGTTGGTTGAAGGGCAAGTATTAACCAGGCTACCAGGGACAACTTGCTGACTGTTCTTTGAGTCGTACAGAGATGCCTTACTGAATCAGGACCCTTGATCCATCAAGATAAGTGGGATCAAATAGTTAGGTGGGGTCTATTAAATATTGTAAAAGTAAGCTGCTTTACATTGCATCACTGACCATGCAGTGTCAGCCTAAATTTTGTGCTGAAGTGGATAGGGACTTGAACTCAAGACCTTGTAAACTCAGAGGGTGGCTGTAGATAAAGGTGAGAGCAGTGCTAACTAAGTCAAAATAATACGTCACGTAATTTTCCGCCACTGGACATTATATTTGCCATAAAGTTGTCTATTTTAAATTCCATAAGCTTATTACTTTCACTCCTAATGCTTCTCACCTTGTTAACATTCATGTGTGAGACTACAGAATTCTTTGCATATATTTTTCAGAATTGTTCTATTCCTATATTTGCATATGTGTCCTGTACTGTTGACATTATCTCTGACATATTGCTATGTTCGCTGGCTCCGTAGCATAATAAGAAGCAAACTTTCTGCCTCTTACAAGATGCAGTTGACAAAGACATGATGAAAAGAAAAAAAAGAGGTTTCTCAAATTTGGCAAAATATACTGCACATTCTTCATTCAGATTACAAAATGTTTCATCCCTTTACATAATGCTGCTGCGTGAGAAATATTAATGCTATATCCTGACTGGCTGGTTTTCAAAATCGCTGTGAAAAGCATAGTCAAAATAAATACACATTTCAAAACTATGCCATCTTACCATTTTGTAACTGGATCATAAATGGCAAATCTCCATGACAGATTCTGTAAATTGCTAGCCTGTGTTGAAGCTGAATAGGAAGATATTTAGTCGGCATCTAAATGTTGTGTACCTGAATGAGAGTATCAGTCGCCAATGCGGAGAGGTGAAAATCCAAAAGCAGAGATAATTCTCATCTAGATTAGCACAAAAGATTCACAGAGAGCTGTAGTTTAGGGAAATTAAACAATATTTTCTTGGGAATTTTACACGGAGTTCAAAACTAAGGGCATAAAAATAACAACAATAATGAATTCAGGAGATAAATGGAGAGACTGTTGAATATTTTGTCATATGGAACAGCCGTTTCAAACAAAAGATGCATTCAAGCAGGCAAAGGAATGTTGTCGCTGATATATTAGCCTAATTTCTCCCTCCATGGATGCTGCCTGGCCTACTGATCATTTCCACCATTTCATTAAATAAATAAATTCAGGATGCAAAGAAACCCTATTTGGGTGAATCAAGGAGCAGCTCTTCTATTTAACATGAATCCTGGCCCTCTGCCTTGGGCTAGTTGAGTGTTTCAGCAATGGGGAGGGGCGGGTAGAGGAGGTGATTTTCCAGCTCCCAGCACTTTTGCTGTGGTGAGTGTTACAGTGAGACTGTCTCAATGCAGGCCAAAGATGCCGGCTGTGGATCCAGTTTTGAGGTCCAGGCTCAATGGCTGCCTGAGCTGTTAATTTGGCAGGGACATTGTAACATATTTGACACACTCGGGGCATGTTAAAAAAAAAAACTTGCAAAAGATCAGGGTGGCACAGTGGTGCAGGGTAGCACCGAAGACACGGTTCCGATCCAGACTCCTGGTGCTGTCTGTGTGAAGTTTGCATGTTCTCCTCGTGCCCGTGTGGGTTTCCTCCAGGTGCTCCAGTTTACTACCACATTCCAAAGACATGTAGGTTAATTGGCCTCTGTAAATTGTCCCTGGTGTGTAGGATCTTCTTCTTGCGTATGGCGTGCACAGCCTAAAGTTGTAAGACAACTTGTTCTATTTGATCTTCTGTTTGTGCATGCTTGATTGCATTTGTCGAAACAGGTTGGACCACGTGCAGGTTGCAATCTCCCACCCTGGTGTATAGGATAGAACAAGTGTATGGGTGATTGTTTGCCGGCACGGACTTGGTGGGCCAAAGGACCTGTTTCCACTCTGTATCTTTAAACTAAACTAATTAAAAATATTAAGGTAGATTTATTTAAAAATCACACCGGCACACCAAATAGCAGTGACAAAAGTTTGGTAAAAAAGAATGACTTGGCTTCCCCTGGGTAGCCAATATCGCCCATTCCTTTGAAGAGGGAGAGCTGTTCTTGGACCTGTGGAAGATTGTGTGTCTCTGATGGTGACCACGGGAACAACAATGCGCTAGGTGGCAACAAGGTGAAAATGCCCTTGGCTAATATCAGGCCCACACCAGTGTTGCAAACTGGACTTCAATAGGAATAGATAAGTACATTTGGAGTTGGGGCAGGAGATTGACCTCAAAGTAACTAGTGGTTGAAAGCTCATGTAAGTTTCCACATCTTTGTGATTGGACCAGTCAGTAAATATGATAGTGTAAATTTTACGCAGTCTGTTTAAACCACAAGTGACATGATCACTGCAAAGTGGTGCAAGTGTGTTACGTATCACTCCATCTCCAGGGCTGTTCCTGTGCACCAGGTACTCCTCCTGCAGCAAGGTACAGTAATATAAGATGGAGGATTGGTGAAATAGGACAAGCTCTTGAAAGAGGGAGGAGGAGGAGGACTCTTAGTGGGATGTCCTGTTCAGTCAAGGAGCTAAACATCAGCAAGGAATGAGAGAGGGATTAGCCCTTCAGTAAAGATGTCCTCAACTTCAGAGGCTGGCAATGACTATTAGATGTGTGAATGAAGTCTCTGAGACTTTCTCTTCAAAGCAAGCTGTTATGTTCCATCTGATGTCACAGAGCGTTTGTTCAGTACAGTATATCCATTTGTGTTATTTCAGCTGTTCTTCTGATGAAAGTTACCATTGAAAACCTGCCTTTTGTATTATCAGTCCCACATACCACCTCGTGGGTCCACCGCAGATTAAGGCGATTTCACACTCTCAACATGTTAATGTGCCACATGGACAGCGGAGGTCAGATTCCAGGACATCAGCAGCATTCCTTCTTTCTGTAATCTGTAGTTGTGCTTCCCCAACAAATTAAAGTTACAAGGGCTGGCACTTAAAAACTGATTTGTGATTTCATTACATTTGCAATCAAACCAAAGGATGCAGGTCAATGCCAGTCTTGATCCCATATCCATTTTGAGAGTCATAAAATGCAATAGTGGTAATGTCTGGCAGCGCAAAAGAATGCCATTTGTCCATCCACTTCTGTGCCAGCTCTTTAAAATAGCTACTTAATTAACCTGACCTCTTAGCACAAACCTCATATCCCTGCATTTTTGTCTTTTTCAAATATGTATCCCTTTCCACTGCTAAATCTGATTCCACCATTCTGTCATGCCGTGCACTGCAGATCACAACACCAAAGTGCAGATCACAACACCAAAAAAAATCAGCATTGTTTTTACCTGTCTGGTTCTGAATCCAGGATCTGAATTGTATGTCTTCTGGTTGCCATCCTATCAGTTTGGTTTATTGTCAGGTGCACCGAGGTACAGTGAAAAGATTTTTGTTGTGGGCTAACATATGTGTTGCGTGCTAACTAACGTGCTTTCAAGATAACAACAAAATTGACAACAACTTGCATTCACCTGACAGTTTCAATGGGGTCAAGGGAGTAAAAGTTGAGAGGCAGAGGTTGGGGGAGGAAACTCCAAATCCTATGGCTGCTGCAGATGAAGGTGCAAGTTCATTTGCAATAAAACCAGCAAATAGTCAAAAAGACAGGTCGAGGAGTCTGAAACAAGAATTGGAGGTGCAGATAACCAGAAGATTAATTGAGAAACCTCTCTTAAATCACCCATTAAACTTGCGTTCTGTTAGAAAAAGCCCAGATACTCCCATCTTTCCCTGAAAGTGAAGACTCTCATTCCAGATACTATGGTAGTAAATCTTGCCTATACCTTTGCCGAAACCTTGATGAAATTTCCTCCAGATTTGCAGCACAACACTAGACACTGAACAGTTAATGACTGATAATTTAGCAGGAAACAGACAGCAGAGATTTATTGGAAAGCAGATCAGGCCGCATCTGTTGGAAGAGAAACAGTGCTAATGGTTCAGGTTAAAGACCTTTTATCAAAATTCATCTTCGAGCTGAAATGTTAACTCCGTTTCTCTTCACGTTAGAAGCGGTGCGACATGCTGAATGTTTCCACCATATTTTAATTTTACTTTCAACAGGAAGGTGACAAGGGTGCCTGTCTGTGCAACTAATTGTCAGGAAGCTAAGCCAAGCTACTGCGATTTTGTTCCAGCTGTGGGAAGTTTGATTCCACTGCCAGCATCGAGCTTTAGTTTGATGTAGATGATGTGGAGGCCATTTGGCCCTCAGTTGGCTTTTTGACAGAGGAATCAAATTAGTCCCACTCCAGTTGTCATTTCCTCATTATCCCTTCACACAACATAGTCTTGTTGGTAATATTCTGAGCGACATTACTGTACTCAGATATTGTTTTCTAGCAGCTGGTGGTTTGTTGACATTAACATTGAACCTTAAGAGATTATGCTCATTTCATAATTGTGCAAATGCACCTGGCCACAACTTTTTTATTGGAAAGGATAACCTCCGAGCAAGTGTAAAATGTCTTTGCCTTGTTGATGATGGACTCTTCCTTCACTTTCCTTGACACCTAGACTGACATTCTGCAGGTCTGCCAGCAAAGTCCAAACTTTGAATTATGACTGAATATCTTATTACGATTGCTGGGATGACCAGAAACCAGCTCACTTAGCATCCTGTAGATAATACCCCAATTTATGTCCCGCACTTTACAGCATGTGAACAGATGTTCTCCACATAAAATCCCATCCTCTTTTTCCCTTTAAAACCAGCAATGTATTATTCTATTCTCATATGTTCATAGGTTCTCCTTACATACACCACTTCCTGTTGTGGTAGTGCATTCCAAACTCACAATATTCACAGAAATGGGAGGTTTCTCCTGATTTTCTTATTGGATTTATGGGTGACTGTGCTCATTTGATGGTTCAAAGTACAAACTTATGCAATGTACCTCATATTTAGTTTTAAAGCTTTCACTTTTTTTTGCAGTCAGTCCAATCCTTGCTAATGGTGGTAGCTTTTTGCCTTCTTTATTTTTAGCTTTCAATGTCCCTCTCCATTGTCATTGCTCTGCCCTTGTCGCTGATTTAATTCAACAAACAATTTGCATCAGATTTTTTCACTGACTTATAAATATTGCTATAAAGAAAATGTGTGATGTCGGAATCAAATAAAATATCAGCCTGAAGTAGCTAATGTCTTTTCCAGTAGATTAGATAACGAAATAGCACTTCTTACCAGATGTTGTTCTTTCATTTTACACTGAACAAATCTTTCAGTGTAATCATCTGATCCTACCTGGAGCCATTTAACTTTTCCACTTGGATGTGCACTTTAAAAAGTTTTATCATAAAGCAATTTTTTTTTTTTTTGATAAATATTATTATTGAGCATATATTATGCATGGGCCTAGCACTAGACTCTTGGACCTAGATCCTTTCACCCACCATTAATAAAGTGCCCTCTTTAATGTTTGGGACAAAGACCCTTTATTTAAGTATTTGCCTCTGTACTCCACAATTTGAGACATGTAATAGAAAAAATCTGGTTAGCTTAAAGTGCACATTGTCAGATTTTAATAAAGGCCATGTTTATACATATTGGTTTCACCATGTAGAAATTACAGCAGTGTCTATACCTAGTTCCCCCCCCAATTCAGGACACCATAATGTTTGGGACACAGCAATGTCAGCCATGGTCGCAGTGAATGGCGGTGCTGGCTTGAAGGGCCGAATGGCCTACTCCTACACCTATTGTCTACTGTCTATTGTCTATTGTAAATGAAAGTAGTCATGTTTAGCATTTTGTTGCATATCCTTTACATGCAATGACTGCTTGCAGTCTGCGATTCATGGACATCACCAGTTTCTGGGTGTCTTCTCTGGTGATGCTCTGCTGGGCCTGTATTGCAGCTATCTTTAGCTTATGCTTGTTTTGGGGGCTAGTCCCCTTCAGTTTTCTCTTCAGCATATAAAAGGCATGCTCAATTGGGTTCAGATCGGGTGATTGACTCAGCCACTCAAGAATTTACCATATTTTAGCTTTGAAAAACTCCTTTGGTGCTTTAGCAGTATGTTTGGATCATGGTCTTGCTGTAGAATGAACTGCCAGCCAATGAGTTTTGAGGCATTTGTTTGACCTTGAGCAGATAGGATGTGTCTTTACGCTTCAGAATTCATTATGCTACTACCATCAACAGTTGTATCATCAATGATAAGTGAGCCTGTACCTTCAGCAGCCATACATGCCCAGGCCATAACACACCCACCACTGTGTTTCACAGTTGAGGTGGTATGCTTTGGATGTTGGGCAGATCCTCTTCTCCTCCTTACTTTGCTCGTGCCATCATTCTGATATGAGTTAATCTTCGTCTCATCTGTCCACAAGGCCTTTTTCCAGAACTATGGTTGCTCTTTTAAGTACTTCTTGGCAAACTGTAACCCGGTCATCCTATTTTTCCTGCTAACCAGTAGTTTGCATCTTGCAGTGTATCCTCTGTATTTCTGTTCATGAAGTCATCTGTGGACAGTGGGGTCATTGACAAATCCGCACCTGACTCCGGAAGAGTGTTTCTCATCTGTTGGACAGGCGTTTGGGGATTTTTCTTTATTATAGAGAGAATTTGTCTGTCTTCAGCTGTGGAGATCTTCCTTGGCCTGCCAGTCCCTTTGCGATTAGTAAGCTCACCAGTGCTCTCTTTCTTCTTAATGGTGTTTTAAACAGTTGATTTTGATAAGCCTAAGGTTTGACTGATGTCTCTAACAGTTTTCTTCTTGTTTCTGTCTCATAATGGCTTCTTTGACTTTCATTGGCACAACTTTGGTCATCGTGTTGATAAACTGAAATAAAAGTTTCCAAAGGTGATGGAAAGACTGGAGGAAAGACGAGGTGCTGAGAGCTCGCTTAGACCTGCATTAAGGAGGCAATTATTATGTACCTGAGTAATTACAAACACCTGTGAAGCCAGGTGTTCCAAACATTATGGTGCCCTGAAATGGGGGAACTACTGCTGCAAACCAAAATGTATAAAATTGGCCTTTATTAAAACCTGACAATGTGCACTGTAACCACATGTGATTTTTTTCTATTACAAATGTCAAATTGTGGAATACAGAGGCAAATAAATAAATGATGGGTCTTTGTCCCAAACATTATGGAGGGCACTGTACATTTGCTAAAATAGTTTTACATGAGGGAACCTGATTCTTACTTGATTTGGTTTTCTGGGACACACTGCTTCATGGATATAGTAAGGTGATTTTGAATTCACCATGGTTGTGCATATTGACAGTCCACAATTTGAAGAGCTGCACATGAACCTTGCACTAATCTGCATTCACGGAAGCTCTCAAAGCAGCTTAACTCAACTGTGACCCTGCTGGATGTCATGAGGTGAATCTATTTGAATTGACAGGAAGTTGTCTGGTCACATACAAGTTGTAAGCCCTGCTGATTGACGCAAAATGCTGGAGTAGCTCAGAGGATCCGGCAGGATCTCTGGAGAAAAGGAATACTTGACTACACGGATGCTCTTTGTGGACTACAGCTCTGCTTTTAATACCATCCTTCCCCACAAACTGGTGGACAAACTGGGGGACTTGGGACTTCCACACTCCACCTGCACGTGGATAAATAACTTCCTGTCGGGTCGCAGCCAGAGAGTCAGAGTGGGCCATCATACATCCACGGCCCTCAACCTCAGTACCGGCTCTCCACAGGGCTGCGTACTGAGCCCCCTGCTCTACACCATCTACACACATGACTGCACCCCCGCCCACCACAGCAACACCATTGTCAAATTTGCGGATGACACTACGGTGGTGGGACTCGTCTATCTCCGGGGGGGACGAGTACGCCTACCGGGATGAGGCGGAGCAGCTGACAGTGTGGCGTGAAGAAAATAACCTGCTCCTCAACACCTTAAAGACAAAGGAATTAATAATAGACTTTAGGAAGAATAAAACGGACATGGTACCATTGATTATCAGAGGGGACTGTGTGGAGAGGGTGGCGGATTTCCGCTTCCTGGGAATCCATATTGAGGAGGACCTGACGTGGAGCGTGAACACCACTGTGCTGCTGAAAAATGTCCAGCAGAGACTGCACTTCCTGAGGGTGCTCAGGAGGAATAACATCACTCAGAGACTGCTGCTGTCCTTTTATCGGTAATGACAATAAAGAAACTATTCTATTCTATTGACGTTTCAGATCTGAAACAGCGCCTATTCCTTTTCTCCAGAGATCCTGCCTGACCCACTGAGTTACTCCAGCATTTTGTGTCTGTCGTTCGTGCACACCAGCACCTTCCCACACATCTTTTAAGCCCATCAATTGCTGAGAGCTCCTTCGGAGTCTCGTGCCTTGGCTCTAAAACATTTAAAATCATAAAACTTTTCATTATTACATAAATATAAAATTCACTTCCTCCCAATTAACTTTTTCAACTATGTATCAATATTTTGGATATCCTTTGCTGTTCATTAAAACACCTTCTAAATCCTCAGTCCTCTGAGTGAAGAAGGGTTTCAACCCGAAACATAGAAACATAGAAACATAGAAATTAGGTGCAGGAGTAGGTCATTCGGCCCTTCGAGCCTGCACCTCCATTAAATATGATCATGGCTGATCATCCAACTCAGTATACTGTACCTGCCTTCTCTCCATACCCCCTGATCCCTTTAGCCACAAGGGCCACATCTAACCCTCTTAAATATAGCCAATGAACTGGCCTCAACTACCTTCTGTGGCAGAGAATTCCAGAGATTCACCACTCTCTGTGTGAAAAACGTTGCCTATTTCCTTCGCTCCATAGATGCTGCCTCATCCGCTGAGTTTCTCCAGCACTTTTGTCTTCCCAATCCTCAGTCTTGCTTCACAAAATTATCAGCATCATTGGTCAGTCAAATTTTATCCTTCCTTAGTTAGCTACATTTGGAACAGTGTTCCTGTGAAGCATTTATTTCTCAATGAAAGGTAATTTTGTAAAAAAAAATATTGACTTCATTGTGCTCATCCAATATCATACTTAATGTAATTTACCAATTCAGCAAGTACTCCTTATATCTTTGCAATTGGCTTTATTTAGGATTGAGAGCCCAGTTTTAGGCTTGTGAATGTCACAATCTAACTGCAGTTTCTTTGGTTCAGTTTAGCAGCAGCAGTATCGAATATGCCTGCATGACAAATGATCACTCCTGTGCATGCAGGATCTTTTGCCTGTATGCGCACAACGTACTTGGAAGTGCTCAATCCAGAATTTCAGTATGTATTTGCACAGCAGAATGTCCTGATTGTGCTTGGCAATTGATTTTACACCGCAGTTCATTCCCACAGCACATAAAAATACATGTGCTGCATGATTGAATCGCTCAGCCTTTTTACCATTTCTAAGGCAATAATCCCTTAAACATTGCTTCCTTCACATCTGGCTTGTTTCAGCAGAGTTGCTTATCAATTCAAGGCTCAACCCTTCAACATTTTTCATCCTCCATTGCATTCTGTCGACTCTTCTGAACCATTTTCTTTGGCGGATGACCTCCAATTCCTTGTCTTGGTGTTATCTTCATGCACAAAATGCTGGAAACACTCCACATATGAGGCAGCGTCTGCAGAGGGAGAAGCAGGTGCGGCATGGTCTACTGAATTTGCACAGTATTTTCTGTTTTTATATGAGATTTATAGCATCTGAAGGTGTCTTGGGGTTTTCACTCAACAACATATTGGATGTCACAATTGAACCCAACCTTTCCCAAGCATGATATTTACTCACAGATAAAAATGCTGATGGAATGCACAGGGTAATCTGGGATAAAAAGGGTGTGCTTTAGCCTGATTGTCTGGGATTTATTATATTGCTGTTTGTGGTACCCACTTGCTTACTGGCTTACCCACGTCCTGCACAAACAGTGAATAATAATAATAATAATAATAATAATAATAATAATAATAATAATAATAATAATAATAATAATAATAATACATTTTATTTATGGGCGCCTTTCAAGAGTCTCAAGGACACCTTACAAAAATTGAGCAGGTAGAGGAAAAACATGCAAGGGGAATGAAATAAATAGTAGAGACATGACTAGTACACAAAGTAAAGACAGAATACAATTCAAAACACAATATGAGGCAATTAATGCACAGATAAAAAGGGACGGCACGTGGGGCTAAGGATAGGCAGAGGTGAAGAGATGGGTCTTGAGGCGGGACTGGAAGATGGTGAGGGACACGGAATTGCAGATCAGTTGGGGGAGGGAGTACCAGAGCCTGGGAGCTGCCCTGGAGAAGGCTCTATCCCCAAAACTGCGGAGGTTGGACTTGTGGATGGAGAGGAGACCGGTTGATGTGGATCTGAGGGACCGTGAGGGTTGGTAGGGGGAGAGGAGGTCAGTGAGATATGGGGGGGGACAGATGGTGGAGGGCTTTGTAGGTGAGGATCAGGATTTTGTTGGTGATCCGGTGGGAGATGGGAAGCCAGTGAAGTTGTTTGAGGACTGGAGTGATGTGATGCCAGGATTTGGTGTGGGTGATGAGTCGGGTGGCTGCGTTCTGGACCAGTTGGAGTCGGTTGATGTAGGTGGAGCTGATGCCAAGGAGAAGAGAGTTGCAATAGTCCCGTCGGGGGGAGATGAAGGCATGGATGAGTTTTTCAGCAGCGGGAGGTGTGAGAGAGGGTCTGAGTTTGGCGATGTTGCGGAGATGAAAGAAGGAGGTTTTAATGACATGGCGGATGTGAGGCTCAAGGGAGAGGGTGGAATCAAAGATCACGCCAAGGTTGCGGGACTTGAGAGATGGGGAGACAGTGGTGCCGTCGATGGTGAGAGTGGGGTTATTGATTTTGCTGAGTGTGGCTTTGGAACCTATGAGGAAGAATTCTGTCTTATCGCTGTTGAGTTTGAGGAAGTTATGTTGCATCCAGGCTTTTATTGCTGACAAACAGGAGTTGATATGGGAGAGGGGGGATTGTGGGGGGATTTGGTGCCGAGGTAGATCTGGGTGTCATCGGCGTAACAGTGGAAGTCCAGGTTGAAGTGGCGGAGTATCTGACCAAGAGGATGGATGTAGATGATGAAGAGGAGGGGGCCGAGTACGGAGCCTTGGGGAACGCCTTGAGTGACTGTGGCTGTAGCAGAGGTGTGGTTGTGGAGGGAGATGAAGTGGGATCTGTTGGAAAGGTAGGAACGGAGCCAGCTGAGTGCAGAGCCTTCAATGCCGAGGTCCTTGTGTCGGGTGAGCAGGATGTTGTGGTTCACTGTATCGAAGGCTGCGCTCAGGTAGAGGAGGATGAGGATGTTGAGGGAACCAGTGTCAGCAGAGGTGAGGAGGTCGTTGAGGACTTTGAGGAGAGCAGTTTCTGTGCTATGGAGGGGGCGAAAGCCAGATTGGAGAATATGATTTAAAGGCATAATTCATTGGCAGTTGAGTGGTATGGGACAACCTGAGGGAATAATAGGCACAGTATAAATGCGTTTAACTTATTTTAACCTAACCTAATCTTTGGAAGAGCCAGTAAATTGTAGAATGGACATTCATCCATTGTAATTATGCATTGCTGAACTGTGACTAGAAGTTGGATGCACTTGTAATCTACATGTTCTCAGGTCCAAGGACGATAAAGTATGTGTCTGGCCCAAATCCCCATACAATCCAGACTGCATAGAATCAGAAATCAAACCTGCAACCTTGGACAGTGTAGAATTGATCAGAAGCCGGACTTACCCAGTGAGCCAATATAAAGTAGACACGGGAAGCTCCTCTGCAACAAAACCTTTACCGTGTTTTCCACGTTGTAGACATTTGAGTCAATATATCAATGTTATCTCTGACCTTGCATGTCATTACCTTCTGTGGTGCTCTGCAATGATTTAAAAATAAGTACCTGACGAAACTCCACCAAGGAAGTGATTTATTCTAGTTACAAGAAACAATAACAGTCATACACCTGCAGAGAGTGGTGAACACAGCCCAGTCTATCACAGGCTCATCACTTTCATATATCCAGTCCATCTACATGGTATGTTGCAATGGTAAGTAAGTCTGGAAGTATTGTCAAGGATGCCCACTAACCTGGCCATTCCCTTCCCTTGCTTCTTCCTTCTGGGAGAAGAAACAGGAGCTTGAAATCTAGACATCCAGGCTTAAGAACAGTTTCTTCCCTAGTGCTATCTGACCCCCGAGTCAATCATCTCTTTCACACCCTTTTCTAGGAGATCCTGCCTTGTACTAAGCATTCCCAAAAGATTAATTTGATGGTTAAGTTGGTGGTAAAGAAGGCAAAAGCAACGCTAGCATACATTTGAGGGGATTAGAATATAAAATAAAGGATGGTCTAATGAGTCTGGTGAGGCCATATTTGTGAGCTGTTTTGGGCCCCTACATCTGAGGAGGGATGTGCTGGTATTGGAGAGGGTCAAGTGGAGCTTTTCAAGAATGATCTCAGGGGTGATTGGATACACGTATTAGAAGTGATGGCTCTGGGCCCATACTCACTAGAGTTTAGAAAGATGAGGGGGGTTTTCATTGAAACCTACTGGATAATGAAAGGCCTTGAAAGGATGTTTTCAGTAATGGGAGAATCTCGAACCAGAGGGTACAGCTTCAGAGTAGAAGGACATACCGTTGGAATGGAAATGAGGAGGAATTTCCTTAACCAGAGGGTGGAGAATCTGTGGAATTCATTGCTGCAGACGGATGTGGAGGCTAAGATATTGGGTATTTTTAAAGCGGAGATTGATAGATTCTTGACTAGTAAGTGTGTCAAAAGTTATGGAGAGAAGGCAGGAGAATGGGGTTATGCGGGAAAAATTGATCAGCCCTGGTCATATGGCAGAGTAGACCGAATGGCCTATTCTGCTCCTAGGCCTTCAGGTCTTCTGATACTTCTGGTTATTCCATTATTGTACTTTAATATTCTTTTGCACGACATGGTTTTTGCATGACAATCTTCCACCATTCAGATTTTTTTGTATTTCATCATCGTATTAAAAAGCATAAGGGATATATGATTTTATATACAGTACTTTGCATAAATCCAAAAGCAGTGACATTTATTCAATCTCTATATATCACAGGTAGGCTCCAGCTAGTGTAATATGTAACACATTAAAATATGACATTGTAAGATGATTTTGGAATGAGTGGGGCAGTAGTAGTTCAGAGAGAACAAGGAAGAGAGAGACAGCTAGCATGTAGAGAACGTATCCTTTAAGCTGAATGGGACCTCCTGAAGCAGTTCCCAGTGCCAGACTCCCTGGACCAGACTGCCTCAACCAGTTACACCAAAACAGCTCTACATGCACATATTGTAGACCACACTTGACTTGCATGACATGTGAAATGTCATCACTTGGGCAGGTCATCACCAATTGGCATAACTGCTCCTGGAGTCTGGCATTATCCACTGGTACCTGACCTTGGGAAAGAGAGATTAACCTTGGCAGGGCTACAGAACTGAAAATATTGCAGAGATAGAAACATAGAAACATCGAAAATAGGTGCAGGACTAGGCCATTCGGCCCTTCGAGCCTGCACCACCATTCAATATGATCATGGCTGATCATCCAACTCAGTATCCTGTACCTGTTTCTCTCCATACCCCCTGATCTCTTTAGCCACAAGGGCCACATCTAACTCCCTCTTAAATATAGCCAATGAACTAGCTTCAACTACTTTCTGTATTTAGTTTATTTTTATTGGAGGGAAAAAAAATTACAGTACATCTGACATATTGCATTACATTTCCCTCCATTTTGTTTTTTATATATAATAACAAAATAACCCACCCTCCCTAAACACTCTTTGGCAGTTAATGTTTTCACAATACAAATATATCACAAATACAAATCCACATATTAACAATAATAAAATAACAAAACAGAATAAAGGCGGCTCCCCACTTACTGTCAAGTGCCCTCAGTCAATAGGTAGTTCCTTTAGACCCTCAAAGTATGATAAAAAGGGTTCCCATTTCAAATAAAACTTTTTCACCGACCCCCTCAATGTGAATTTAATCTTTTCTAGCCTTAATAAAAACATCACGACTTCCAGCCAAGCAGCAGCAGATGGAGGAGTGGTAGATTTCCAGACCAGCAAGATTACTTTCTCAACTACTTTCTGTGGCAGAGAATTCATAGAAACATAGAAACATAGAAACATAGAAATTAGTTGCAGGAGTAGGCCATTCGGCCCTTCGAGCCTGCACCGCCATTCAATATGATCATGGCTGATCATCCAACTCAGTATCCCGTACCTGCCTTCTCTCCATAACCCCTGATCCCCTTAGCCACAAGGGCCACATCTAACTCCCTCTTAAATATAGCCAATGAACTGGCCTCAATTACCCTCTTCTCATCTCGGTTTTAAAGGATTTCCCCTTTATCCTTAAGCTGTGACCCCTTGTCCTGGACTTCCCTAACATCGGGAACAATCTTCCTGCATCTAGCCTGTCCAACCCCTTAAGAATTTTGTAAGTTTCTATAAGATCCCCTCTCAATCTTCTAAATTCTAGAGAGTATAAACCAAGTCTATCCAATCTTTCTTCATAAAATAGTCCTGACATCCCAGGAATCAGTCTGGTGAACCGTCGCTGCACTCCCTCTATGGCAATAATGTCCTTCCTCAGATTTGGAGACCAAAACTGTACGCAATACTCCAGGTGTGGTCTCACCAAGACCCTGTACAACTGCAGTAGAACCTCCCTGCTCCTATACTCAAATCCTTTTGCAATGAAAGCTAACATACCATTCGCTTTCTTTACTGCCTGCTGTACCTGCATGCCTACCTTCAATGACTGGTGTACCATGACACCCAGGTCTTGCTGCATCTCCCCCTTTCCCAATCGGCCACCATTTCCACAGATTCCCACGACCTGCCAGGAAAATCACCAAAGTATTTGCATTCTGTGTTTGTAAACGTATGGCTGAGAGGATCTAGTGGGCTTGTCCATACACCCCTCTGCATTAGTGTGTTATCTGCGTGACATAGAGTGACCTGGATGACTTTGAGTGGTATGCTTTGTGAAGGGCTTTCCAAAGAAATAACTCTAGTTTCTAAATGTTAGTGGATATCATTAAACTTGAGCTAGGCCACGTTCATGTTTTGAGTTACTTATCCAACGGCAATGAGTTGTGTGTCTGAAGAAGGGTTTCACCCGCTCAGTTTCTCCAGCTTTTTTGTGTACCAGTTGAAATTCAAGCTTGGCAGTTGAGGAACCAAAAAATAATAACAAAATAAATCTGTTTAATTTTAAAAAGCTAATCTCAGTAATGGTATCCACGAAACAACAAAATTGCTCTTAAATTTGCTCATGACATTCTGGAAGAAAATCGGCTAACCTTACATATATATAACTCCACACCCAATACTATGATTGATCCTTGTTTGCCTCCTCTGTGCCAGGACAATTAAGGATGAGCCATAAATGCTGGTAATAAATAAAACACAAGTGTATCCTGGTGCTGTAAAGATTAACTTGTTTGGCTTTGGGCACCAGGGACCTAAGTTTGAAGAAAGACTGCAGGGGCTTGAGTTGTTTTCATTGCAGAAGTCACGTTACAGAGGCATTATTAGAGGTTTTTATTGTATGAATGATTTTGAAAGTAAACAAAGAGAAATTGTCTCAGTTGGCAGATTGTTGTTAACTGAAGGACAGTTTTTTTTTCAAAGATAATTGGCCAAAATCTAGATTGAGAAGGTGTGATAAGAGGAGATGAGATTTTTATATGCAGCGTATTATTATGATCTAGCCGTACACTGCCAGAAAGCCAGATGAAAGCAGATTAAGTAGTGAATTTAAAATGGGAATTGGATCTATATTGAAACAGAGGATATTTTGCAGGGCTATGGGGAAAGAGCCAGACTCAGTATGATTACTCAAATGATTTCCTCTGTTGTAAGATATATGATTCAATTGTCCACGGTGGCACAAACATTTCTCATTATGCTTAAATAGAAACTAAATGCAGTGTTGTGATGTGATTATGTTTTTCAACACAATTACTCTATCAGGATTAAATTCCAAGTCCTGTTTACTTACAGGTGTATTATCCCATGTGAAAATTAATAACGTCAGTCCTGGGCTCATCCTGTATTACTTGGAACCTGTGTTCCATTACCCAACTCACAGGTTAGCTTGAGGAGGGAAAGGGCACATTGTTATCTTCAAACAATGCTCCTGTTTGAAGATAATCAATAGTTGCTTAATTTTGGGATTGAAAATTTTGAGCTGGTCCTGTCGTAAGTAAGTAAGTAAGTAAGTAAGTTTATTGGCTAAGTATTCACATACAAGGAATTTGCCTTGGTGCTCCACCCACAAGTAACAACATGACATACAGTGACAGTTACGAATGACTCAGAAAACACTAAACATTAATAATAATAAAACATTAATGATAAAACACCATTGATCAAGCAATGAACCAACAAAATACCAGATCAAAGGGGGGCTACAGATTTTTGGCTGTTGAGTAGAGCAACTACTCGTGGATAAAAACTGTTTGTTATGTCTGGCTGTGGCAGCTTTGACAGTCCGGAGTCGCCTTCCAGAGGGAAGTGATTCAAAGGGTTTGTGGCCAGGGCGAGAGGGGTCAGAGATGATCTTGCCTGCTCGCTTCCTGGCAGGGATTAGCTGATCCTTCTTGGTGCTGTCTCTGATCCTTTGCATTCTCCGCTTCTTGGCAAACAAAAATGAGCACCTTATCCAGAAGAAAATCTAGCCAGAGTATAGCTTAATAGTTCATGGCTTCCTCTGGCTACACCTTTGTTGACCACTACCTTTTAAGTGATGTATATGAAATGCAAACAAAAACTGCCAGAAATGCTCAGCAGCTCAGATGGCGTTTGAGAGAAGAGCAGCATTGTTTCTTGATCGAGACCCTTGATCAGAACTAGTTCATCCTTACCATGGACAACATCAAGGGAGTCTGAGGGCTCTCTGCTTCATCCTTGAACAGAGTCAAGTCAAGTCAAGTCAATTTTATTTTTATAGCAAATTTAAAAATAGCTCTCCTTGACCAAAGTGCTTTACAATAGTGCAGGTACTAACGTGCTATAAAGAGTGGTACATGGATCAACAATACGTACATAAATACATACATACAGCGCTCCCTTAGAGGACCTCAAGAAAGGCTTGAGAGTAAAAATAAGTTTTAAGTCTAGACTTAAAAGAGTTGATGGAGGGGGCAGTCCTGATGGGAAGATGGGATGCTGTTCCAAAGTCTAGGTGCTGCAACCGCAAAAGCGCGGTCGCCCCCGAGCTTATGCCGAGGCCGCGGGATGGTCAGTAACCCTAAGTCGGCCGATCTGAGGGACCTGGAGGTGTATGGTGGGTAAGCAGATTTTTGATGTAGGTGGGGGCAAGCCCGTTAAGAAAGGGACATAAAGAAGGAGCTTGAAATTGATTCGGAACCACACTGGGAGCCAGTGGAGAGAGGCCAGAATCGGGGTGATGTGGTCCCTTTTTTGAGTGCCCGTCAGGAGTGTCGCTGCGGCGTTTTGGACCAATTGCAGGTGGGACAGGGATCATTGGCTGATGCCAGTGTAAAGGGAGTTGCAGTAATCAAGGCGGGAGGAGATAAATGAGTGGATGATCTTTTTGAGGTCGTCAAATTGGAGGAGTGGTTTTATTTTAGCTATCGTCCAAAGCTGGAAGAAGCTAGCTTTTACCACAGCATTGACTTGTTTGTCAAATTTCAAAGTGGAGTCAAGTATCACGCCAAGGTTTTTGACGTGAGGTTTGAGTAGTGGAGTAATGCTTCCAATGCTGCCTGCTAAAGTTTTGATGGTGTCCGAGGGGCCGAGTAGGATTACCTCAGACTTTTGTTTAGTTGAAGGAAGTTCTGGGTCATCCAACACTTTATATCCTCGAGGCAGTGGATAAGACTGAGTAGATTTGAACAGTTATTGGGTTTCAGGGGAGATAGAGTTGTGTATCGTCTGCATAGCAGTGGAAGGAAATGCCATGCCTTTGAATGACTTGGCCTAAGGGGAGCATATCCAGGGAGAAGAGAATGGGGCCTAGGATGGAGCCTTGTGGAACACCACAGCAAAGTCTAGCTGGGGAGGAGAAAGAGTCGCCTATGTTTGTAGAGAAAATCCGATCTTTGAGGTAGGAGATGAACCAGCTCAGGGCAGTGCCATCAATACCAACCCCCACTCGTCCCTCCTCCAATCATCGCGCTGAATCATCATGTCCCGCCCCCATTGCCTGCTGACCGACGTCTCTCTCGTCCAATCGGCGCCCTCAATCAGCAGTCCCACCTCCACTGTCTCGTGGACAGCGGAGATTTTAAAATCCGGATGACAAAAACTTGGGGGGGATGTCCCCCCACCTCTCAAAACATGGGGGGGGGGGGGGTCCGTCCCCTCTGGTCCCCCCGGGTTTTCCGCCCCTGACTGCGTTGGTGTTATTTTTCTGACAATTATCCAGATTTTAACTCAATTTCCATGCTGCTCTCATCTTCATATGGTCGATCTCGGACTCTTCCTTTCCCTTTTCTTTGAGGGTATAGGCTAGCCACAAGCATCCATTACAAACCCACAGACTACCATAGCCATCCTGACTTTGCTCTCACCCATCCAGCATTCTATTAGGACAATTCCATTCCACCTCTTCCATTTCCAGCTTCTGCAGTTAAAAAAAAAAATTAAGCAAGGTATATATATACTGTCTTATTTGATTTTATTTTGCATCAATTCAAAGATTTTTTTTAGATTTAATATCCTTTTGGGACTTAGCAGCTTCTTAACTTTTAAATAAATTGAGAATTCACTGGATCCAGCTGAAATAGCAAAGGCATCTTATCTGCGAACAGTATTGAACCAGAGCACATTAGTTCAATTTTGACCCAAGCTGCTGAGAATTTTCCTTTAGTTAATCGATGCACAAGGCTGTCTGTTCCAATAGCTAGAAATGTGGAATAGAGGAGCACGGAACACTGCCTGACCTTCAACTTTTGAATGTGATACTTCCAGTCATTGAAAATTGGCACTTGTACCAATTCACTTTCTCTGGATCACTGGATATCAATTACTTTTTATTAAAGACATGACAAATGATTAAACAGAAAATTACTGGATATAAAGTCAGGCTTCATTGCACTTGGCACACAATGAGTGGCTACTGATTTCTCAGTGTCTGATGCAACTCCCCATCCAACAGCTGCTGTCTAACTGATGTATTTCCCTAGTACTTCAGGAATACTATTTACTGTACTCCCAAGCCCCGTTCCTCTCAGGAGGTTAGTGCATCAGTCTTGTTCTTTTTTAGTTAAGAATATGTCTAAAACGACTCACATTGGTGTATTTGAAAAAAAACCTCATAGATATTGTTTGAAGCACCAGATTATTTTATCATTTTTCATTGGTTAGAGAAAATGTCCCCTGCACTACTTCTCCTATCTTGTTCTTTAATCCTCCTTAGTTTCACCAAACAATGAGCTGTGTTGCAATTTAATTGTCTTCTCATTTCCTTTCACCTTCCCTTTTCTCTTTTGTTTGAATCCTCCTCCATTATTAGTCCTTAACCTTGATGCCTTTTGCTGTCTCTTCATTTTCTAATTTATATCCTCTCCTTGAATATATTTGAGAAGAAATACTCAGCAATGTGAGTGATATTTTAGAATGGTATTTCTAAGCGAGTTCTGCAGGATCTAAACATACTTCTGTCTTCCATGTGTCTTCTAAATTGACTACCTTACTGGGAGCTTATGTGTTCTCCTTCCTGTGCTGATATTTTCATCTGAGCACTTAGAAGTCAACATAATCACTTTGCCCCTGATCAAAGTTTGACTTCATCAACTGAAACACTCGACTAAGCATGTGTTATTAAAGTCTGATATTCATATTAATATTCACTTCATTCAGAATGATCCCCTTAACTGAAAAAAAAGACTTACAGTTCTTAGCAGTTCTTGCCCAATTACCTCCTAAAATTGTGTTCCCATTCCTCTTGTTATTTCCTCCTTCCTCTTCCAGACCCTCTCCTTGCAGCCCTCAGTCCCAACCCTGAAACCAATCACAGTGCCAACCCTGCATGCCCAAAGGCATATGCTTTGGACTTGCTGCATATTGAATTTGGCAATGACCAACTATCAATATAAGCATTTGCAGCTCCCTTGTTTAAACCAACCTCTTTAGGCATGGAAAGGAAAAGCAGGAGATTTAAGCTGAATAATTCCTTTTGATTAGTGTGATCAAAGCAACTAATTATGAAAACAAAAACAAGTAAATGTAACCTTTGAAGTTCCTGCATTGCAAAAATGTAAGAACTGAAATATCAACAAAGTACTCAAGAAAGTATTTGCCATTTTAATATCAATCCATCAGATGGTTAACCTTTACCCATAATAGTTACTGTGAACCAAGAGATGTTACTTGAAATCTAAGCAGTGGACATATTTTGGGACAGAACACTTCTGCAAAGACCATATTTCCCTATGACTGAACTGTGATTGTGGTGGTGATATGATTGGCATTATTACCTTGCTAATGATGATAGTACAATTAGATGGGTAGGTCACTCCCACTCTTCCCCTCTCCTAGCAGGCAAGAGGTGCAGAAATTTAAAGACACATACCCATAATAGTTACTGTGAACCAAGAGATGTTACTTGAAATCTAAGCAGTGGACTTATTTTGGGACAGAACACTTCTGCAAAGACCATATTTCCCTATGACTAAACTGTGATTGTGGTGGTGGTATGATTGGCATTATTACCTTGCTAATGATGATAGTGCAATGAGATGGGTAGGTCACTCCCACTTCTCCCCTCTCCTAGCAGGCAAGAGGTGCAGAAATTTAAAGACACATACCTTCAGATTTAGGGACAGTTTCTTCCTATCTGTTAGCAGGCAACTGAACAGCCCTCTTATCAACTAGAATGTAGTCCATCTACCTAGTTGGAAACCCTTTAACTATCTCTAATTGGACATTATTGGACTTCAATGTTATATCTTGCACCAAATGTTGTACCTTGTTGTTGTTTATCCATGCACTGTGGACGACTCTAATTGTATTCACAAATCGTCTTTTCTTTGACTGGAGAGCATGCAAACAAAAGCTTCTCTATGTACCTCGGTACACGTGACAATAATAAACTGGACTAAACTAGCTAATCTTGGCTGATAATGGTTCTTGGTTCTTGGTTTCTTGGTCCTCCAAAAGATTCCAAATGGAATTTAAACTGGAGGTGGTGAAGGGAGGGCTTAAGCCAGAAAGGGTTATTGGGAAGAAAGAGTTACTTTCTAATGAGCAGGCAGTACTCGCCTGGCAGTGAAAAGGCACCTTGGTAGACTTTTTGGAGTTTTTCTTCCTTGCCAAACGCTCTTTTATTTGGGTATTCTTTTCTTAAATAACAGCAACAACAACCTCTCTTAAAAAATAGTCACTCTGCAGCTCATATTCCAGAGTTACGATAAGTATGAATATAAATCATTTTTCAAAAAACTTTTTTTAAAAGGATGGCAAAAACAGGAAAGCAGACTATTATCTAAATGGTGGCCGACTAGGAAAAGGGGAGATGCAGCGAGACCTGGGTGTCATGGTACACCAGTCATTGAAAGTAGGCATGCAGGTGCAGCAGGCAGTGAAGAAAGCGAATGATATGTTAGCTTTCATAGCAAAAGGATTTGAGTATAGGAGCAGGGAGGTTCTACTACAGTTGTACAGGGTCTTGGTGAGACCACACCTGGAGTATTGCGTACAGTTTTGGTCTCCAAATCTGAGGAAGGACATTATTGCCATAGAGGGAGTGCAGAGAAGGTTCACCAGACTGATTCCTGGGATGTCAGGACTGTCTTATGAAGAAAGACTGGATAGACTTGGTTTATACTCTCTAGAATTTAGGAGATTGAGAGGGGATCTTATAGAAACTTACAAAATTCTTAAGGGGTTGGACAGGCTAGATGCAGGAAGATTGCTCCCGATGTTGGGGAAGTCCAGGACAAGGGGTCACAGCTTAAGGATAAGGGGGAAATCCTTTAAAACTGAGATGAGAAAAACTTTTTTCATACAGAGAGTGGTGAATCTCTGGAACTCTCTGCCACAGAGGGTAGTTGAGGCCAGTTCATTGGCTATATTTAAGAGGGAGTTAGATGTGGCCCTTGTGGCTAAGGGGATCGGAGGGTATGGAGAGAAGGCAAGTACGGGATACTGAGTTGGATGATCAGCCATGATCATATTGAATGGCAGTGCAGGCTCGAAGGGCAGAATGGCCTACTCCTGCATCTAATTTCTATGTTTCTATGTTTCTATGTAGTTTAGGTGATCAGAAAGAATGTCAGAATTTATGCACACTGTAAAATGAAAGTGAAAATGAAAATGAAATAAAATAAATTATTAACTATGGATAATCTGCCAGGGTAGAATCAATTAGGGGCACAATTTGATGTAGAATTTAAAATGAACACAATGGTATCTGTGAAACAAAATAAAAGTATATATAATGGATTTTTTTCAATATCATTTGCAATTTAATTGAAATAACTCTAGGAATGTTTTTTGTCCAATATTTAATCTGTGGTCCAAGTGTATGAACCTTCATTTGAATTCCATAAGTACAATTTCATAAAAGCATCAGAAATTAATGCTTTGCCTGAGCAATTACTGCAGATATGACCTGTAAAAACAATCATACAGATTTGATATTCAGATTGTGATGAGCTGACTTATCGCTGCTGAAAAGGGAGTTAGTTTTGGATAACCTCCACACCTTTTAGTTTGTCGTGAAAATCAGCCTAGTTTCCTACTCCTATAGGGGACTACTTTGGAATTCATAGGGTAAGAAGACTTAGCTTTGTTGCTCTCAGTCGGTAGACATGTATAGCAGAGGATCACACATCAATAATTGTCACTGGAGCTTTTCCAGGGAGTTGATCCAGTTCTGACCCAGAGACATCTAAATATCCTATGCCAACTAGAAAGACAAGCATTTTTCTATTGAAAGAATGAGCTGACATGACTTTGCTTTTGCCAAGTGTTGTTCATTGTATACTCAGTGAAGATTAAATAAATTCTCTCCACATCTTTAGTCTTTACTTGAAGCTTGATAGTTTTGTACTTGTGCCCTTTAATTCTATGATCACAGTCCAAATTAAACAGTTTGCTGACAGCTACATTATCATGTCCCTTCTCAGTGTATAAATAGTAGCCTTCTTGGGTCTGAAAAGTAGTTAAACTGTAATAATGTTACAATGCTGATATGCTTGTGTGTGTACCAGCGTGTCCCTCCAATTTCCCTCCGGGGATGAATAAAGTTATATCGTGTTGTATTGTATCGTAGTAATACTCAAAAAGAACATATACAAGAATATAGGATTAAAAAACTGCTCATAAATATCTTGAAATATCTAGAAAAAAATGTATAGTCAATGGAAATATCATACAATACAAGGTCAATGGAACATGTCTGGCACCCTTGCACCATTGAGAACGATTTTGTATTCATGTTTAATAAACCACACGGGGAAAGCTGTGCATGCACTCTGCGTGTGCAGTCCTTTCTAAGGCCAATGCCAACTGAAACGCAGATGAGTAAGAATTATAAATTGAAGAATAATTTGGTATTGGTAAAAGGGGTATAGAAAATGCTTATTGGGTCTGTAAGAGTTGTGGTGATCCACTGCATCAATTTTCAAATGAATCTCTTTGATCCAGTTTGTGTCTTGACTCTGCTTCTTATGCTGACCCATCGGAAATTCAGTAGTCCCTGCCACAATTGCTCCCTGTGACAAAGCATTTCAATTTCCAAACATTCTTTATATTTGTCTCACTTCTCACTTTCTTTTCCCGATCATTGTTCATTTGTTAATGATATATTAAGACCTCTACAATCTGAACAATTTTTTTTTTTCCTTTACTTTTATCAAAATTATTTATATCTTTTATCTAAATACAACATATTGGATTCCCATTGGGGCCGCCTTCACTGTCGAAATAGAAGTACTAGCATTGTAAATGTCTTTTCATGTCAAAAGATTTTTCATTCTCAATGGGTGTTTCATTGTGTTATTTCTATAGGTTAATTATCTCTTCCAAATTTCACAGTGTAGTATTCTGGTCGTGATCTAGTTGCATGCACTTTTCTAAACCTGGTGTATTATACTTTATACGTTAATTTCTAACATCATAAATAGCTTTAGGTCTTTTTATGGATTTATGCCTCACACTTCCAAGAAAAGAAAGAAAGAGATTGTTATTCATATGGCAGTTTTCAGAACAATCCTGAACATCCCGATCTCGACAGTGGAACACAAAGGATCACCCCTTGCACTGCCATAGACTTCATCAACTATGTATTTTTGTACTGTGTTCTTTTTTGCAGTCTTATTCTTTTCTCTCTCATAGGATTTATGTGTAATTTATGTGTAGTTTATGTTTCTGTGTTTTGTTTGTGTCTTTAAAGTCACACAACACAGACACAAGCCCCTCAGCCGAGCTTGCTCATGCCGGCCAAGATCTACACATCCCAACTGCCCGTGTTTGGCGCATATCCCGTTAAACCTTACCAATCAATGGATCTGTCCAAATGACTTTTAAATGTTGTTCTTGTGTTAATCCTGGTCAAATTGGAAAGGCTAGGTCCCTAAAATTGAGTAAAGGCTTTGGGGCTGCTAGGCATTTGGTCAATTTAAAACTGCTTTCTGCACAAATGGGACAAGCTGCAGAATGGTGCCAGTTTGTCTAGAGCCTAGATTAGAGCTGCAGGAAGAGAATGGGAACATCTGCAGACTCTGACAATTTGGTGCAAAATGCATCGAATGGATTGGATAAATGCAAACCAGACATACACTTTGTAAATAATGTTGCAAAGCTTTACTTTGCTGGATGTTGATTGGATTAATTATTGAGCCTTGTCTGGTTTTTTTTTGCATATCAGGGCACATTTTGCGATGTTCATTTCCTCTGAGAAACCCTGTTTGAATACGATGTATTAGCCACTGTATTATTGGGTTAGGGAAATGTCATCATGTATGGGGTTAATCGATATCTGTTATTGGATTGTAAAGAGGCCACCCCTATGTGGCTCGGCCTCTTGAGGTCCAGGGACCTATAAAAGTCCGCTACCACGAGGTCCTGCGTCAATCTTCTGGGAGAGCGCTTAGGACTGTGTGACCTTCTGGAGTGTCTCTGTTTGAGCGAGGCCAAGAGGGCTTGATCAGGCAGATACGAGGATTGAACCCGGAGTAGTTAGGTACAGTAGTGGGGACTGTAATTGTGTTTTTTCAAAATAAAGTTTAGATTCACAAGTGATTTTTGACTGAAACTAGACTGGGAGAAAGCTTAGAACGAGCAATTTACACTTGTGCCTGCCTCAACCACCTCCACTGGCAGCTAACTCCGTATACCCACCACCCACTGTGTGAAAAAATTCAGTCTCAGTTGCCTATTAAATTTTTCCCCTCCCATCTTAAACCTGTAACTTCTGGTTCTTGATTTGCCTACTCTGAGTAAAAAAACTCTTCGTTCACCCTATATATTCATCTCATTATCTTATTAGACACCTCTATATTACCATCTGGTTTGGGAATTGCTCTGCCAAGGACAAGAAGGCTCTGCAGAGAGTAGTGCGTTCGGCCGAACGCACTATGTGAACTTCACTCGCCCCCCTGCAGGAACTATACAACAGGAGGTGCAACTCCAGAGCAAATAAAATTATGGGAGACCCCTTCCACCCCTCCAACGGACTGTTCCAGCTGCTACGGTCAGGCAAACGCCTCCGTTGCCATGCGGTGAGAGCGGAGAGGTTGAGAAGGAGTTTCTTCCCAGAGGCAATTCGGACTGTAAACGCCTATCTCACCAGGGACTAACTCTACTGAACGTTTTTCCTTCCATTATTTATTATGTAAAAGAATATGTGTGTTATGATTGTGTTTATAATTTGTTTGGTTGTTTTGTTGTTTGTCTTTTGCACAAAAGTCCGCGAGCATTGCCACTTTCATTTCACTGCACATCTCGTATGTGTATGTGACAAATAAACTTGACTTGACTTGACTTGACTATAAGATCAACACTCGAGTTCCTGTGCTCCAAGAAATAAAGTCACACCCTATTGAAATACTGCAACTAGTGACATTAATAAAAGTTTTTTTCTGGATTCTTCTATCCATCACTGATTTGAAGCTATTTTTTTCCTCATGGCAATGTACCATATTTACAAAAATAGAAACATATATTGATTTTACATTAACATATAATAATGAAAGGGAAGATAATACTCATTATAATGGGACTGAAAAATCACTGACTTGAAACATTAACTACAGATGCTGCCTGACCTGCTAAGTGCTTCCAGTATTCTCTCTTCCTATTTCAGATTTCCAGGAATTCAGCATTACTTTACTCTCTAACATGGTAATACTTACCCTGATTGGGTCCTAATTAGACAAGTTCCATGGATAGAAGCGCCTATTCTTTGATGAGGTCCCAGAATTCATACAGATTCAACTGAAATTATATTAAATTGAATAATTGGAATATTTTATTAATGCAGAGTTGTCGACTCCTTCCGCAGAATATTTGGAACATATTACACTGGACAACATTGCAGAAGTCCTTCATTTAGTGATTCCAATTAAATAGGGAACTGCAGCAGCATGTAGAAAATCGAAAGCAATAGAATTTGTGGCTTGCAACACATTGCATTGTATACAGTGAACTTTACTCTTTGGCTTAAAATGCTTACACTGGGACAATGCAAACAGAGAAATTCATGATTTTAATGCACAATTTACACCTAAGTGTAAATTTAAGTAGAACCTCCAGTTCCAAAATAAAAATAGAAAATTGTGGAAATACTCAGCTGGTCAGGCCACTTCTGTGGAAAGGGGAAAACAGCTAATGTTTGAGGTTGCAGACCATTCATCAGAATTGGTGAGAAGGCTAAAGAAGCTGGATGCACTGCAGTTAGGTCAGGTCTGAAGAAGGGTTTTGGCCCGAAATGTTGCCTATTTCCTTCGCACCATAGATGCTGCCGCACCTGCTGAGTTTCTCCAGCACTTTTGTCTACCTGCGCTGCAGTTAGGTTGGAAGAGGAGCGTGTCTCTCATAGGTGAAACTGGGGTGGCCATCAGTATATCAGTTTGGTCACTGAGTGAATGGGAGCAGTTAAAGAGTGAGAACATGGAATGAAGAATATGGGCAAAAGAAGGCACACAGCCAAAATGGAGAGCAGAAAGATGTGTTAGCAAGTAACTGCAGATGCTGATTTACAAAAAAAGTCCAAAAGTGTTGGAGTAACTCAGCTGGTCAGGCAGCATCTCTGGATTAATGCCAACCCTTCTTCAGACAGATTGTGGTAGAAGGGGCCGGAGAGAAAACTGGAAGAGAGGAAGTGCAGGACAAAGCATGGCGAGTGATGGGTAGAAACAGGTGAGAGGGGATTATGATCATTTGATAGGTAGATGGAAAGACAAAGCATGTGAAATAAGGATAGATGTTATTTTCCTTTCTTTTTCCCCTCTATCCTCTATTCCACATGGGCCATACCTATTTCTCCCCTTTCATGTATATTTCTTTCTCCAGCTTCACAATTTACACCTCTTCTATCCTCATCTCACTGGTAGCATATTGACATGGAGAGGATAGATTAAATGAAAATTCTGTTGGCGTGAGCCTGTATTAAAACAGAGGAAAGGGGCAGATAGTTTATTGGAGGACAAGGTTATACAAAAGCTCTGCTCCGGAAATCTCAGAGAAAGACTTGCAGTGATTTGCAGATGGAGGCAAATTGGGGCATAGCTACGCCAAGATATTTGGGGCATCAACGAGACTACCTGAAAGCCTGCACAAATGGTCATCCAGCTCCTGCCTTACATAGGACTCCAAATGGAACAACCTCTGTTTAATAGGCAACACCCGTGAATTTACACGGTGGTGTAGCGGCAGAGTTACTGCTTTACAGCATCAGACCTTTGATCCTGACCTCGGGTACTGAATCTGAATCCTGACCTCGGGTATTCTCCCCTGTGACCGACTGGGTTTCTCCGGGTGACAGTGTTAAAATGCTCCGTGTTGTTCCTCTCCTGTGAATTCATCCTAAACTTCCTCATTCATGTTCTATACTTTAAATTTATTGATCCTATCAGTTAATCCCCTCCCAGAGGCAGTAAGTTCATATTGCGCCTTTACTTTAGGTTCCCATTGAATTCCTGATTGGATTTATTATGATCTTATATTTCCGAACAGATTTTCCCACAAATGAAAATACCTTCTCACCACCTGTTGCAACAAACCGCTAAAGGGCCTGTCCCACCAGCATGCGATTGCATGCGTCTAGCGCGACCAAACGTGGTGGCTTGAGGTGTACGGCCTCGTGGGGCCGGTCCCACTTCCAACCGCGGAGCCGTCTGGAGTTGTGCGGGGCTGGTCCCGACATCATACTCACCAATCAGCTGGGCAGGAGGCGGGCCGACTGAATTTGGAAGTCGCACGGCATCGGGCGGTTACGTCATCATGCAACGGCACGCCGGGCAGTGACATCATTGTGCAACGCCACGCGCTAGGCTTATGCCGTCAAGACGCTGCATATGGCATCAAGACGCTGCATACGGCGTTGAGACGCTGCATACGATGTCGAGACGCTGCTTATGCCCGTCGAGGCTCTGCGTACGGCCTCAAAGCGGCTGTGGGCCGACAGGCCATTGTCGCGCGGAACATTTGGACTGTCAGTTTTTCGTACCCTCGTGCGATGTCGGGACTAGTCCCGCACAACTCCATATGGCTCCGGCGATCGAAGTGGGACCGGCCCCGCGAGGCAGTATGGCTCAAGCGACTACGTTAGGTCGCGCTAGCCGCTTGCAGTTGCATGCTGGTGGGACAGGCCCTTTACTGTTTAATGTAAACTCTTGGGTTCCAAATCAACTTCCTCCTTCCTTTTGAAATAAGCCCCCAGCCTCTTGACAAGTGTAAATACTCAGTCCTAGTGTAATGGTTGTAAATCTTGTGTGCGCCTTCTCTGGTGAGGAATCAGCTCACTGTAATCAGAACTTAAGCGTTGTCTTATTAGTAACAGGTAACTAAATCACAAATTAATTTTCGGCTACAGGTATGTTAGAAATCACAATTTATTACCAGCATCTTTAATCTGCAGCACATGGCGCAAAATACTGTATGTTTTTATTGGGTAAGGTTGAGTAAGCCCATTAGTTTACATCAAATAACCTGGGTAAAAATGTTGCTCTCACCAATAAAAATAGCAATTATTTGTTTCTGTTCCGTCATGTATATGAGTCATTTAGTAACAGTAAAAAATCTTTCCACATACTCTTAAGCATTTGCAAACATCTCAGCAACAGAGGTCACCTTGAACATTGTGATCTAAGCTGACCTTAAAAAACTTTGAAGCTTTTCATGGCAGAGAGCATTTTCTAACATGCAGCTTTTTCTTGAATCAATAAACGTTGCCACGGCGACTTAAGAATTTATGACCACATACATTTACTCATTGTCCTGCTGTGGTGGTGTTGCTGGAGGTAACGCACCCCAACCCCAAGACAGCACAGCAGAGGTTCCTCAAATTCCAAACACGTTCCTTCATTAATGAGCTTAAGTGAGAATGTTCACTGGTGATTCCACCATGTTTAATTTGTTCATAGCTCCACAGTAAAGGAAGGAGTCTGTGCCAACATGCAGAAGACCTAGACAATTTGTTCTTCTGATAGAGAATGTATGCTAAGCAATATTCCTTATTATATGTATTAGTTTATGTTACTTTTATGTTCACAGTTTCGGTCTAGCCCCACAATAGACAATAGGTGCAGGAGTAGGCCATTCAGCCCTTCGAGCCAGCACCGCCATTCAATGTGATCATGGCTGATCATCCTCAATCAGTACCCTGTTCCTGCCTTCTCCCCATATCCCCTGACTCCGCTATTTTTAAGAGCCCTATCGGGGTGGGAGATTGCAACCTTCACGTGGTCAGCCCTGTTTCGACAAATGCAATCAACCCGGTGTGCACAATCAAATAAGATCAAATAGAACAAGTTGTCCCACAACTTTAGTCTGTGCACGCCATACACAAGAAGAAGAAGAAGAAGAGCCCTATCTAGCTCTCCCTTGAAAGCATCCTGAGAACCTGCCTCCACCACCCTCTGTGGCAGAGAATTCCACAGACTCACCACTCTCTGTGAGAAAAGGTGTTTCCTCGTCTCTGTTCTAAATGGCTTTCTCCTCATTTTTAAACTGTGGCCCCTGGTTCTGGACTCCCCCAACATCGGGAACGTTTCCTGCCTCTAGCACGTCCAATCCCTTAACAATCTTATATGTTTCAATGAGTTTGCCTTTCATCCTTCTAAACTCCAGAGTGTACAAGCCCAGCTGCTCCATTCTCTCAGCATATGACAGCCCTGCCATCCTGGGAATTAACCATGTAAACCTAAGCTGCACTCCCTCAATAGCGAGAATGTCCTTCCTCAAATTCGGGGACCAAAACTGCACACACAAGTGTGAACAGGTGCTCGTGACAGGAGAAGCATTGAATGCATTGGCTGTGACATGCATTGGTTACTCCATCACCATCTCCAACATGCCCCAAGCTCACTCTTTATATCCCCATTTAACTTCTCCTTGCCTTCACCTGCTCTTCAAGTGATCAGTTCATCAATAAAGTTAGCCACAACTTGCTTGCAAATGAAAGGTCTTCCGGATTTAATTGCAACACACATCAAACAAACACTGTGGGCAGCACAGTGGCGCAGCAGTAGAGTTACTGCCTTACAGCGGGTTCGATACTGACCACGGGTGCTGTCGGAGTGAAATTTGTATTTTCTCTCTGTGCCGGCGTGGATTTTCTCCGGGCGGTTTCATCCTGCATTCCAAAGAAGTGCAGGTTTGCGGGTTAATTGACGTAAACTGTCCCTACTGTGTAGAATAGAACTAGTATGCAGGTGATCGCTGGTTGGTGTATACTCGGTGGGCAAATGGCCTGTTTCCATGCTGTTTCTCTAAACAAAACTTATCTAAACGCATCTTTCGTTGGCACCACTTGTTTCCATCTTCTCATTTGCTGCCTGACCTACTGAGCATGTCCAGCTTTCCCCATTTTAATTTCAGATTTCCAGTATTTGCAGTTTATTTATTTTTCAGGTAGAATGACTGCAGTGAGCAATTTATTAATATCATACATTATTAAATTAAACTATGTTAGCATTATTTAACTTTTTTTTCTATTTGACCAATATTATATGGACAAAAGAGGATATTTTATCATTTCATTGATGATATGACATTTTCTTTTTTAGGGTTCCTGGTGTTTTTTTTTTGTTTATTATATTGATTTTTAATTTATTATACATTATCTAAGTGTATTGTGTTAGATGCCTGGTATGTTGCTGCAAGTAAGAATTTTATTGCTCCATTGTTGGTACATATGCCAATTAAACACCCTTGCTTCTTGACAGTAGAAAATCACAATATATATAGTTTTAAGTGTAAGTTTTCTTCGACCTTCCAGTTCTTAATACCTGTTATATGATTAAACAATTATAATCTCCTGTTAAGCTTTAAAACCAGCAGTTATAATATTTTATAAAGGCATTTAGCAGCCAAAAAGAGGAAGGTCTAAATTGGAAGGTCTTGAGATTGTGTTGTGCACATGAGTCCCTAAGATGTTCAAACCCTGCAAAACACAGTTTTGGAAACGTCAATTGATGAACATTTCCTTTCTCTCAACTTTATATTCTTGATATTCAGGTGAATTGAATTGAATTGAATATTTCATTGTCACATGTGACAAGTCACAGTGAAATTCTTAGCTTGCATACCCAGGTATGCAAATAGTTGTCCATAAAGGGCGAGTTATAAAGTACCCCTACGGCAGGTCCCCCTTTGTTCTTCACTCTCCCCCTCATGGTGGTCCCCCCACACCGGGTCCACCTTTATTCCTTCCATTGGCAGTGGCGTCCTCAATTCCGCATGCCCGTCCTCATCCATCGATCGGTGCCATCATCGACCACCGCTCTGACCTCTCCATTAATGCTGCCGGGTCCTCTCCAGACGCCTCCATGGTGTCAACTCAGGCCCCTTCCACGGGCTCTGCAGACCCAGACACTGATGGCTACGGGCTTCATCGACCTGCGAATCTCCACCTCCGACCTATGAGGCTCTGGTCCATAATGCCTGGGGTCTGACCTGCGTGGCTCTAACTCCAACTCGCGAGGCTCCGGCCAGCGATGCCCGGACCGTGAGGCACCGGCCCCCGTCTTCTCTGTGGCACCTCCGGAAGGTGTCAGTCCAGTGACACTACCGGAAGGCGGCAAGAGGTCTATCAAAATGTTCAGTGTAGTTCAGGTTCTGCAACAAAGCTCAAGCTCTCTTTCATTTTCGACTCAACAGTAAGTTAAAACATAATCTGAGGCACAAATAGAATTTTCTTAAAATTTTATTTCTTCAAGATTTAGTATCTGAAAATCACTGGAAAGTCCAAGAATTATAGCCCATCCTGAAATGCCATTGAGAAGGTAGTGTTGAGCTGCCTTCTTGCACTGTTGCAGAGTGTGCCCCCACAATGATGTTGAGGTTCAGCTCCAGGATTTAGATCCAGTGATGATGAATGTCTGGCAATGTATTTCAAAGTCAGATGATGTGCAACTTGGAGGGGGACCCACTGGTGGTATTGTTGTGTCATAAGCAACTGCAGATGCTGGTTTAAACCGAAGATAGACACAAAAAGCTGAAGTAACTCAGCGGAACAGGCACCATCTATGGGGAGAAGGAATGGGTGATGTTTCGGGTCGAGACCCTTCTTCAGACTGGTTAGGGATAAGGGAAATGAGAGATATAGACGGTGATGTGGAGAGATAAAGAACAATGAATGAAAGATATGCAAAAAGTAACAATGATAAAGGAAACAGGCCATTGTAAGCTGTTTGTAGGGTGAAAATGAGCAGCTAGTGAAACTTGAGTGGGTATGGTTTGAGAGAGGGAATGCCAGGGCTACCTGAAGTGAGATAAATCAATATTCATACCACTGGGCTGTAAGCTGCCCAAGCAAAATATGAGATGCAGTTCCTCCAAATTGCGTTTTGCCTCACTCTGACGATGGAGGAGACCAAGAACAGAAAGGTCAGTGTAGGAATGGGAAGGAGAATTAAAGTGTCCAGCAACCGGGAGATCAGGTTCATGCGGGCTGAGCAAAGGTGTTCCGCGAAACCATCACCTAGCCTGCGTTTGGTCGCGCCGATGTATAAGAGTCCACATCTTGAACAACAGATACAGTAGATGAGGTTGGAGGAGGTGCAAGTGAACCTCTGCCTAACCTGAAAGGACTGCCGGGATCCCTGAACAGAGTCGAGGAAGGAGGAATAGCGACAGGTGTTGCATCTTCTGCAGTTGCAGGGGAAGGTACCTGGGGACGGGGTGGTTTGGATGGGAAGGGATGAGTTAACCAGGGAGTTGTGGAGGGAATGGTTTCTACGGAAGGCAGAAAGGGATGGAGATGGGAAAATGTGGCTAGTGGTGGGATCCCATTGGAGGTGGTGAAAATTTTGGAGGATTATGTGTTGTATGCAAAGGCTGATGGGTTGGAAAGTAAGGATTAGGGGGACTGTCTCTGTTGTGACTAGGGGGAGGGGGAGCAAAGATGGAACTGTGGGGTGCCAAGGAGACATGAGTGAGGGCCTTATCTACGATGGGAATGGGGAACCCGTATTCTCTAAAGAATGAGGACATCTCGGATGTTCTAGTATGGAACACCTCATCTTGGGCACAGATGTGGCGTAGACGGAGGAATTGGGAATAGGGAATAGAGTCTTTGCAGGAAGCAGGGTGGGAAGAAGTGTAGTCGAGATAGTTGTGGGAGTCAGTGGGTTTGTAATATACATCAATCAATAGTCTATTTCCTGCGATGGAGACTGTGAGATCATGAAAGGGGAGGGAGCTGTCGGAGATTGTCCAAGTAAATTTGAGTACAGGATGAAAATTGGTGGTGAAGTTGATGAAGTCCATGAGTTCTGCATGGGTGCAGCAGGTAGCACGGATGCGGTCATCAATGTAACGGAGATAGAGTTTGGGGATAGGGCCAGTGTTTGCCTGTGATAATTGCTCATTTCTAAGCTTCCCCCCCAGTCTAGTTTCAGTAAAAACACTGAACCAAGCACTGGAAACAACTAATCTTTATTTTACCAAAAGCGCGTTACAGAACAACTAATGTACCTATCCCACCGCGGGTTTGATCCTCGTGTCTGCCTGTTCAAGCCCTCTACGCCTCGCTCAGTCAGAGACACTCCAGACGTTCACGCAGTCCCAAGTGTTCACCCAGAAGATTGACGCTGAGCCTCGTGATAGTGGACTTTTATATGTCCCGGGACCTCGAGGGGCAGGAGCACACAGGGGTGGTCTCTCAATAACCCAATTACAGATATTGATTAACCCCATACATAATAGGCATCCCCTTAACCCAATGACACGACAGCTCAATACATTGTGTAAGAAAGAAAGCTCTCGAAGAAAGCTAACAAGAACAAATATTGAAACATGTGCCCCGAGATTCAAACAATTTCTCCAAGGCTCAACAGTTCGAGCAATCATCAATAACAGGATGACCGTCTTGCAACATTATTTATACTGTTTATAATACTTTTGCACCGAACAAATAGAAATGATACATTTAAGGTTAGTTTGCAAAACCAATATACATGTTATCAATTTAAGAGAAACATGGAGAACACCTGGACCCCTTACCATCCTGCATATCAGTCTGAGCCTAGACTGGCTGGCACCAATCAAAGCCTGTAAAGTTCAGCTGACAAGGGTTAAGCAATTCTAACAAGTGCAGGGATCCTCCATTTTATGGCGTCTTTAATTTAGCCAATATTAACACCTGGAACAGGGATCGTTCAACATACCCTACAAAGATGCAGGCAGGGTGTACCTTGCATCTGCTATACTTAGACTTTCTAGTGATTGTGGTAGTGGGATTTGGTTTTGGAGTAGCCTGGGCGAAGAAACTACATTGTATCTTGTCGATATCATATTCAGCCAGGTAGTGTTTGAAGTACTAGCTCCCATTTCACATAATGATGGGGGTTTTTTTTAATCTGAATTTTTGTTTTCCCCAAAATGTAAAACAGATACACCATTCCTGAAATTTAATGGAGCAAAAAATCAAATCTTGCTTTAAGTAGACTTAATTCAGACATGTGCAGTGCCATCCAACAATGATCTGCCAATTCTTGCATTCGGCATTGCTGTAATTTCACATACAATGGTGGTGCATCAGTAGAGTTGTGCCTTACAGTGCCAGAGACCTGGGTTCGATCCTGACTATGGGTGCAATCTGTAGGGAGTTTGTACATTCTCCCCATGAGCTGCATGGGGTTTCTCCAAAATTTCTAGCTTCCTCCCACACTCCAAAGACGTACAGGTTTATAGATTAATTGGTTTGGTATAAATGTACATTGTCCCTCGTATGTGTGGAATAGTGTTAGTGTGCAGGGATCGCTGGTTGGTGAGGACTCAGTGGGCTGTAGGGTCTGTTTCTATGCAGTATCTCTAAACTAAACTAAACTATGTTCCTCCAGAGCACTGGCAGGAGAAATTAGTCCATGTGTGGAGTCGACTTTGGAAGGACCATGAAATTGGTTGTAGGGCAAGCATTGCTGCCACTGGAGAATGGAGTTCCAATGAGGGCAGGTAAAGCAAATGGTGACCTATCCATGTAGGATTCCCTGATTGTGCCACGGACTTACATATGGGTATCCTTTTAGGAGATGCAAAAATGAATGTTCTGCGTGTGTTGGATGTCTCCTTTTATATAGGTCTGCAATTTATGGAAATTGCAGCTTGGGAGGCACTGTATAATGTTGGATGCCACTGCACACACCTGCGATCATGTCGGCAGTCTCTCCCTTTATATACTATTCAATTGCGGTTTCATCAAATCCTCTTTCTTCCTTCCCACTCATGCTCTTCACCTTTCTCTGATGAAATGAAGGCTCACATTTATCTTGTATACAGTATTGGGTTATCGTAAAGATCTTTACAACAAATGGATAAACAGGGTCTGATTAGGAACGGTCAACGTGGATTTGTGCCTGGAAGGTCATGTTTGACTAATCTTCTTGAATTTTTTGAAGAGGTTACTCGGGAAATTGATGAGGGTAAAGCAGTGGATGTTGTATATATGTACTTCAGTAAGGCCTTTGACATGGTTCCTCACGGAAGGTTGGTTAAGAAGGTTCAATGGTTGGGGATTAATGGAGGAGTAGCAAGATGGATTCAACAGTGGCTGAATGGGAGATGCCAGAGAGTAATGGTGGATGGTTGTTTGTCAGGTTGGAGGCCAGTGACTAGTGGGGTGCCACAGGGATCTGTGTTGGGTCCACTGTTGTTTGTCATGTACATCAATGATCTGGATGATGGTGTGGTAAATTGGATTAGTAAGTATGCAGATGATACTAAGATAGGTGGGGTTGTGGATAATGAAATAGATTTTCAAAGTCTACAGAGAGATTTATGCCAGTTGGAAGAGTGGGCTGAAAGATGGCAGATGGAGTTTAATGCTGATAAGTGTGAGGTGCTACATCTTGGTAGGACAAATCAAAATAGGACGTACATGGTAAATGGTAGGGAATTGAAGAATGCAGGTGAACAGAGGGATCTGGGAATAACCGTGCATAGTTCCCTGAAAGTAGAATCTCATGTAGATAGGGTGGTAAAGAAAGCTTTTGGTGTGCTGGCCTTTATAAATCAGAGCATTGAGTATAGAAGTTGGGATGTAATGTTAAAATTGTACAAGGCATTGGTGAGGCCAATTTTGGAGTATGGTGTACAATTTTGGTTGCATAATTATAGGAAGGATGTCAACAAAATAGAGAGAGTACAGAGGAGGTTTACTAGAATGTTGCCTGGGGTTCAGCAACTAAGTTACAGAGAAAGGTTGAACAAGTTAGGGCTTTATTCTTTGGAGCGCAGAAGGTTAAGGGGTGACTTGATAGAGGTCTTTAAAATGATGAGAGGGACAGACAGAGTTGACGTGGATAAGGTTTTCTCACTGATGGTAGGGAAGATTCAAACAAGGGGACATGACTTGAGAATTAAGGGACAGAAGTTTAGAGGTAACATGAGGGGGAACTTCTTTACTCAGAGAGTGGTGGCTGTGTGGAATGAGCTTCCAGTGAAGGTGGTGGAGGCAGGTTCGTTTTTATCATTTAAAAATAAATTGGATAGTTATATGGACGGGAAAGGTATGGAGGGTTATGGTCTGAACGCAGGTGTATGGGACTAGGGGAGAATACGTGTTTTGCACGGACTAGAAGGGTCGAGATGGCCTGTTTCCGTGCTGTAATTGTTATATGGTTATATATGATTTCTGCAATCATTTTTGCACAGCAGGATTCCACAAACTGCAGGAGGATTATAGACTGCCTATATGCCTTTGTGATGACTGTGGAGAAATTAAATCTGATAATTGCACCTATCAGAACACATCCATTCTTTTTAGAAATTTGCGGCTAGATAGGATTAATGCATATTCTAAGTTTGGATGCCCTGCCACAGGAACGATGCCACTATTAAAAAAGAGTGCACAGAAGATTTATGAAGATGTTGCCAGGAATCCAGTGCTTTAGGATGGAAGGCTAGGACTTTATTTCTTGGAGTACAGGAGGATGAGCGGTGATATTACAGAGGAGTACAATATCATGACGGGCATGGTGAATGCACAGTCTTTTAGCCATGGTTAGGAACTAGAGAAAATGGGTTTAAGGTGAGAGAGGAAAGGTTTAATTGGAACCTGAGGGGCAGCCTTTGGACACAGAGAGTGGCAGGTATATGGAATGTGCAATTTAATTTAGTTTAGTTTAGAAATACAGCATGGAAACAGGCCCTTTGGCCTACCGAGCCCATGCCGACCACTAATCACCCATACACTAGTTCTATCCTATACATTAGGGACAATTTACAGAGCTCAATTCACCAACAAACCTGCCCGTCTTTGGAACATGGGGGGCAACTGGAGCACCCAGTGAAAACCCACGTGGTCACAGGGAGAACGTATAAACTGCATACAGACAACACGCAGTCAGGATAGAACCCTGGTCTCTGGCGCTGTGAGGCAGGAACTCTGCTGTTGAAGCAGCTACAATGGCAACATTTAAAAGTCATACACAGGCAAATGGGACAACTTTAGATGGGACATAGAAACATAGAAACATAGAAACATAGAAATTAGGTGCAGGAGTAGGCCATTCGGCCCTTCGAGCCTGCACCGCCATTCAATATGATCATGGCTGATCATCCAACTCAGTATCCCGTAACTGCCTTCTCTCCATACCCCCTGATCCCCTTAGCCACAAGGGCCACATCTAACTCCCTCTTAAATATAGCCAATGAACTGGCCTCAACTACCCTCTGTGGCAGAGAGTTCCAGAGATTCACCACTCTCTGTGTGAAAAAAGTTCTTCTCATCTCGGTTTTAAAGGATTTCCCCTTTATCCTTAAGCTGTGACCCCTTGTCCTGGACTTCCCTAACATCGGGAACAATCTTCCTGCATCTAGCCTATCCAACCCCTTAAGAATTTTGTAAGTTTCTATAAGATCCCCTCTCAATCTTCTAAATTCTAGAGAGTATAAACCAAGTCTATCCAGTCTTTCTTCATAAGACAGTCCTGACATCCCAGGAATCAGTCTGGTGAACCGTCTCTGCACTCCCTCTATGGCAATAATGTCCTTCCTCAGATTTGGAGACCAAAACTGTACGCAATACTACAGGTGTGGTCTCACCAAGACCCTGTACAACTGCAGTAGAACCTCTCTGCTCCTATACTCAAATCCATCTTGGTTGGCAAGGGTAAGATGGGCTCTAGGATCTATTCCGTGCTGATGGCTCTATTTTCATGATATTTACTTCAACTGGAATAGGTGTCAGGAACGTTAACAATGTATCTCAAGACAGAACTTCCAGAGTATTGTGATAGTTAAATAATGTGTGGGGAATTTCATTCTGGTGTCCAGTGAAACCTGAGGTTAAGTTACGGAATGGGTGACATTTCGGGTCGAGACCCTTCTTCAGTCTGAACCCGTAACATCTCCCATTCCTTCTCTCCAGAGATGCTGCCCGTCCCGCTGAGTTATTCCAGCATTTTGTGTCCACCTTTGATTTAAACCAGCATCTGCAGTTCTTTCCTACACGTTAAATATTCCATGCCAGAAGCTATTCATTGAGTTCCATATGCATGACTTGTGATGTTTGAATTAATGCATGTTTTCACAGTCAACTTCATCTCGTCTTCTTGTTTATGGAGTTTGAATGTTGACAGTCTTGAGGGAATATAACCGAGCCTAACCTGACTTCAACTCTCCACAAAAACAAGTATTTACTTGATACCAATCAATCATGAAAACTGTAACACATTTTTTCTTTTTTCTGGTGTATGAGGTGTTGCCCTACATAGAAACATAGAAAATAGGTGCAGGAGTAGGCCATTCGGCCCTTTGAGCCTGCACCGTCAATCAATATGATCATGGCTGATCATCCAACTCAGTATCCTGTACCTGCCTTCTCTCCATATCCCTTGATCCCCTTAGCCACAAGGACCACATCTAACTCCCTCTTAAATATAGCCAATGAACTGGCCTCAACTACCTTCTGTGGCAAAGAGTTCCAGAGATTCACCACTCTCTGTGTGAAAAATATTTTTCTCATCTCGGTCCTAAAGGATTTCCCCCTTATCCTTAAACTGTGACCCCTTGTCCTGGACTTCTCCAACATCGGGACCAATCTTCCTGCATCTAGCCTGTCCAACCCCTTAAGAATTTTGTAAGAATACATGTAATTAGGCAGCCAAGCACAAACCTTTCTGATTCAACTAGCTCAATAAAACGATGGTGTCATTTTATTTTGTGCCTTGGCTGTATAATGGCCAGGTGTGCTGAGGAATGGTTGATGGAATTTAATACAGAGAAATGTGAGATGTTGCATTTTGGGATGTCTAACAAGGGCAGGACCTACACAATGAATGGTAGGCCTCTGGTGGGTAGTGTTGTAGAGCAAAGGGATCTAGGAGTACAGGTGCATGGTTCCTTGAAGATCGAGTCGCAGGTAGATAGTGTGGTCAAAAAGGCTTTTGGCACATTGGCCTTCATCAGTTAGACTATTGAGTATAGAAGTTGGGAGGTCATGTTGCAGTTGTATAGACATTGGTGAGACCGCATTTAGAGTATTGTGTTCAGTTCTGGGCACCGTCTTTATTGGAATGATATTGTCAAACTTGAAAGGGTTCAGAGAAGATTTACGAGAATATTGCCAGGACTAGAGGGTCTGAGCTATAGGGAGAGGTTGTGTAGGCTGGTTCTCTGTTCCTTTGAGCGCAGGAGGATGAGGAGTGATATTATAGAGGTATATAAAATCATGAGAGAAATAGATTGCGTAGATACACAGAATCTCTTGCCCAGAGTAGGGGAATCGAGAACCAGAGGACATTGGTTCAAGGTGAAGGGGAAAAGAGTTAATAGGAATCTGATGGGTAGCTTTTTCACACAAAGGGTGGTGGGTGTATGGAACAAGCTGCCAGAGGAGGTAGTTGAGGCCGGGACTATCCCAACATTTAAGAAACAGTTAGACAAGTACATGGATAGGACAAGTTTGGAGGGATATGGACCAAGCACAGGCAGGTGGGACAGGTGTAGCTGTGACACATTGGCCGGTGTGGGCAAGTTGGGAAGAAGGGCCTGTTTCTACACTGTATCAATCTATGACTATATGACTAAAATGCTCAGAGGAATTGCTGATGACCCAGTAAACTTGACCCTTTCCTCATGGATTTCTATTATGTAGCAATTTTCTGACATAGAAACATAGAAACATAGAAATTAGGTGCAGGAGTAGGCCATATGGCCCTTCGAGCCTGCACCGCATTCAATATGATCATGGGTGTATGGAACAAACTCCAGTATCCCGTACCTGCCTTCTCTCCATACCCCTGATCCCAGTTAGCCACAAGGGCCACATCTAACTCCCTCTTAAATATAGCCAATGAACTGGCCTCAACTACCCTCTGTGGCAGAGAGTGTCCAGAGATTCACCACTCTCTGCGTGTGGGCAAGTTCTTCTCATCTCGGCCTTAAAGGATTTCCCCCTTATCCATAAGCTGTGACCCCTATCCCTGGACTTCCCCAACATCGGGAACAATCTTCCTGCATCTAGCCTGTCCAACCCCTGACCCTTTTGTAAGTTTCTATAAGATCCCCTCTCAATCTTCTAAATTTTCTAGAGAGTATCCGTTGCAAAGTCTATCCTGCACTGGTCTCACCTTGGCATACAATTTAAAAGTTTAACAGTTTTTGTCATTATGCTCCCGTAAGGCTGACAGACCCAATAATCCATACATTTCATAAACAGTGTGTGGTTGCTTTGTTAAAACCCTTAAGGCATAATGGAAGAAATTCCAGTTCCAGAAATTGGTGCATGATTTGAATTACCCAGGAGGAAAGTTCAAGCCAACTTGTGTCCAAGTGAGTAGAACAAGAAAAACATTGCACTCAAGTTTCCTAACCTTTTGTGATTGTCTATCGGTTCTTTGCTCTAACATTTCTTTGCTTGTGGCAATTTCTTCACTTCCATGCTAACGAGACAATATTCTGTAGTAACACATTAAGCCCAGAATTCTACATGTAGTCAGAAGCAATATATGTTCTAGTGCTTGAGCATTGTTTTTCCTTATCTCTACTGAAACCGACTCTGCATTTGCTGCTTCTTTGAATTTTAAAACATCACAATGAGTCACTTTAAAAATTGAAGGCATAACCAATTGCAGGTTCTTTAACATGCTGTGGCTGGTGCACTCTTTTTCAGATTCTATTTGGTAAATTATTTTGACTCTCTACACTATATATGCCTCCAATAATGTTATATACCTTCCATCAGGTCTTCCCTCAGCCTCCGACTTCAGAGAAAATAATTCAAGTTTGTCCAAGCTCCCCATATAGCTAATACCTTCTATTCCAGGTGTCATTCTGGTAAACTTCTGCACCTTCTCCAAAGCCTCCACGTCCTTTCTGTACTGGGATGTCCTGAACTGAACACACTTCTCCAAATGCAGCCTAATTAAAGTCCTATAAATATACAATATTACTTCCTTACTACAATGTCAAGAGTGTTTTATTGTCATAAGCCCCAAAACAAAAACAATGAAGTTCCTACTTGCAATAGTACAACATAATGGGTCTCTGATGATACTGGTTGCTCTTTTAAGGCATCGACTCCTTTAGATCCCTTTGATAGTGGGGCGTGTTCACCACTTTTGCAATTTTCTTTGTTTCTGGGTTTTTGAGTTGCCAAACCAGGCCGTGATGCAACAAGTCGATCTGCTTTCTACTGTACACATATAGAAGTTCAAGAGATATTCAGAACAAGGGGTCATAGTTTAAGGATAAGGGGGAAATCTTTTAGGACCGAGATGAGGAAAACTTTTTTCACACAGAGAGTGGTGAATCTCTGGAATTCTTTGCCGCAGAAGGTAGTTGAGGCCAGTTCATTGGCTATATTTAAGAGGGAGTTAGATGTGTCCCTTGTGGCTAAAGGGATCAGGGGGTATGGAGAGAAGGCAGGAACAGGATACTGAGTTGGATGATCAGCATGATCATATTGAATGACGGTGCAGGCTCGAAGGGCCGAATGGCCTACTCCTGCACCTATTTTCTATGTTCTATGTTCTATTCAGTGCCCTGACAGATGAAGTCATGCATGACCTATGCTTTCTTTACCAATCTATCCACTTGTGTTGCCACTTTCAAGGAGATGTGAAGTCGGACCCCAAAATCCCTCTGCACATCAATACTGTTGAAGGTCTTGTCATTAACTGTTTAATTTCCAGTTACAATGGACTTCCCAAAGTTACACATTTCACAATTACTCAGATTAAATGCCACCTGTAATTTCTCTGACCATATCGGTAATCTAGATGTATATATGTAGTACACACTGATAATTTTCCTCACTGTCTGAAAATCCATCAATTTTGGTGTTGCTACAAACTCAGGAAACAACCCATCACCGATCTACATATACATCCAAGATGTTTGTATATATTGCAAACAACAGAGATATAAGCACTGTGGATCTCTGTGGACGTCCTCTGGTCAGAGACCTCCAGCCAGAATAATACCCTACCCCCACCACCCTCTAATTTCTATGGACAATGAACTGGTTCTGAATCCAAACATAACCGTGAATTCTTCTGGAAAATACCTTACTAATGATATAGGATTCTTTATGGTAGCTAGTCTGCTGGCCAGCCTGCCAATTGAAAAATTATAGATAGACGCAATAAGCTGGAGTAAGTCAGCGGGTCAGGCAGCCTTTCTGGAGAAAAGGAATAGGTGACGTTGATGCAAATCATGGTGGCTGGTAACTATGATAATGTAATAAATATGGAATACTTTAATCTTCATATAGATTGAGAAATTCAATTTGGCAAAGAAAGCCTTCAGAATGATTTAACAGATTGTATCCCATTTGGTTTCTTAGAACAAAGCTTTGTGGACACATATAAACAGACTTAATTAGATCCTGGTGTTTGTCACAAAGCAGGGATAATTAGTAATCTCATCATAAATGATACTCTGGGGAATAGTTATTGTAATATCATAGAATCTCATATTCATTTTGACAGTGGCAAACAAGTTGAAAACCAGAATTTAAACAAAACTGAAATAAATGCAATTAAATGGGCATGGAAGAAGCAATTTTTAGATATAAGATAAAACATTTCTGCACACAGAGGGTTGTGAATTTTCAGAATTTTCCACTTCAGAGTGTGATGGATTCTTAATTGTTAACTTGATTCAACATGGAGATCATTGATTACTCAAAATATGGGTATAATGGCAGTGGAGGACTTTGGATCATCAAAAAACAATGATGGACAATGCTCAAAGTACCTTCTGGCCTAATGCCAGAGCAGGCATTGTTGCTCATGCCAGGAGAGAGGTAATTTGTGACTCACTCGGTTAGCGGAGGTGTTTATTTCTGCAATGAGTGTATTTGTTGCATTGTGTTTCATTGAATGTCAGACCATCTTCTCCTTTCCTTTTGTATTGTCAAATGAAACTGGTTTGTTCAATATATCAGAAACATCTTACAGGCTTCCTTCTGAAAATTGTTCTTAAGGAAATTGTTCTTAAGCTATCAAGCTGACATTACATTGACAAAAGTACTTCAAATGGAGCAATGACTAAGCTTTCAATTTATTTTCCTAAACAAACTGTGATGCTGTCTTTTAAAGGCCCCTTTTGTGAGGAGATGATGAGGTACTGCGATTCGCTGCCATGTTTCAATGGGGGACTGTGTCAGGACACAATGTCAGAATATATCTGTGATTGCCCAGCCGGCTTCATAGGACACAACTGCGAGATCAATATGGATGAGTGCTCCTCACAACCTTGCCTGAACGGAGGTTCATGCTTCGATGGAATAAATGTAAGTGTGGTTCATCTTGCAATGGAAAGAGAACAAAATATAACAATTGAAATGCTTAATAATAATAACAATAATAATCTTATTTATATAGCACATTTTTAGTCAACTTGCATTGACCCCAAAGTGCTTCACATAATTCCATTACATTTACACCCAGGCAAAGGTGGGTGAAGTGTCTTGCCCCAAGGACACAACGACAGTATGCACTCCAAGCGGGATTCGAACCGGCTACCTTCCGGTCGCCAGCCGAACACTTAGCCCATTGCGCCATCTGTCGCCTTAAGGTTAATCTAGGATCACTTGAGCCTTTGCCACTTTCATGGCATTCTCTCCTCCAACCACTTTCATCTTCAGCTCTTCAAAGGCTTAGTTCCCTTGCTTTAAATGTGCACTGTTCCACACAGCATCATTTCTTGCTCTCGTATAATTGTAGTGCAATCGACACTGGTTGAGGCCATTCCATTCACCATGCCGATGTGAAATAGGCATTCAGTCATACACCTCCTACCCTGTTTCTCCATAGACCTGAAAGTATTTCTCTTTTGTCAATGGTAACTTAGATTGATTCCTGACACATTCCACTTTAAAGAATTTGCTGCATTTGCACGCAGTCATTTTATACGATACTGCAAAAACGTCCGAATCATTGCTTTTGCAATGCCTTCTTTTATTTGCCAGTACACAGCAATACACAGTAATTAGACAGGGACATGAAAATCAATCTTGCATCTGGTTTTTCAATGTGACATTCTGAAATGCTCTTTGGATTAGATCTACCAGGCTGTCATCATTAGATAATCTGCAAAAATCACTAATCTGTGTTGAGATTAAATGATGCCTACATCAGACTACTATTTATTGAATATTCCTCCACCTATGATACCATTGTTTCAACCAAACTCATCTCCAAACTCCTGGACCTAGGAGGCAGCACTGACCCACCTGCTGCTGATTCCGAGATGCTGACCTATACACCACAATCAATAAGGATAGACAGCAAAACATCCTTCACAATAATATTCATCACCAGTGCTCTACAAGACTGCATCTTTAAGTTCTTATCATACTCCATTTACACTTACGACTGTCCAGCCAAATTCTTCCCTAACTACATTTACAAGTTTGTAGATGACACCTTCGTAGTGGGCCAGATCTTGATCAAAGCTGAGATGGCATACAGGAAGGAGAAAGAGAGCTTGGTAGCATAATGTCAAGCCAACAGCCTCTCCCCCAATGTCAGTGATATGAAGGAACTGGTCATTGGCTTCAGCAAATGTGGTGGAGTACATACCCCAGTCTGTATTAATGGTGCCTAGGCAGAGATGGATTGACACCTTCAAGTTCCGTGGTGTACATATCACTAACAATTTCATCTGGCCAAAACACTTCAATGATATGGTGAGGAAAACACACTGGCATCACGACTTGTTGAGAGGACTAATGGGCCCGTCCCACTTAGGCGATTTTTCAGGTGACTGTCAAGTCGTAGCAGTTTGCTGAAAATCCAGTGATTGGAACGGCGACTGTCAGAGTGGAACACACACACACATCGCTTCCTTCACCAGCCAATTATGCAGGCAGGAGACAGGACAAGCGGGTGGAGCGCTGTCTGAGTGAAATACACGTGGTGCAAAGCCAATGTGATACAGACACACACCACGGTGATCAGGAAGGTTGGCGCTGTAATTAAGACGGTGAAAGCACAGTGTACGGGAAGGGTCACTTAAGTCCTTTAAGAGAGAGGGGAAAAGGGGGTAGAAGGGGGAGACGGGATGGGGAGAAGGAGTGGAGCCAACTTTTAAGAAGCCAGAGATGCATGGTTGTGAAATTCAGCAGACATTTATAACATTATCAGTCGGTTATCTTTGTAACATTACCGGTCGGTTAGCCTTGGTTCTGAAAACTACTGTTTATCTTTTTTTTTTCCCAATGAGCCAACGTAATTCACCAGTCCGCACCGGCGACAACCTACGACAATCTACGACTCCCTGGCAACCCACGACCACTGCACCTACATCACGAGAATTCTCGCTACTATCCATGGCATCAAAGTTCTGGACGTTGCTAATTTTTCAACATATTTTTTCAACGAGTTGAAAAATTATCGGCGACCAGAATGAAGCCGCGACTAGTTACAGGAATGGGGGAACTACTCACCACCATGCAGGCGACACCTCGGCAACCTCCGGCGAACATGTGGCAACCTTGTGGCGACCTCATAATCTCCAGTAGTCGCCCAAAAAGCCACATAAATGGAACAGGCCGATATGGAAATTCACCGTGTCCCCAACGATTCTCACCAATTTCTACACATGCATCACAGAGAATAACGTATTGGGATGGATCACAGGTTGGGATAACAACTGCTCTGCCGAAGACCTCAAGAAATTGCAGAAATCATGGACACAGCCCAGTACTTCACTCAAACCAGCCTCTGACCTCCCCCCCCCTCCCTCCCCATTAACATAATCTACACCTCAAGCTGATCCACAAGCAACATAATCAAGGGCACTCACATCCTGGTAGGTCGCTTTTTTCTCCTCTCCCATGGGCAGAAGATGCAAATGCTTGAAAGTACCGTATGTTCCTCCTGGTCAATTTCTTCCCGACTGTTATCAGACTCTTGAACAGACGTCGCAATATATTCTGGATCTTCCAATCTACCTCATTGTGTCCCTTACACTTTATTTATCTGCACTTTCTCAGTTTAGTTATACATTCTGCACTCTGTTTATTTTAGCATTTGCAAAAAACGACCTGTTGTGCTCATGTATGATATGATCTGTCTGAATATCAAGCAGAACAATGTTTCCCCTCTATATTGGGACACATGACAATCAGAAAACAATACCAAATTCCAATCCCATGTTATTCTCAGGTTTAATGCACAATAGACTTACAAAATGTAAGCATTCAGGTAACTTTTGCTGAAACATTTTGCCTTCCCCTCTACATGTTGTTTATTCCTTTCCAGAATTTTAGTTGTACCTGCAACGTTCGATATGCTGGAGACCTGTGTGAGAATGTGGTTGGACCATGTGCTTCTTGCTTGAGCAATGGGAGCTGTGTCTACACAGAGACAAGTAATTACTGCAGGTATGGTGCATTTAGATTGGAACATTTTAATTGTAACACCATTAAAAGAACGATGAAGCTTGGAAATTGTGGATCTGTTAGGTTGACATATGTTATGAAAACCATGTTGCAATCTATAATTTAGCTCAGGCCATAACCCTCCATTCCTTTCTCGTTCATATAACTATCCAATTTATTTTTAAATGATAAAAACAAACCTGCCTCCACCACCTTCACTGGAAGCTCATTCCATACAGCCACCACTCTCTGAGTAAAGAAGTTCCCCCTCATGTTACCCCTAAACGTCTGTCCCTTAATTCTCAAGTCGTGTCCTCTTGTTTGCATCTTCACTCTTCTCAGTGGGAAAAGCTTATCCACGTCAACTCTGTCTATCCCTCTCATCATTTTAAAGACCTCTATCAAGTCCCCCCCCCCCTTAACCTTCTGCGCTTCAAAGAATAAAGCCCTAACTTGTTCAACCTTTCTCTGTAACTTAGTTGCTGAAACCCAGGCAACATTCTAGTGAATCTCCTCTGTACTCTCTCTATTTTGTTGACATCCTTCCTATAATTAGGTGACCAAAATTGTACCCCATACTCCAGAATTGGCCTCACCAATGCCTTGTACAATTTTAACATTACATCCCAACTTCTATACTCAATGCTCTGATTTATAAAGGCCAGCACACCAAAAGCTTTATTTACCACCCTATCTACATGAGATTCCACTTTCAGGGAACTGTGCACAGTTATTCCCAGATCCCTCTGTTCACCTGCATTCTTCAATTCCCTACCATTTACCATGTACGTCCTATTTTGATTTGTCCTGCCAAGATGTAGCACCTCACACTTATCAGCATTAAACTCCATCTGCCATCTTTCGGCCCACACTTCCAACTGGCATAAATCTCTCTGTAGACTTTGAAAATCTACTTCATTATCCACAACCCCACCTATCTTAGTATCATCTGCATACTTACTAATCCAATTTACCACACCATCATCCAGATCATTGATGTACATGACAAAACAGTGGACCCAACAGATCCCTGTGGCACCCCACTAGTCACTGGCCTTCAACCTGACAAACAACCATCCACCATTTATCTCTGGCATCTCCCATTCAGCCACTGTTGAATCCATATGTATTTGAATTAGAAGTAAGTTAGTAGCTATGTCTCATCAGAATCTTGAGCCATCACTTTACTATATTTTATTATTAACTGGCAACATTATAGAGAGCTATGTATCCATCTTCCAAAGCTGGTGGTGTCGTAAGCAGGTGAAGGGAAGCACAACATTTCAGAGGCTTTGATAAATGATTAGAGAAACTCATGGCTGGTGGTTTTCAAGACAGGTTAAGCATGAAGACATTAGTTTAGAACCAAAATAAAATCAACACACATTTTACATGATAAAAGGCTCAAATAAGCCGATCACTAAAATGTATCAATATAATCGACAAGAGATTAATTGATAGGATCGTCCTCGGAAAGGAGAAGATAACTGCGTGGCAAAAACTGATAAACAGATAAAGTTTCAACAAACTATCTCTAATAGTTTGTTACTGATACCAATTAGATACCCAAGCGGTGGCAGAAAAATAACATGTTTAATCATCAGTCAAAAAATGGATAATAATATATCAGCCAATTATCTTTATCCATTCTTTATGGTAAGGATTGTATAATAGACTCTGACAAATTAATTCACCTTGTACAAGGGAACCAGTGAATGGTGCTGAGGTGGAATCATTTCAAAACTAAACTGCAGAAATAATGTTTCAGTGAGTAACTGATCAATCTATATGAATGATCCCTCAGGAGACAGTGATAGCAGTTAGTATTGATTCATTCCAAATATAAATTAGGTAGATTTTGTTTTGTAATGGTCTTTATGATGTAGTGTATTAAGATGTGAGATGTGACTTGTGTTAAGTATCGTACAGTTCTACTGTAATGTGCAGCATACTGATCCTATGGTTCACAAAGCTCCTCATAGCATGGTGTTTCCTGGCTTCATCTTTAAATTTTTGTAGATTAATTGATAGAGATTAATTAGCATGTTTGGTCAAGAGCTGAATTATCTTATTGTGTAACTTGAAATGAGGAAATGAACTCTATGGATCTTGTTTTTTTTAAATCCATCAGTTCCTTTGTCATTCTTGGAAAAAATGGCAACAAACGTCATATCAAATACTTTATACACACCTGTAAAAGTCAAAATTACCCCAAGGAAATCTACTTCCATCGCCGGCCTTTTATTCTCATCTCCTTTCAGAATGTTCTTTCAAGTCAAAAAAGGCCCGGGCTATCCATAAACCTATTGCAGATTATGTTGTTGAGAGAGAGAAGGAAGTTATTTCCTGTCACATGGACAACATTTTTTTCCTGAATCCAATGTAAAATATAAATGATTAATTGGTCATTATCACATTTCTATTTGTGGAAGATTGGTGTGTCCAGATCGATTGCTATGATTCTTACATTACCACAGTGACACTTTGGAATTACTTCTTTGAGCACAAATCATCTTGGGACATCACAAGCTCATGAAAGCCTCAAATGAATGTAATTCATTTTGCATGCATCATCATGCTAGCTTTGATGGAAACCTGGCTCATGGGTAATGATACATTCTGCTTAGATGGTGTCAGCCGCATAACCACCCGAGTGACAATGAGCCTTATCATCAAATCGTATCTTGGTCTACTGCTTGGCTCCTCAAACTTTTTTATAATCAGCACCTTGCGTCTCTCATTTAAAATCATCTTTCTCTATTGCCAACCAGAAACCATATATTATTTTTAATCAAGTTTACCGCTTTCTTCTTTTAGCCTCTGTAAGAAATAACTTCCCATCCTTGGTAATTTCAGTCAACAACTCAGCGCGTGTCTTGCTCTCTTACCCTCTTATACCCTTCCTCAATCTCTGTCCATGTTAACTCATTTTCACCTCCTTGACCTTGCAATCCCCTACGACCTTGCTTCTCGCATGAACAGCTCTGATGGCATCTGATTCTCACTCTCGACACACTCATAATTTCTCTTTCTCAATCCTATTCCCTTCTTCTAGTTCTCCTGGGAAAGGACACTCAATATAATTTACTCTTTCAAAACGCCACCTATACAGCCTTTTGCTTTCAAATCATTGCAACATTTCTATTACAACCTATCTGCTCTATCACATTCTCATGTCGACCTTCGAAGGCCTAAATCCCAATAAATCTTATTGCATCTAGTGCACCTCATTCAAACAAACCAGCCTTGATCTCCATATTCTTTGGCCCAAGTGAAGCACATAAATACATATGGTGAACAGCTGGTAGAGCCAGTTTTGGTTGGTCCACATGTCGTACCATCTCGACCTGCACTTGTCCAAAAGCTGTTTACAGTTCCAGTGGCAGTAGAATACATATATAATCCCAGCCTCTCCTCAACTACAGACATTGTTTTAAGTTGCTCTTTCCTCCTACGTCCAGTATTTCTCCTACAATAGATGCAAGAAGTTTTGACTATGAATGAGACTAAACAGCTTTATCTGTGGTTTATTCTCCCATGTTTTCTGAGACCAACTTGGCACTCCCCTGCACCCTATTCCAACAGGTTCACCCCATCTTCCTTTCCTGGCCTAAAATTGGAAATTAATCTATAACTTAGCATGGGGTCTTTCAATGCCCTCATTAACCTCCCCTCAAGATTATCCAACCTTTGCTCTTCCATCCTCAAACATTGCCACCATATCACCGTTTCCACTTTAAGATCCTTAAACATGCTATCTACCAGAAATGTGTTCTTCTTTACCAAACCTCTTTGAAAGCATCAAATCAGAATTCCCCCATTACCATAACTTTGAAATGTCTCTGATCAAAGTACTCTGTTATTATAGTAACAGTCATCTAGTTTTCCTCAGCTTTCCCAACCTGTCTGCAGTCTTTGAAACAGGTGATCATCTGGCCCTACACCAACTCCCCTCTACACTTGTCTGCTGGGCACCTGTGCTCAGCAGTCTTCTCTGTACAGAGAATCACTGGTAATAGCATCTCACTTGCTTGTGCTATTTCATCTGGTGCACCACAAGGTTCTATTCCTGGTTAGCCCCAAAATCTATAAATGTCATAGTTCATTGATTTATAGGTTCTAGGAGCAGAATTAGGACATACATAAGTTCATATTCGGCCATTTGGCCCATCGTCTGGTCCGCCATTCAATCATGGCTGATCTATCTTTCCCTCTCAACCCCATTCTCCTGCCTTCGCTTCATAACCCCTGACACCCTTACTAATCAAGGATCTGTCATTCTCCATCTTAAAAATATTCAATGACTTGGCCTCCACAGCCTAGCAGTGAATTCCACAGGTTCACCACACTCTGACTAAATAAATTCCTTCTCATCTCCTTGCTAAAGGTATGTCCTTTTATTCTGAAATCTGTGCTTCAAGATTTTCAGTTTGCCTAACTTTGGTACAACCACTTCATAAATATGCATTTAATATTCAGTAGATGATCAGCATTTAGTCAAAGAGAATGCTTAAAGAAAAACATATCTGAAAGTTGTCACTTGAGGTTCTGTTATGGGAGGATCTGAGACCACAGTCAATGGCAGTTTATTCAGTGCCTTTAATGTTACACTGTGCTCCAATGTGTTGCACAAGGATAAAACACAATTTGACATGTAGTTGCAGAAGGAAAAAATAAGCAGACAATTAAAAGCTTGGCCACAGAGATTTTTTAAAGAAACTGCTTGATGGAAGAAAAAGAGGTGGAGAGATGGAGCATTATGTACTGCAAATTCTGGAGCTCAATGCCTTGGAAAATCTCTATAGAGTGATTACAAGCACTGAACTGTTGGTGTGTGGGGCTATCGGAACTTGAGAAAATTCTGGGCAGAAGGGGGCGAGAGACCATGGAGAGATTTGAATGGGAATTTTAAATTCAAAGTATTGCCCAATGGAACTTATTTTGTAGAATAGAAAGCACGGAGACTTGGGGAAGTGGGACCTGGAGAAATTTGGACATAGATATTCAAGTGTTTGGTTTGTCCCTCACCTTGGATCAAATATCATTCATATCCTAACCTAATCAAAAATCCATAAATCTCTGTTTCAAGCTTTACAATTTCAAGGAGTGCAAATACCTCATAAACCTGCATTCTGTATTCAGTAGATGATCTCCATCTTCTAGATACTGTATTGGGGTACTTTGGTTTGAGCAGAGCAGCTGCATGGGTCAGTTTGACAATAAACATTTGAGAAATGCAGCTAATCGCAACTGTCTGCAGCAAAGTGAACCTGACACTTGAGGACGATGAGGAAAGGTAATTTACTCTGCACCTGGTGTAGCAAATCAGTGAATGTGCTCGAAAAGCTACGGATGGAGAAATTTCTGCCAGCAGCGAAATAAGTGAACAGATTCATAATGTTGATATATTTCTGATTCTTCACGATCCTGAAAAAGAAAGAAACAATTTGAAACGATGCAGTGTTTGAGGGAACAAGGCAGATGATTTGCATCGAACAATCTCTCACAAATAATGTAATGGCAAATATGTCATCCAGTTTTAGGTTTTGAATAAGGAATAAGTATTGAAGAGAACTAAAAAAAAATTGCATAGGCTCGACAACTAATATTTAAAAAAGAAGAAAATGCTGGAAATGCTCAGCCGGTCAAGCCACATCTGCAAGAGAAACACAACAATAATTCTAAGTTGAAGATCCTTTGTCAGAACTGGAGAAAACTGTCCTACTGTTCTTTACAATTATGCTGTGGGTATTATTTTGCCATCCTCCTCCAGATGGTAATGCTTGAAGATCTGGAAGCACCTTAAAACCATGAATTGACCTGACACTACCATGGTCACAGAGTAGAATATATTGCATGAAGGTACAAGTCCCTGAAGAAGATAAAGTCCAAAAATTATGGAAATTAGTTCCCATGGGATCCAAAGCAAGGGGGTATGTTTATGGAACAGTTCAGCTGGGGTATCATAGGTACAGTAGAATCAGCCAATGAAGAGGTGGATATAGGAAGGTGTAATGACATCGTAGGTACAAAGAAATGCAGATGCAAGATTATACCAAAGATAGATAGAAGGTGCTGGAGTAACTCAGTGGGTCAGCCAACATCTCTGGAGAAAAAGGATAGGTGACACTTCAAGTCGGGACCCTTCAGACTTTTCCACCTGACCCACAGAGTTACTCCAGCACTTTCTGTCTATTTTAAGTTTAATGGGATATTTCGCATGCCTGAGGAGAGTAATTAAGTCAGTATATTTAAAGATCACATTGTTGATTGAGGAAGTTACTCAAAATTTCTGCATTGATGCAGGTCTGTAATAGACAAGCTTATGTGTCTGAGATAATTCTACCATGTTCCACTGAGGTAGAGCACAAAGATGTGGGCATATATACAGGAGGGAATCTCCAAGATATTGGGAAAGATATGTTAGGTCTCTGTGTTTTTGAAAGTATCAGGGGGTGACAAACAGGACACTTCAAAAACTGTCCCTCAAACATGAAACGGTTTGAGCTGCCTATGAATGTGAAATTAATAACATAAAATGCAAGTATTATCATTTTCTTTTTGGTCCTTGTCATGTCTTAGTTAATTTTGTTTTATTAAGTTGTGTATGTGTGTGGGTGGGGTGGGAGAAACATGTTTTGGTTTCTTCCTTCGGGGGATGTGACTTTTTTTCTGTCGTATTCCCCGTCCCCGTCTCCGTCTGCGCCAAGGCCTAATGGCGGAGCTGGCGGCCTCGGTGCTGTGGTGGCGGCAGCGGCAGCGGCAGCGGAGACCCGACTCGGCCCCGGAGCTGTGGCGGTGGTAGAGGAGACCCGACTTGGCCTCGAAGCTGTGGCGGAGGCAGCGACCACCCGCGGAGTTTGAGCCGTCGCCTCGGCGCAGAGGGAGAACAAAGAGGGAAGAGACAGAGACTTTAAGATTTTGCCTTCCACCATAGTGATGAGGTGTTTGGTGAACTCACTGTGGTGGATGTTAAATTTGTGTTGATTGTGTGTTTTTGTCATTTTTTATTATATGAATGACTGCAGGGAAACAAAATTTTGTTCAGACTGAAAGGTCTGAATGACAATAAACGAATCTAATCTAATTTAATCTAATTTGTGATTTATAAATGGTTTTGTGGTGGATCAAAGAAACTTGGCATTTGATCTTGTTTGCATGAAGTGCACTTGTGATTAAATAGGTCTGTCATAGCAACATCAACCAGGATTGTTGAACCTCTGGCTCCTGCCTCAACCTTGTATCTCAAGTGTACTAATGATTTGGTCTCTTCACAGATGTTTGCCAGGATTTAGTGGAAAAAACTGTGAGGAACCGATCGACAACTGCAAACTCCTTAATATCAGTTGCTTTCATTCAGGACTGTGTCTGAACTTAATTGATGGCTTCACTGTAAGTGATTCAAACTCATTTGGTAACATGTTAGTGCAAATAATGTACTACTATAGTGTTTGTCTACATTTGATTTGATGTTAAGTGTGAAATCTTGTGCGTAATATGTATATTTTTTCTGAAAGTGAATTTAGATTAATCTCACATCTTTGAAAGAAGATTGCTAAAAAATGGATCTTCCAACTGCCTTGGTTACTATATACTCCAATTAAGTTTTAGGTGTCAAACCAGGATTATGCACCCAGATCCCATAACTATACTTTGGTCAGTGCTGAAAACCTGTCTGCTGTGAAACAATTTGTGAATCCTCAGTTATATGTTACATATGGACTCGCGAATCAGCTCATTCCATCTGATCCATGCCCCTCCATTTACACTATATCCATGTGCCAATCTAAAAGCCACATACACCACTATCGCATCGGGTTCCACCACCACACCAGCAATGCATTCCAGGCACCCGTCAAAATAAAATAATGTACAAATAAGTTTTTATTTGGTACATTTCTTTTAAACTCTGCTCCTCTCTTGTTATAGCTAAGCTCTCTCATATCCCCCCCCCCTCCCGCCCCGGGAAAAAATATCCTGACTGTCCACCCTATCTATGCATCTCATTATTTTATAAACATCTATCAGGTCACCCCTCAACTTCCAAAGTTCAAGAGAACCCAAATTTGTCCCACCTCTTCGTAAAGTGAATAACCTCCAATCCAGTAAACCTAATCTCCACCCTCTCCAGAGCCTCCAGGTCCAAATGTGGTCCAATCAAAGTTTTATAAAGGCACGTCATAACTTTCTGACACTCATACTAAATGCCCTGACCAATCAGCATACCATTTATCTTCTTTACCACAGCCACTGCTTGTGTTGCTACTTTCAGGGACCTATTGACTAAGACTGTAAGATCCCTGCCTATATCAATATTGCTGAATGTCCTGCCATAAACATACATTTGATCTTTAAAAGTGCAACACCTCACATTTGTCCTGATTAAACACCATCTCTAAATCCTGCTGTATCCTTTGATAGCCGTCTTCACTATTTGTAACACCCCCATTTTTGTGTTATCTGAAAATTACTAACTAACCTATCTACATGTTCATTCATACCATTTATATATATTATAAATATCACAAACGATCTCAGCACTGATCCCTGTGAAACTACAATGGTCAAAGTCCTCCAGCCAGAATGCCAGTCTTCCACCACTATCTTCAGTCTTCAATGGGTAAGCCAGTTCTGAAATCAAACTACCAGGTCACTGTGGATCTCTTGCATCATCTGGATCAGTCTACCATGATGGACCTTGTCAGATGTCTTATTAAAGTCCATGTAGCCAACATCCACTGCCCTATCCTCAGTAATCAATTTTGTGCCTCCTCAAAAAATGCAATCAAGTTATTTTGGCATGATCTGCCCCCAGGCAGCCATGACAACTGTCCTTAAGTGACCAGACACTTCCAAGTAGATAGGATCTATCCTATCCCTAAGAATCCTCTCCAATAGGTTTCCTACCATTGATATGAAATCCACAGTCTACAATTCCCTCAAATATCTATATTTCCCTTCTTGAACAAAGGAACAATATTGGTTAAACTCCAGTCATCCAGGATCTCACCTGTGGCTAGAGAGGGTACAAGATCTTTGTCAAGGCTCCAGCTATCTTCTCCTGCATCTCTTAATAACGTGGAAAAGATATCATCAAACCCTGGAGATCTAGCTCTTCAAAAGTCCCAACACCACCTCCTTCTTGATCTCAAAGTGACCTAGCATACTATAGCATACCACACATTGATCCTTTACATGTACTCCACCTCGATGAATACCAACGTTTAATAATCGCCTACATCCTCTGACTATGCATAAATTCTCTCCTTTATCCTTGAGTGATCCTACCATCTCCCTTGTTACCATCTTGTTTTTAATGTATTGGGATTGGGAAAATGCCTTGGGCTACATTTTAATTCAATTTGCTAGTGACATTTCATGGCCCCTTCTTCCTTCGTGGTTCCCTGCTCGAGTTCTCTCTTGCTTTCTTTTTTGTGATTTCCAACACAATGAGCTTGCAGTTAAACAACGCAATTTTACAATATTATGACAACTTTAATACTGCAGAATGTTCCAAGCCAATTTCCAAGAAGATTTAAAAACTAAAAGGACTCCAAACTAGACAAAGACACCAAAAAATTAACTAGTTATTTTTTTACGGAGTACTTTTTGAAGGTGAACGGTAATGAGGTTCAAATGAGCATCTTCAAATTCTAGGGGTTTCTCTGCACAACCATGAATTGTTGAGGAATTACAATCAGGGCTGATTATATGTTAAGAATTTGGTTGAGTTTAGATTTGTTTTAGCTCAGATTACAGAAACCAACTTACAAACCTACACATCTTTGGAATGGGGGAGGAAACCAGGGTACCCGGCGAAAACGCATGCGGTCACGAGGTGAACAAATTGTACAAACTCCATACAGTCAGCACCCGAGGTCAGCATTGAATTAGAGGAGCACAAACATTGTACAAGATTGTGGAGACAGAGGACTTGTGCACTTTCTTTGACTGTAGTACGCTTTCCTTTTGCAATTAGAATTTTGGATGATTTATGGGGGTCTCATCGGCAAGTCAGCAGAATGGTTAGTGCAGGTGTGGATGATGTATATAAATTCAAATTTTTGCTTTTCTGTTTTTTTTTCATATATTACTTTCCAAAAATCCAATGAATCAATAATAAATTTAACTGTTCATTTGTATGTGACAACGATTCATATTTTTAAATCCACTTTATTGCTGGAATGTGAGCTATTTTTACAGATTTGACATTGCACCTGGTAGTTTGCTGACATTCAACTGAAATTATGCAGTTTCACTGGGGAAATGACGTGTCTGGGAAAATATTCTGAAGGCATACTTTATAAATGGTAAATAGTTTGGTTCCTGGTATATACTTAAACTTCACTTTGGCATAGACGAAATAACATAAAATATAGAAGTGCAAATAGACCATTCAGGAGCTTGTGCCTTCCCTGGTATTCAAGCACTATCAGGGCAGATCCTTTACCTCAGCACCATTTTCTTTCTTTAGCCCTTTGTTCTGATCTTCATAATATCTAAAAATCTATTGATCTCTAGCTTAAACATACACAGCGGCAGAGCCTCATCAACCTTCTTGAGTGGAAATTTTCACTTCCGCCTCTGACAACATTTCTTCTAATCTCCGTCTTGAATGGCTAACTTCACTATTTTGTGATCCACGGTTCTCAACGCCCCAGTGAAATTTCAACTCTGTACCTTTCTTCTCAACCTAGCCCCGTAAGAATTTTGTGCGTTTCAACAAGATCACTTCTCATCCTCTAAACTAAAGAGAGCACATGCTGAATCCATTTATGAATCCAAATGTGACAACACCACCATGTCAAGAATGAATCTATTGAACCTTCACCATATTCTTCCCAACACAGCTCCATCTTTCCTTAGGCATGGAGACTAAACCTACTACACATGCTCCAGATGTGATCTTATCACGGCTCTCTGTAATAGGAGTTAGAAAGTTTTACCCTTTTATTTCAAACCTCTTGCAATAAACGCCAAAATGTAATTTGCCTTCTAAGGTGTCTGCTTTAAGTGCTTGTCCAGGTGCTTTATGTACAAGGAAACATAGGTCTCTCTGAATTCCAACAGTTTTCACTCTCTTACCATTTAAAATGATGAGTGAGCGATAGATTCTCATCATAATCCCAGACAATTAAACATACAAAGCTGACAGACTTTGGCCACAATATCAGAAAATTCAATAACATTTAATGAAAAAGTATAGTTTAGTGAAAAGCTCATATGGATTCAAGCCTTGGTTCAGAATGGAACCACATAAGAGGGCCTGATATTTTAGTATACAATATAAAAGCAAATAATTGTCTGGGGATTGCTCTGTTTTCCATAAGGAGAGAGTCTGTTCTTTGATATGTTTTCCTCATCTATTCGCCAGTTATGACAGTGTTTAATTGTCTTGTGAATGGATTGGATTGTCTGCTCTGCTGCAAGCTCTTGCAACTCTCAGTACTTTTCATCAAGTCCTTGGGTGATGCCACTTTTCTACCATCCAACTAATTTTAACCTTTGCTACAAGTTATTTGAGACGTCCACCAGAGTGAACAGATTTTTCAAAGTTGTAATACCATGTATTTCTGTGCATTGATATGCATACAGTACATGCTGGTGCCATTGTGCTATTCAAAAATCTAAGCCAATAATGCTCAAATATATTCATATCATGAATTGTGTCAAATGAGTATGTGGAGACAAGGAACTGCAGATGCTGGAAATGTGTATAGGCCACAATGTGCTGTAGTAACTCAGCAGGTTCTGCAGCATCTCTGGAGGACATGGATGCGGAATATGCCAGGTCTGAAGAGGTGTCCTAAGCTGAATCGTCGTCTTTCAATGTTTTTCATTGATGATGCCTGATTTACTCCAGAATTTTGTGTTCCAGGGAAGAGAATATAGAACTTGTGAAATTATGTTACAGTTGTGTAAGGCGTTTGTGAGGTCACACCTGGAATATTGTACTCAGGTTTGGTCACCCTGCTATGAGAAATATGCCATTAAGCTGGAAAGATGCAGCTAAGGTTTATGAGGATGTTGCCAAGACTTGAGGGCCTGAGCTGTAGGGAGGCTAGCACTTTATTCCCTGTAGTGCATTAGATTGAGGGGTGATCTTTTAGAGGTGTACAAAATCATGAAAGGAATAGATAGGGTGAATGCACAATATTTCTCACAGGGTGAGGGATTAGTTTAAGGGGTGAGGGGAATGTCTTAATAGGAACCTGAGGGACAACATTTTCACATGGAAGATGGTTGGTATATGGAATGAGCTGCCAGAGAAAATAGGTACATAGATAGGAAAAGTTTCGGAAGATATAGGCAAAATGTGGGCAGGTGGAACAAAGTTAGATGGGGCATCTTGTTTCAATGCTGTATGACTCTATGACTCTGAACCACAATTTACTAGACACTCAAATCTGTATCTACAGCTTTCAGCCTGGTATTCAGTAAAGACTATGCACGAGAGAATCGTCAAGTCGTCAAGTCAAGAGAGTTTATTGTCATGTGTCCCAGATGGGACAATGAAATACACAGATGTATACTATCTGTGTGTATTGTGTTTACAAGCCTGTCATGCACTAGACATTAATAATGCACACTGTCTTAATTCATGTGTGTCATTCTAATTATTCAGAATTATTTTTTCCATACTTAGAAAATAAGATGATTTAATTAGGGTACAGACATATGACAAATCAAATCCTTTTTTTATTCATTTTTTATTTATTTTTTTTTTTTATTAGAAGTACGGTAAGTTACAATAATACACAACACATATGTCTTAATACATTTTTTGTACCGCTTCATTTTTTGAGCTTTAAAAAAAAGATAGAAGTAAAGGAAAGTGCGCAAGAGTCGTGAAGGTGCCGGAGAGTGTTGAGAAAAGAAAGCCCCTAAGAAAAGAAGTTAGAGAAGGAAGTAAAGAAAGAAAGTAGACCCTAGAAAAGAAGGAAAAAGAAAGGAGAAACAATCGCTCTATTATAACATTAAACTCCGCAGAAAGGGGACTAACAACCAAGTCCGTTTTTGTTTTTTTGTTTTTTTTAAACCCCCTTTGCCAGATCCTGGTACCTTTTATTTATTTATTTATTTATTTATTTTCAAAATTGCTATTGCACCTTATGCTTGTAATAGTTCCAAAAACGTAGACCACGTCTTTTGGAATTGGTCTGCTTTGCCTGCTAAGAGGAATCTCATCTCTTCCAGATGTAATGTTTCAAACATATTTGATATCCACATTTTTATTGTTGGTGTAGGCGCATTTTTCCAGATTTTAAGTATGAGCTTTTTTCCCCATTATTAGCCCGTAATTGAGTAAATTCTTCTGAAACACGTTTAGTTCAGGGTTACCTTCCGATATTCCAAAAATGATCCATTCTGGTTTTGGTACCAGTTTTATTTTAATTAATTTTGTAAAGATGTCAAATATTTCATTCCAGAATGTTTGGATTTTTGTACAAAAAACAAAAGAATGCGCTATGGTAGCTTCTTGACACAGACATTTATCACAGATGGGTGAGACATTATGGAAGAGTTTATTTATTTTAGTTTTTGAATTATTATAGTCTATGTAATGTTTTGAATTGGATGAGTGTATGTCGTACGTTGATCGAACATTTAATTAGGGTACAGACATATGACAAATCAGATCCTAAATCAGATCTAATTGCAAACCAGTTCAGAATACAGGGAAATGTCCAATATTTCCTGTGGATTGTTGTGTGTCATACCTTTTAAACTATATTGGCCACTGAAGATCATCTCTGCTTAATATTCACCTTCAAATAATCCATTTCTACAGAGATCTTGTGAAAGGAAATGTCTCTCCTTTATAATATTTTATAATGATGGTGATTGCATTACGGGAGGGATTTTCAGCTGTCAATATAACTCATACAGAGGTGACTGCACAGATTGACTGCGAGAAATTTAGTGAGTTGAGGTTATGTCTTTATACCTATTGTTGAATTTGTTTATTTTAATTGCTCTGCCAAACTCAGACCAATCCCATTCATCCCTGTGACCAGGGTTTCTGAACTTCCACCAACAAGTTTCACTGATCAAGTCCAGATATGCTTTCTGTGGTTGATTATTATATCTCAGGTGATTGTTCACTTTTGCAACCTCAAAAATGACCTGTTCTGCTGCTTTCAAAATGTTGCCACAGTAAGGTGCTATTTTTTGAATTACCAAGAGTGAAATATACTCCTACTGTTAGGAAGAAGGCATAGGAGTCAGAAAACTGTGACTATCGGGTTCAAGAATGCTCTTCTCCACAACCATCAGGCTCTTGAATACTGTAAAACAATAGCCAAACTATGAATTATGGACTGTCCTTGGTTGCACTGACTTCATTTTTTTTTTGCATTAGTATTGCAGATATTAATTTATTAATGTTTTTTGTTTATTGTATACTATCTGTGTGTATTGTGTTTACAAGCCTGTCATGCAACTGCAAATAAGAATTCCATTGATTTGTTGTCGGGACATATGACAAACATCTTGACTTGAAAATTGATCCTACTCTGTAACATCCCATGAAAAAGCATAATTCTGCTACAATTTTCATCTGCTTCTAAATTCTAAAATGAATGTCCCATCTGTTAAATTTAATGACTGAACAACAAGAAAAAACACCCAAATAGTCGCTGCCAATGCTTACATGTTTGTTTGGCTTCCTCTTAAGTGCATATGTACTATTCATTTCAACTACTAATAATAGTGAATTGCCATTATTTGACTATTCTCCAAATGAAGAGGTTTCTCCTGAACATCCGAGAGCACACATTCACTAACCATGTTGTATTTATGGTCTATAATTTGGTTTTCTCTGTAATCTGCTCCATCAAATATTTTCATAATAATTGTTGATGACATTGTCTGAGCCAATGGGTTGGAGGAGCAAATGATTCTTTAAAAGCAGTCTACCACAGAGCAAACAAAGAACATTTGCTCAGTAAAGAGTGACCATTGGAAAAGCAGAAAAACTGAAAGCCAATTATCCCAATAAAAGCAGGGTTATTTCTCCAGAAAATAGCCATGATTGGAGAAATGTTACATATAAATTATGTGTGGAAAATAACCTCTATTGGCGAGATGACAGAGAGAGTACAGAGGAGATTTACTAGAATGTTGCCTGGGTTTCAGCAACTAAGTTACAGAAAAAGGTTGAACAAGTTAGGGCTTTATTCTTTGGAGCGCAGAAGGTTAAGGGGGGACTTGATAGAGGTTTTTAAAATGATGAGAGGGATAGACAGAGTTGACGTGGAAAAGCTTTTCCTACTGAGAGTAGGGAAGATTCAAACAAGGGGACATGACATGAGAATTAAGGGACTGAAGTGTAGGGGTAACATGAGGGGGAACTTCTTTACTCAGAGAGTGGTAGCTGTGTGGAATGAGCTTCCAGTGAAGGTGGTGGAGGCAGGTTCGTTTTTATCATTTAAAAATAAATTGGATAGTTATATGGATGGGAAGGGAATGGAGGGTTATGGTCTGAGCGCAGGTATATGGGACTAGGGGAGATTATGTGTTCAGCACGGACTAGAAGGGTCGAGATGGCCTGTTTCCGTGCTGTAATTGTTATATGGTTATGACTCAGTTGAGTTAAATAAGATTGTTAATTTTAAACGTTAACAAAGCGATTAACTCAACCGCGTTTTAGATCAGCCAAAAAAAAGCAGCTCCTTCTAACAGGGCGGTGCTTGAATGAAGACTATTCGAAAACCCGATAAAACACCACCGCGATCATGTGACTGCGCCAGCCAATAGCGAGGGTTCGTGATGCCCCAAGCCACCACCTGGTGCCGCTACACTCGGAGTAATGTGATCACTTGGAGTAATGTGATCACCAAGTCTGTTTGACAAACCATGAGAAAACGATGTTCTATATAATGTGTACTATTTATAAAGTATACAAACAACCTCTTGTTCTGTTGCTCCAGGTGTTTCTTCAGATTCTATGCTCAATGTTCTGTCCGTCTGCCCACCCCATTTCTGAACAGTTCAGGTAGTCTTTATTACACACAGGATTTCAGTCTTGCTTTTGCACACTATATGCACCAGTCTCCTGATCGACCCAGACACGTGGTTGCTCTATCCCTTTCATGTTACTGAGAGCACAATCTCACTGTATAATGGAGCAGGTATTCAACTACTTATGCCTACTCTTTTATACAGTGGTATTATGTCCATTGTTTTTTGCATCAGTTTCCTGCAGATCCCTTATCCACTAAATCCTTTAATATCACAATATAAACCCATCAATCAAAGTATATTCAGCGACTAAGCCTCCATGGCCCTCCAGGTTAGAAAATTTTAACGATTCGCCATCCTCTGGGTGAAGGCATTTCTTATGATCTCTGTCTAACTCCTACTCTCCGCACCTGAAACACCTGGCGGTGAAGTGTCGTCCCTTCTACCTACCGAGGGAATTCACCTCCATCATCCTGACCACAGTCTACATCCCAACCCAGGCAGACGTTCGTCTGGCACTGGAGGAGCTGCACGCCATGGTCAACAAGCACCAGACGTCTTACCCCGAGGCATTTACCACCATAGCCGGGGACCTCAACAAAGCCAACCTGAAAAAAAATCACTTCCAAACTACCATCAACATATCTCCCATAACACCAGAGAATTAAACACCCTTGACAACTGCTATACGACCATTAAGGGTACCCATCGATCTATCCCTCATCCTCACTTCGGGAAATCCGACCATTCAATGGTGTTCCTTCTTCCTCCATGAAGGTAGCAACTGAAGAGCGCACCACTAGAGGTGAGGACTGTACAGGGCTGGTCTGGGGAGGCAGAGGCGGAATTACAGGACTGCTTGGAGCCTGTTGAGAACACTGATGTGCCTTCCTGAGCCCACATTCACCCTGATGGTATTTCAGTCATAGTCACAGAGGTTGACATCAGAAGATCCTTCAGGGGAGTGAACCCTTGGAAAGTGTCTGGATCTGATGGTATACCCGGTCGAGTTCCCAAAACCTGTGCGGACCAATTGGCAGGGGTTTTTGCGGACATTTTCAATCTCTCACTGCTGATGTGTGAGGTTCCCTCCTGCTATAAGAGGGCATCGATAATACCGGTGCCCAAGAAGAGTAAGGTGACGTGCCTCAATGACTATCAACCACTAGTCAAGGTGCCAGGCGGTGGAGGGCTCTACCCGAGCCAGTTGCCTGCCCCTTTTCCGGGGTTACGCCCGTGTCCGGGTGGGATTAGAAAGGGAATAAGCCCTGTCAACAGGCACCCTGAAGGAGTGCCGGGACCGCTGGGCTCCGCAGGGTGTTGAATGTAACCTCAATAAGGATTGTAGCATAGTTGTATAGCAGTTTATTATGGATACATGTTGGTATTGTATTATGGTGGTGGGTTCTGGATTGTTTTATTGTATTGTAAATATTATTTTTTAAATAATTGAATATATTTTTTTGAAGAGGGCTCTGCCTGAACCAGCTGCCTGCCCCTTTTCCGGGGTTACGCCCATGCCGGGTGGTGCTAGAGTGGGACTACGATCTGTCCACGGGCACTCTAGAGGATTTCCGGGATTGCTGGGCAATGTATCCTGGACAAGGATTGTAATATATTTGTTTCGTAGTTTACTTAATATATTTGTTTGTCTTGTATTATGGTGGTGGGTTCTGTTTTGTTTTGTTTTATTGTATTGTAAATACTATTTTTAATATTTGAATAAATATTTTTGATTTAAAAAAATGCTGGTTACGTAGCTCACGGAAGTGGGCCTCTGCGCACCCCTCCGCAATTGGATCCTCGACATCCTCATCCACAGACCATAGTCTGTTCGAATTGGCAGAAACACTTCATCCTCGGTGATAATCAGTGTGGGAGCACCTCAAGGCTCCGTGCTCAGCCCCCTGCTCTACTCACTCTATACTCATGACTGTGTAGCCGGACATAGTGCGAACTCCATTTTCAAGTTCGCTGACGACACCACCGTTGTGGGATGAATTACAGATGGTGATAAGTCAGAGTATAGAAGTGAGATCGACCAACTGACCAAATGATGCAAGCACAACAACCTGGCTCTCAATATCAGCAAAACCAAATAACTGATTGTGGACTTTGGAAGAGGAAGGTTGAGGACACACAATCCTTTTCGCATCAATGGAACGATGGTGGAGAGAGTCAAAAACTTCAAATTCCTGGGCGTGCATATTTCCGACGATCTTTCCTGTACCCAGCACACTGATGCAATTATACAGAAAGCACATCAGCGCCTCTACTTCCTGAGAAGATTACAGAGATTCAGTATGTCAAAGAGGATTCTCTTGAACTTCTACAGGTGCACAGTAGAGAGCATACTGACTGGTTGCATCATGGCCTGGTTCGGCAGCTTGAACTTCCAGGAGCAGAAAAGACTGAAAAAAGTTGTAAACACTGCCCAGGCCATCACCTCTAACCTCCCCACCATTGAATGGATCTATCGTAGTCGCTGCCTCAAAAAGGCAGCTAACATCATCAAAGATCATCCTGGCCGCACACACACCACTGCTATCGGGAAGAAGGTACATAAATGAGCCTGAGAACTGTAACGTCCAGGTTCAGGAACCACATCTTCCCTAGAGCCATCAGACTATTAAACACTACATCCTCCTAAGCTATGAACTACAATAGACTATTATTATTATTATTATTATTATTATTGCGCCGTTATTGTTTCTTCTTTTTTTTCTGCGTTGTTATATTATTTATTATGATTACATATTCTGTTGTGCTGCAGCAAGTGATAATTTCATTGTTCTATCTGAGACATATGATAATAAAACACTCTTGACTCTTGAATGTCTGACCACTTATTTTGTGTCTGTGACTCCTGGTTCTAGACTGGAAAAAAAACAGGAGAGACATCATTTCTCCATCCACCCTGACAAAGATTTTATTGGAAGACTAATGCTTGCTTCTACATTCCATTTGACATTCATCCACTGAACACAAAAAGAAGGGAGAATTTATTAAGGGATTATTGGCCTGTTTAATGTGCTTGCCATTATCAATGTCCTAACATTCTCAGTAATGTGTGAAGTGGGAATCCTGAATCAATTACACCTTTCCACTATTAGCTTCACAGTGTCTTGGATAATAAATGCATGACCTATGCACACCAGGTAACAGGGTATATGAATGAGGCCCCATCATATTATAAATGTCAAAAGACCGATGCATGCACATATATATGTTCCTACAAATGGTACAAATGGTAGAGCATGTTTCCTCTCTCTCCAATTTTAGTAACTGTTCTTTCTTATCAGTCTTGCCTGTTTTTGTGCCTTTCATTACAATGCAGTTGAGGTATGGTTATCATATTAAGTGATTTTAGTGTATTTTCAGATTTAGTGACAAAATCAACTTGTGGACATGTGTAAAAATAGAACCTGTTCCTTTCCCAAGCTGCAATGCTAGAATGGCAATGGCAAGATTTCAAGC